>NW_006921705.1:806774-912700 GCF_000298275.1 Orycteropus afer afer | reverse complement strand
TTGGGCAATCCTACTTCCGTAGTGATACTGCCTCGGAAACCCAAGGAGGGGTCGCTATGAGTCGGGGCCGACTTGACGGCAAACAACAACAACAACAACAACAAATGAGTTACTATTTTTCAACTAAAAATCAATACCAAACTCACTGCTGTCGAGCTGGATCCAACCCATAGCAACCCCTCCTTGAATTTCCGAGGCAGTATCACTACAGAAGTAGATTGCCCAACCTTCCTTCGGAGGAGTGGTTGGTGGGTTTGAACCTCCAGCCTTCTGATTAACAGTCAAATGCCTTAGGCACCAGTTTTTTAGGGAGCTGAATATTTTAAAGCTTGGCCCTCATCACAGTTTTAACAAAAGTTGTAATAAATCTTCATTTAACTAAATGTCTTACCTCCTACCTTAGAATAAAGAGAACTATCTTACAATGATTAAAGTTAACCCTTATAGCACTTTTTAACAAACAGATAAAAGAATGAACCAATTTTCCTTTTTCCTTACCTTTTTTAATAGTAATCTAGCAGTTTTAGACCAACCAAATAGTTTCATTCTTTTTTTTTTTTTAAATTAGGATCATTAATCTTCCTAGAAATGTGTATTTTAAAAAAACAATTTTAAAACAAGAGGGTGCCGATGCTGTACAATTACTAGTCTTTTTTTTTCCCATCCATTGGTATGACTAGCTTAACAGGTAACACCATGGATAAGAACCACAATCAACTTCAGCAGGTTCCCAGAGACAAGCTCCTTCTTTTTACTGATTATCTTTATTCAATTATGTCTTCTTAATTGTTCATGTGCTAAGGCTCATTAAATGAAAAATAATATTGCTTTCCTACAGGTAGGGCATTTGAGATTTGAAAACTAGCCACTTCATCTCCACCTCAAGATGCAGTTGAGTTAATCTGATGGTATCTGGAAAAGCCCAATAGGTTTGTGTAAAGACAGATTGGTCCCAAGAAGGCAGAATAGGATTAATAGAACTGATTGCTAAGTCAAGTCAGAAACAAAATTACTTCCAGTGTTTCCTTTAAGGCTAATTTTCAGGAAAATTGTACTCTGTTTTGTAGTATTTGAGTATGTTCACACATATTATACAATTTTCATTTGGAAAGAGAATCATGGCTGTTTTATTATAGACTGGATATGGGGGGAGAAAGAGGAAT
Organism: Orycteropus afer afer; assembly: GCF_000298275.1. Lineage (NCBI taxonomy): Eukaryota > Metazoa > Chordata > Mammalia > Tubulidentata > Orycteropodidae > Orycteropus > Orycteropus afer. Next base: position 911,537 of record NW_006921705.1, on the reverse strand, counting down.
AAATCTTGAAATTAACTTGAAAATAAATTTTGAAAGTTTAAGAAAAAAACATCATACAGCTTATTTACTTACAGTGTTTTTCTAAGAGTAGAGAAACTAAGGTTCCTTTATTTAAAATATGTTGATTGAGTACCTAATATGTTCTAGACCTTGTGGTATGTGATGGGTAATGGGGATACAGCAGTCCCTGGTTTCAGGGGGCTTGTCACCTAGTGGAATGGAAATAATGATCCAAATGACAAACATTTATTGGCTGTTTACTATCAAGTACTGGCTCTACATGTATCATCTTACTTAATCTTTTTAACAACCTTATGATATAGACCTATTGTATACCATACTACATATGTGGAAACTAAGACTTAGAAGTTACTACACAATGTCACATAACAAAAACAACAACTAAACCTGTTGCTTTAGTTGATTCTGACTCATAACAACTTCATGTGTTAAGGAGTAGAAAAAAAAAGGGCTTTCTTGGCTATAATCTTTATGGAAGCAGATTCTCTCCCCATTGTCACTGGATGTCAAACAGTACCACCCAGGGACCTTGTCTTGTAACTAGTAAATGCTTAAGTTTAGATTACAACAAGACCTGACTCCATAATATGAGCTTCTAACCACAGGCATACTTCACGTTGCATAGTTCTCATATGTGCAAATTGCAGTGAGCTATGATTTAGTTAGGAGCTCTGGTAGCATAGTGCCTAAGGCACCTGACTGCAAACCAGAAGGCTGGCGGTTCAAACCCACCAGCCACTCCTCAGAAGGAAGATGGGGCAGTCTATTTCCGTAGTGATACTGCCTCGGAAACCCAAGGAAGGGTCGCTATGAGTTGCATGCAACTCAATGGCACATAACAACAACAAATGATTTAGTTAAATAACTAAATAATTATTTAATAACTATTAAATAACTATTAAATAGCTAAATAACACTAGCTCCCAACTCAAATTTCAGTTATCACAGTATATTAACTGTGGATAATCTGTAAACTTTGTTCTTTAGCCTGAAAGCACTATGTAGATACTAGCTGTGCCTTTATCCATGATCATTATCATTTTATCCTTTATCCATTAATCAATCATGTAGACTTCTTGCAAAGTCTATTGATAATTGATCACAGTCTATCTATTATTCAGTTCATATAGACAGCAAAGTGTGTAGTTGTGTTATTTCTTTGATTTCCTATAACAAGCCCACATGGAACTTTTTAAAAAATGGCTAATCAAATGAAGGAATTCACCAAGGGAAATGAAAGTGAAGCACAGAAATGAAAAATAGTTTTATCAACCTTGGAAGTAAAATTTGAGTCTAACATAAATACAGTTAAGAAACAGGTAAAATTAAGTCTTTAATTCTCAATGTAAATTACAGAGTGCTCAATGAGTTTTAGCACTTTTTATTTTCTTATAAATTTATAACTGAGAGTAAGAAAGTTTTTAATATTTTCAGAAAAAATTTCAAAGTCAAAAGCATAAATTTTTCCATTTATTATTAAGATTACTTTGCATATTTTCAGCTTGCACTGTCATTTTTATGTTCCAACACTCCATTGCAAAGCAAGGATTGTCGGTACTAACTTATTATTTGCTTGTTTAAAATGAGGGACACACAGTTTATTATCAGCAGGTGAAATTATTTAAGAGGCAATAACACTAAATCTATTTTAAGACAAGGTTTTATTGTATATGTTTATCTATCCTACTGCTTTAACTATTTATGGAAGGGTCATCTCAGTTGGCAATATAATTATCACCAATAAAAGTAATGGATTAATATATTCATTATTCAATTTAAAAATTATTATAATGTGTTTGGTAGGATTACATTTTTCACCCATATGAATAATGATTTCTTGCCAGTCTTATTTTAATCATATCTTATATACATATTATTATACTATTTTATACAAATAATGTAAGAATTTTCCATAACATAGAAATTTAAAAATTATACAGGAATTCATAAGGCAACATATGGATCTATGCTTTAAGAATCAGCAGTGTGTCACACTTTGGAGAAAGACCTGAAAATAGCTGTTTGCCAGAGAGAAAAAATGATGATATTATAAACCTGGGGTATTTTCAAATACATTTCTAGAGTTTGAGATAGTAAGAGAATCTTTGGTCTGTTCATGATTATATCCAAAGCATATGCACTCAATAAATATCTTTTGAATGCATGGTTGGAAGAAACTGGGATTTGATGTTTTCTCACTCTTCCATTCCTCCCTGATCTCATCTAGCTGTCCTCTCTTTACTCACTCAACTTGAGTCATGCTTACGTCTTTGCCCTTCATCAGGTACACCAAACATTCTAAGACCTTTTGCATTACTGTGCTCATCACTGGAACATCCTTTTACAAGTAATAAAATAAGTCATTTATTCACCTCCTTCCAGCCTGTACTAAACATCTCCTTTTCAATGAGGGATAATTGACAATCACTAATATGTCAATCCCCATTACTATTCTTTTGTTTGTTTCATCTACAGCACCTACCACCTGTTTTCCTTATAATCTCTTTATTTCTCTTCTATGTCACTATTTCTTATTGTTATTATTTATTTTTCTCTTTCTCACTAGAATTTTTACTCTCTCAAACAGGGTAGTATTGTGTTTATTTGTTTTCCATTATTTACTAAGAATAATTAAAATACTCTTAGACTACACTCACATATTGCCAGAAATACTTACTTCTCTTTTGCTATCAGGAAGAGAGAAATAGATTGAAGAACAGAAAATAAAAGTTTCAGACATATATGCTGCCTTCAACACAAAAGCACTGGGTAATTGTCAACTATGAAGAGAGACCAGAGTTTGGACCTGACCCAGGACAGTCGGGAATGCCCTCAGAAAGAATCAGCAATCGAGAGCCTAAGAGGATATCCGAAATCAAGTAAGCAAAGAAGTCAGGTGAAACTTGCTCAGAAGATATGTAGCAGAGAACACAGATAGAATGATGAAAGGGTGGTCAAAACCCCAGACAACATCAGGACAAAAGCCATCAGAACCCAGGAGTGCAGCAGAATCTCTAAGGAAAGGATGAGAGAGGAACAAGGATATATGATCGCAATATCCAAAAGCTCTATCTTCCGTAGCACAGAGTCTGACTAGTATGAAACTTTTAACAGGTGTTTTTACCCTAAGGCCAGCAGGTAAAGAGCTATAAATACCAGTGATTTTAAACAAAAACAAACAAACAAAAAAAGAAAGCAAGAAATACTGTACCAGAGTCAGCATGGAATATTTGTTAAAATTATTAGCACAGTCTTAGTTGTTGAGAAATGGAAGCAGCAGTCAAGAAATCAGAAGACGTATTGCACTGGGCAAATCTGCTGCAAAAGACTGCTTTAAAGTGCTGAAGAGCAAAGTGTCTTTGAAGACTAATATGCACCTGACCCAAGCCATGGCATTTTCAATTATCTCATATGCATGTGAGAGCTGGGCAGTGAATAAGGAAGATTGAAAATGAGTTGATGCTTTTGAGTTGTGGTGTTGGCAAAGGCTACAGAAAGTACCATGTGATGCCAGGAGAACTAACAAATCTGTCCTGGAAGAAGTGCAGCTGGAATGCTCCTTGGAAGCGAGAATGGCCAGACTTCATCTCAACTACTTTGGTCATATTGTCAGAAAGGACCATTCCCTGGTGAAGGATATCATGCTTGGTAAAGTGGAAGGTCAATGAAAAAGGAGAAGGCCCTCAACAAAATGGCTGAAACGAAGGGCCAGGTGTGGCCCGGGTTGTGAGGATGGCACAGGACCAGGTAGTGTTTTGTTCTGCTCTACATAAGGTCTCTATGAATCAGAGTCAACTAGACGTCACCTAACAACAAGAAGTATATTTTCTAATAAGAGCTTATTATTTCTTATTTCTAATAAGAGCTGTTACATTGTGGGAAATTGCAGTCGATGTCAAGAAACAAATGTATATGAACTGCTGTATGAAAAATGAATTTGCTCCATGAACTTTTACCCAAATCACAATGAAAATTAAAAAATAAATTAAATAAAATTTATAAATATATTTGTAAAACTAATAGGATGCTTTCAATTTTTACATTTAGTAAGTAAACTTTTTTCACATACAGTGCATCACAAAATATGGCATGATATATTTGATCTAATAACAAGATAATTACAGGACTTTTGAAATGAATTCATGTGTGATACATGTGGTGTACATTGTTAATGAGCTATATCTCTCTATAAAACTTGTCTACATTTAATGATTTTCTTGTCTAAGATGCCTAGAGTGAATTTCCTGATCATATCCCTCCTCTCATCCCTCACCCAGAATATGATACTCAGTGTAATTTATATAATATGGAAAGATTATAAATGGATGGCATAAGGGTATGGGGAGAAGAAAGTTGGGAAGCATACATGATATGCAGGTCTCTGCCCTCAGAGACCTCTCAATTCCTGGCATATGCTTATTTTTTGCACATTATGCCAATTTGTCTGCACCCCAAATTTAATCTAGTTTTGGAGTCAGAGTAGAAAATTGTATCTGGCACTCAGCATTAGAATTGCTTTAGCATAAAAAAAATCAGAAAAGTAATATAATGAATTAGAGGTTAATGGAGATTTTAAAATTTGGATTATTTTAATATTTTGTTAGGCATAATATTAGGCAATCTCAACAAATCAATAGAGAATTTTAAAGGTTTTTTTTTCTCTCTACGGAGCTGTGGTGGTGTAGTGGATAAGGCATTTGGCTTCCAACCAGAAGGTCAGCAGTTCAAACCCACCAGTCATTCTGCAGAAGGAAGACGGGGCCCTCTACTTCTGTAAAGATTTATAGCCTTGGAAACCCAATGAGGTTTGCTTTGAGTCAGCATCGACTCGATAGTAGTGAGTTTGTTTATTTGGTTTGAGAACAAGTACTTACAGATATTTTAGAATAGCGATAGGGAAAGTATGTTGCTGTAAAGTCTACTGATTATGTGAGGCAAGATACTTCTATTCATACTACCTCTGCACCCCATATGTGTCTAAAAAAAAGTCACTGTGTATATCATTTTGGTTTAGTGAAAAGACATGCAAAGGTATTGAGTTTTTTTAAAGTAAAATTTTAAACTTAAAATATTTCTATTTGACAAATTATATAAGTAACAGACCTAAAAAAGAAGAATATGCATATCTCTTGCCTCTGTAGGACCCTCTATGTAATAACTACACTCAAAATAAAAGGATACATCCATATATAAAATTATATAAGCTGTTCAAATGGTATCATTTAGAAAACAAGCCATTTAAGTCTTCTTAAAAATTCAACTTGCACACAGAATTAAATTAAGTGACATTTTGTTTAGAGTAGTTCAGTCAAACTCAACTGTTTCTTTTCTACAGCTATTGTTGTAGAAATATAAAATATTTCTGAAAATAAAAACAAAAATTCAAAATCCCTAAGTAGTTATTTTAAAAGTCAATCTGGAGAACTGAGAAGTGAAAATATGTTCTTAAGTAACATAATCATATGCAAACTTTTAGACTTACACTCAATCCACAAGACTTATGTGAGCAAAATATTAGAACCAAGATGAATGATAATTATGTATTATAAGCTGGTGAATAATGTCACACTAAAAGGCACAATAAACAATTATTCTCCGTGAAACAAAACATTGTGACAATTATTAAAATTCTCACCACTGAACTCTGAGTATATTCAACATTATTAAAATATGTGGAAAATATAAATGAGTGTTTCTGTTAGTGCACATTTTTTAAAAAGGAAGATTATTGGGAATGCCTGACCTGAAGGAAGATATTAATCATTACAATAGTCAAACATCATAAAGTCAATTCCAAATGCTGTGTATTTTACATAAATCACTCAGGAGTAACAACAAGTAGGTTCATAAACTTGCATACAAGGAGAGAAATATTTCTTAGGGAAAAATTGTATGTTTAAGACATTATAAACTAATGTCTCAGGAAAAGGCATTTCTAGCACACTACTCCATTACCTATGCTTCATAAAGTATTCAGCTATCTAATTTAATTTAGCAGTGAACAGATTTCTCAGCAGCACTATTTGTATTTTAAGGGCATCTCTTAAGAACCATAGATCGCAGTGTATGGCAGTTCAATGAAGAATAATCTGTAAACAAAATCTCCATCTATCAAGAAAGTCATTTAAGACCATAAAATTACCCATCCTTGACTGATTAATGCTGCCACTGAAAGGAATTTCAGGCTATTAACATCCAGAAAATATACTGCCACTGTGTTTGCATTTATTATATAAATCACATAGTTATATGTGGTATAAAGCAGTGTGTTTTCTTAACAACCCCCTAATTAGTTCAACATTTTTTTATAAGAAAGACACTTTGAAAAACAGTAGATATCAATAGAAAGAAAATAACTTCATTTGCTCCCCCAGAGAATGTGTGTAAAGTGCCAGGTATCAAAATACAGGTTTTACACTTCTTACATTGTTTGAATATTTTCAAATATGTATGTCACTAAAATAACTTCCCTAAATGCTGTAGAAATAAAACACTTATTTCCCTTTGTATTTCATGATAGCTCCATCATTGATATTTAGGGTGTTTTATGGGTAAACATTGTCATCTGAAATTGTGAGTTATTACCTTCATGTTTATGCTGTTTCATCAATTGACTTAGCAACATAGCTATCACAGTCAGAGTGCTCATGCTAAAACCAAACTAGTTGGTACTGAATCTGTTCAGACTCCTGATCATATCATGTATACTGGAGTACAGGTTGAGATGCCTGCAGGTGGAGGGAAACCACTAATCCTTTAAGTTTGGAGTTGATTGCTTTAACCATTTTCAACATCCGAGTATTCCACATCTCATGCTAGATGAGTGATGTACATATAGCGAGCTCGGATAATAGTGTTAGAAAAGGAAAGGACTCTGTCAACTGTGGTCGACCTAGACTCAAAGAATCTCTTCAGGTAGCATAGTGCCTAAGGCACTTGACTGCTAACCGGAAGGCTGGCAGTTCAAACCCACCAGTCACTCCTCGGAAGGAAGGTTGGGCAATCTACTTCCGTAGTGATATTGCCTCGGAAACCCAAGGAGGGGTCGCTATGAGTCGGGGCCGACTCCACAGCACATAACAACAACAACAGTGTCTTTAAAAAAAAAAAAAAAAAAAAAAAAAAGCTCTAGTGACACAGTGCCTAAGGCATTTGACTACTAACTAGAAGGTTGGTGGTTCAAAATCTAGCAGCTTCTCTGAAGAAGAAAGATGAAGCAATTTACTTCCTTAAAGATTCACTGACTTGAGAACCCAATGGGGGTCACAACAAGTAGGAATCAACTGGATGGCAGTGAATTTGTTTTTTCTGGTTTATGTCCTAAAAAAGGAGCCCTGGTGCCACAGTAGTTAAAGAGCTCACCTACTAACAAAAACATCAGCGGTTCACCAGCCATAGAACCCTCCAGCCTTTCTGCCGGAGAAAGATGGGACAATCTGCTTCCACAAAGATGGTTATTACTGTAGTTACGTGCTGTCAGCCCCTTCCGACTCATAGAGACCCTATGTACAAAGGAATGAAACACTGCCCAATTCTTGCCATGCTCACAGTCATTACTAGGTTTGAGCCCATTGTTGCAGCCACTATGTCACCATACTATCTCATTGAGAGGCTTCCTTTTTTCCCTTGACCCTCTACTTTACAAAGAATAATATTCTTCTCCAAAGACTGGCTCTTTCTGATATATGACCATTCTGGCTGTACGTCTAAGACAGGTTGTTCATTATCCTTGCAGCCCATGGTATATTCAATATTCTTCCTCAACATCATAATTCAAAGACATCAATTCTTTGATTTTCCTTATTCATTGTCCAGCTTTCACATGCACATATGACAATTGAAAATACTGTGACTTGGATCAGTTGTACCTTAGCCTTCAACATGGCATCTCTGTTTTTTTTTTTTTTAAAAAAAAATTTTAAAAAGGTCTTTTTAAAGAAGATTTATTCAATGCTGTTTGTCATTGGATTTCTTGACTACTGCTTCCATGAGTGTTGATTGTGCATCCAAGTAAAATTAAATTCTTGAAAACATTAATCTTTTTATTCGTGCAATTATGGGAATTTTTTTTTCTTTACGTTGCAGTGTAATCCATACTGGAGGCTGTAATCTTTGTTCATCATCACTAAGTCCTCTTCACTTTCAGCAAGCAAGGTTGTGATATTTGCATATGGCAGGTTGTTAATGAGTCTTCCTTGGATCCTGATGCCCTGTTCTTTTTCATATGGTATAACTTCTTGGATTATTTGATCAGCATACAGATTGAATAACTGTGGTGAAAAGATACAACGTGAAACACACTTTCCCTGATTTTAAACTATGCAGTATCCCCTTCCTCTGTTCTAACTGCCTCTTGGTCTATGTCTAGGTCCCTCATCAGCACAGTTAAATGTTCTGGAATTCTCATTCTTCATGACGTTATCCTTAATTAGTTATGATCCAAACATTCAAATGCTTTTATATAGTCAATATAGTACAGGTTAACATATTTCTGATATTTTGTGCTGTCAGCCAAGATTCATCTGACATCAGCAATAATATCACTTGTTCCATATTTTCTTCTGAATCAGCTTGCATTTCTAGCAGTTTCTTATAGATGTACTATGGCAACCATTTTTTAATTATCTTCTGCAAAATTTTAGTTGTGTGTGATATTAATTATACTGTTTCATAATTTATGCATTTTGTTGTATTATCTTTCATTGGAATAGGCCCAAATATGGATCTCTTCCAGTCAGTTGGCCAGGCAGCTGTGTTGCAAATTTCTTGGCATAGACCAGAGAGCACTTCCAGCAGTGTGTCCATTTAATGAAACATCTCAGTTGGTATCCCATCAGTTCCTGGAGCCTTGTTTTTCACAAATGCCTTCAATGCAGCTTGGATTCTTCTTTCAATACCATGGATTCTTGATCATATGCTACTTCCTGAATATTGACCAATTCTTTTTGGTACAGTGTGTACCAATTCTTTTTGGTACTCTGTGTGTACCCTCAATCTTCTTTGATGCTTCCTGCATTGTTCAATATTTTGCTCATAGACTCCTTCACTATTGTAACTTAAGGCTTGATTTTTTTCTTCAGTTCTTTCAACTTGAGAAATACTGAGCATGTTCTTCCCTTGATTTTCCAACTCCAGGTTTTGCACATTTCATAACAATACTTTATCTTTTCTAACCACCCTTGAAATCTCCTGTTTAACTCTTACTTCATCATTTCTTCCATTTGCTTCCATTCTTCCATTTTACATTTAAGAGCAAGTTTTAGTGTCTCTTATGAGTTCTATAGGAGCTCTGGTAGCATAGTGGCTAAGGCACTTGACTGCTAACCAGAAGGCTGGCGGTTCAAACCCACCAGCCACTCCTCGGAAGGAAGACGGGGCAGTCTACTTCCATAGTGATACTGCCTCGGAAACCCAAGGAGGGGTTGCTATGAGTCGGGTCCAACTCGACGGCACATAACAGCAACAACAACAACAACATGACTTCTATACTGGTCTATTCTTTCTGTCTTTTTAATAACTCTTTGATTTGTTCATGTGTGATGTCCTTGATACCATTTTACAAGTCATCAATTTTTGGTCATTATTGTTCAATACATTAAATCTGCTCTTGAGATAGTTCTAAATTCAAGTGGGATATCAAGGTCATACTATTTCTCTTGTGGACTTTGAAAAATTTTCTTTGCTTTCAACTTGTAGCATATGAGCAATTGAAGGTCCATTCTACAGTGAATGCCTGAGCTTGCTCTGACTGATGATATTGAACTTAAAGATATTTAACTTCTTTATGGAATTCTATAATAAAACACTGGTTAATTATAGGGGAAAAAAAAGACATTGTCAATGAAGTTGTATTGGAAAGCATTCACTCAGCCTATATTTGGAGAATACTTTCTAGGACCCTATTGGAAGGGTTGTAGTAAGAAAACATTTTTATTCTGTGGACATTAAAGGGCCTGGTTTTAATGAGTTTGGGGAAAGATAGCATAGCATACTTAATCAATTGTTTTAAATACAACTTTTCAAATCTGAAATGGATTGACTAAATGGAATATGTCTTCTGGAGATCTTTCAGCAGTTTTCATGAATGATTAAAAGAGGTTTTTATCTTTAAGAAATTCTCCCATGAACTTGTTTTGATGGGTTCAAGATTCTGTGATAGATCTTTTGTTAAATTATTTTGATTTGAAAATGCTAAATTTTTAGAAACTTACAAAATTTTAAAAATTTTTAAAAATTGTAATGATTACAACCTTGGAAACCTCTTCAGGCAGTGCTACTCTGTCCTATAGGGTCACTATGAGTTGGAATTGATTTGAGAGCAAGACAACCACACCATGTCTTAAAATGTTGACTTTGTACTTGCCTTCTGATTTTAACTCTTTAATTTGTTTTTAGCAATTTTCTACTTGGAACCTCAAAAATATTTCTTTACACTGAGTATTTAGTATGAGATAATGTCTGGAGTTATGGTGGTGCAGTAGTTAAGGCATTTGTCTGCTAACCAAAAGTTTGGCAGTTGCAAATCCAATAGGGCAGACATTAACCACTGCTATTGAATCAATTGTGACTCATAGCAACCCCCATTGGGTTTCCAAGGCCATAAATCTTGATGGAAGCAGATTGCCTTTTTCTTCTACAGATTGGCTGGTGGGTTTGAACCACCCATATTTTGACATGTTTCTGCCTTATGCAGATTCTTACTTTCACATTTTACTCTATTTAATTGGATATTTGTCCTACCCTGTTGTTTGACCCTCCTTAACCAAGAGTAATTGGGCTTTCTTCTCCCTTTCTCTGTATAAATATTTGGGTTTAGCTTGTCTAGTCATTCCACTCTCTTGTCCTCTGAGAAGGGTTCTGTCTAAAGGAATGGAAGAAGAATGAGAGTCAATCAGCCTTAGGAGCTGGAAAAGAAGCCTTTCTGAAGAGGAATTGATTTAAAGACTGGGTGAAGGGAGCAGATTCACACTGAGAACAGTGAATGCAAAGATGTGAAAAAAAAAAAACTTTTTAGAGCTATTTTAGGACAATTTATTCTGCTGGTAGGGATTGAGAGAAACATTTAAAAGACTGGCAATGTTTGTATTCTTTCTCAGTAGAACTGTTTGCTTCTTTTAATGGCAGCATTACTCCAGATTGGAATAACACAGGACAATACATTCTATAACCCCCCCCCCAAAAAAAAAAAAAACAAACCCAGTATCATCAAGTTCATTGCAACTCACAGGGACCCTATCATTGTCCAGCTTTCCCATGCATATGAGGTGGTTGAAAATGCCATGGCTTTGATTAGGCACACTTTAGTCTTCAAAGTGAAATCTTTGTTCTTCAACACTTTAAAGACATCTTTTGCAGCAAATTTTCCTGGCGCAATATGATGTCTGATTTCTTGACTGCTGCTTCCCTGGGTGTTGATTTTGAATTCAAGTAATATGATATCTTTGACAAATCCAATCTTTTCTGCATTTATTGTGATGCTGCTTATCGGCCTGGTTGTGAGGATTTTTATTCTCTTTATGTTGAGGTGTAATCCATACTGAAGACTGTAGTCTTTAATCTTAATCAGTAAGTGCTTTAAGTCAACTTCCCTTTCAGCAAGCAAGGTTTTGTTTTTTGCACATAGCAGGTTGTTAATTAGTCTGTCCCCAATTCTGAAGCTGCATTCTTCTTCATATAGTCCAGTTTCTTGGATTATTTTTCTCAACATACAGATTGAATAAGTATGGTGAAAGGATACAACCCTGATGCACACCCTGTCTGATTTTAAACTATGTGGTATTCCCTTGTTCTGTTTAAATGGCAGCCTCATGGTCTATGTACAGATTCCTCATGAACACAATTAAGTGTTCTGAAATTCATATTTGGTGTAATGTTATCTATCTATCTATATATTTTTTATGATCCACACAGTTGAATAGCTTTGCATAGTCAAGAACACACAAGTAAATAACTTTCTGATATTCTTTGCTTTCAGCCCAGATCCATCTGACATCAACAAGCTGGACAATGGACAAGGAAGATCCAAGAAGAATTAACTCCTTTGAATTATGCCATTGAGGAAGAGTGCTGAAAGTACAATGGACTGCCAGAATGAACAAATCTGTCTCAGAGGAAATGCAGCCCGAATGCTCCTTGGAAGAAAGAATGGCCAGACTTCACCTCACCTACTTTGGTCATATTGTCAGAAGGGACCATTTTCTACAGAAGGATATCATTCTTGGTAAAGTGGAGGGCAGCAAAGAAGGGAAAGATCTTGAACAAAATGGATTGACACAGTGGCTGCAACAATGGGATCAAGTATAGCAAAGATTGTGAGGATGGCACATGACTGGGCAGCATTTTATTTTATCATATGCAGGGTCACTATGAATCAGAGCTAACATGATAGCACCTAACAACAACATAGCGAACCTATAGGACAGAATAGAACTGCTTCTTAGAGTGTCCAATGCTGTAAATATTTTAGGGAAGTAGACTGTCTCATCTTTTTCCCATGGAGCAGCTGGTGGGGTTTGAATCACCGGCCTTTTGTTTATAAACCAAATGTCTTAACCACTGTACAATCAGAATTCCTGTGGTTTCCAAAGATCTTTATAAATATCAATTTATCAAAGCATCCCAATGGCTTAAATAACCATTGGTATCAAACAGATAACTTCATTAAAAATGCAAGAGAATTCAAGAAAACCAACCACTTACAATACAGTATCATCTCTTACAATTTAAGAGGTCAAAACTTGATATTGAATATTTGTTACTCCTTATGCTATCTCCTATATTCTCAGTCATGTGTATTTAGTTTGATCCCTATGGGCTTTTCTTACAAAGATTAACAATTAAGTGATAGCAATACAAGGAATACTAATTTTTAATTAAATTACTTTAACCTGTAGATAATATTAATAGATAGAATGAGGGTGACTAAAAAAAGACCAAAAGATGCAGAAGCTTTAATCTTCAAAGTTACCTCCTCTGATTCCTCTAGAATCTGTTAGCATACACTTTAAAATTTCCCACCAGAAGTCAAATTTATTCATACCTAAGGAGAACTTATTTTGCTCATAATTAGAGCAATAGCTGACTCTGAAAGCTGAGATAAAGGCACATTAACCAATAAGGAAAACATGTGCTAGTGAGAATAGTATTTAAAAGATCTGAGCCTTTTGCTAGTGCAAAAACACACGAGGGAGCTAGATATCAAGAGAGACAATGAAATAAATGTAAATGAGCAGTCAAGTCAAGATTTAATTACTCTGCATTTAATATAAGTGCCTTAGGGGCAGTCCAGAATACACCCAAAGTAGGAGATTTTTGAATAGTCCAGAAAACAGCATCAAAGCTTCCTGTGTCTCTCATCACTCTCCCTAAGTCACTCTTCCTAATTAAGCCATATTGGCACTCCTTTTTTCCCCCTAAACTTTCTCCAACTAGGAAGAAAAGAGAAAGAAGGAAAATGGCAAAGGAAAAAAATTGTATAACTGATTAATATTCACCCTTTCTAGTTTTCCCTCTTCTCAAGTATTCTAGTCTTCAGAGGATATGGAATAAATAAACATTGAAAAAAGAAAAAAAAAAGATCAATAAAAATGAATCCATCTTTCCTTTTGAAATTGCTCTTCTTAAGGTTTATGGGTGGGTCCTAGAACATTCTGGATGTTTCTATACAATATCTCTGGTGTATTTGGCACAGTAAGATAATAAGTTTTTAAACAGAGTTGAAAAATCACATACTCCCATAGTAGAACAGGCAAAAAGTAAATGAGCAAATGGAATAAAAACTGAAGACCTCAGCTGAACAGAAAAATACCTATCTTTGTGAGGGTACTTGGAGCATGTCCTAGTTAACTAGTGCTGCTATAACGGCTATACCACAAGTGGGTAGCTTTAACAAACAGAAATTTATTCTCTCACAAGTTAGGCAATTAGATATCTGAATTCAAGGTACCAGCTCTAGGGAAAAACATTTTCTTACTAGTAGCTCTAGGGGGAGTTTTTTATTTCCTTACAATATTAGTAGGCATGGTGTTCCTTGGATATTTTCATGTTTTAGCATCAATTTTCTCCTGAGTCTTGGAGGTTTCCAATGCATGAACCACAGGTCCAAGGATGAACGCTGCTCCTGGCTCTTATTTCTTGGTGTAATAAGGTCCCTCTTTCTTTACTTTTTTCTCTTTCCTTTTATCTCTTGTACAATAAAAGGTGATGCTGGCCTCACCCAGGAAAATTCTCCTTACGTAAGATCATGGTTGTGACCTGAGTAAGGATGTTACATCTCACCATAATCCCTTTACAACTCATTGGCTGATCACATCAGATCACATCACTGGGGGTGATTTTATCATTACATAACTGCCAAACTTCTGAGAATAATGACCCAGCCAACCTGACACATATTTTTAGAGGACATAATTCAATCCATGAAAGAGCATAAAAGAATAATATTGCTCTCTATACATATATTCCTTCACAGAAATTGAATTAACAATTATTATTATAAAGAATATCATGGCACTTTAACTCAGTTATTCACTACTAAATCTCTATGACCAATAGAAAAAAATCCCTTCTCTTCACATTGTTAAGGTTCTAATAATTGTTCTTCCTTATAATAAAGTGACTAATTGTAATTAAGTACTTATGGGTCAAGGTTTAGCATCAAAATGAAAGATATTTTCTGATAGATAGACTACAAAATAAAAAGATGATAATCTTTAGAAAACCATAACTCCAAAATTTCAAAAACAAACAGAAAAACATAGTGCTTGTGGTTCTTTTCTCCTTCAAAATTATAGTTGAGTGTGTTCTGACTTATAGTGACCTTAATGCACAACAGAAAGAAAGCCTGCCCAGTCTAGCACCATCTTCACAATCATTGCTATGCTTAAGCTCATTGTTGCAGCCACTGTATCCATCCATCTTATTGAGGGTTTTCCCCTTTTTCACTTACCCTCTGCTTTTTCAAGCACAATATCCTTCACCAGGGACTGGTTCCTCCTGGCAATATGGTCAAAGTATGCGAGGCAAAGTCTGCTTATCCTCACTTCTAAGGAACATTCTTGCTGTACTTCATCCATGACAGATTTGCTTGTTTTTCTGGAAGTCAATATCCTTCACCAGCAATACAATTCTAATGAATTAATACTTATGTTGTTTTCCTTATTCAATGTTCAGCTTTCACAAGCATATGAAGCAATTGAAAATGCCATGGCTTCAGTCAGGTGCACCTTAGTCTTCAAAGTGACATCTTTGCTTTCTAACACTGCAAATGGGTGTTTTGCAGCAGATTTGCCCAGGGGAATACATGTCTAATTTCTTGTCTGTTGCTTCATGGGTGTCGATTGTGGATCCAAGTAAAATGAAATTCCTGAGAACTTCAATCTTTTCTCCATTTATCATGATGTTGTCCATTGGTCCAGTTGTGAGGATTTTAGTTTTCTTTATCTTGAAGTATAATCCACACTGAAGGCTGTAGTCTCTGATCTTCTTTAGTAAGTGTTTAAATCCTCTTCACTTTCACCAAAAAAGGTTGTGTCATCTGCATATTGATGACATCTGCATATTATGTCATCTGGATGTTGTTAATGAGTCTTCCTCTAATTCTGATGCTGTATTTCTCTTCATACAGTCCAGCTTCTTGGATTATTTGCTAAGCATGCATGCTAACAAGTATAGTGAAAAGATATAACCCTGATATACACCTTTCCTGATTTTAAACTGTTCAGTAATCCTTCTCTGTTCAAAGGAATGCCTCCTGGTCTACGTACAGGTTCCTCATAAGCACAATTAAGTGTAATGGAACTTCCATTCTTTGCAGTGTTATCCATGATTTGCTATGCTCCACACAGTCAAATCCTTTTGCATAGTCAATGCCCACAGATATACATCTTTCTAGTATTCTTTGCTTTCAGCCCAGATCCATCTGACATCAGCAATGATATCCCTTGTTTCATGCCCTCTTCTGAATCCAGCTAGAGTTTGATGTTGTTGTTGTTGTTATTTGCCATAGAGTCGGCCCCGACTCCTAGCGACCCTTCCTTGGGTTTCTGAGGCAGTTATCACTACAGAAGTAGGATTGCCCAACCTTCCTTCCGAGGAGTGGCTGGTGGGTTTGAACCGCCAGCCTCCTGGTTAGCAGTCAAGTGCCTTAGGCACTATGCTACCAGAGCTCCCAGAGTTTGATAGTTCACTGTAAATATACTGCTGCAACCATTTTTAAATTATCTTCAGCAAAATATTACTTATATGTGATATTAATGATGTTCTGTAATTTCCACATTCTGTTGGATCACCTCTCATTTCATTATTATAATTTATTTTCTTGAGCTGCCTTCTGAAATCTGTTCAGCTCTTTTACTTCATCATTATTTCTCCCATTCACTTTACCTACTCTCAAGAGTGAGTTTGAGAGTCTCTTCTGACATAATTTTAGTCTTTTCTTCCTTTCCTGCCTTTTTAAAGACCATTTGCTTTCTTCATGTACAATGTCCTTGATGTCATTCCAAAACTCATCTGGTCTTCAGTCATTGATGTTCAATGTCTCAAATCTGTTCTTTATGTGGTATCTATACTCAGGTAGGGAAATCTGAAGGCTGTATTTTTGCTCTTGTGGATTTGTTTTAATTTTTTTTCAGTTTCAACTTAAATTTGCATATAAGCAATTGATGGTCTTTATCTGTGTGTTCTCACTTTCTCCATGTTCTCTTTGCACAGATATAGTCCATGTATAATCTGTGTATTCCATCCAGTGAGGCCCACATATATAGTTGTCTTTTATGTTGCTGAAAAAATGCATTTGCAATGAAGCAGTCATTTTTCTTACAAAATTCTATCACCCAATCACCATCATCATTTCTACCACTTATCTGTCAGTTTTTCATATGTGGTTTGCATGTTCCCATGATACTGAAAGCTGTTCCACTGGTATTTCAAATACCATAAGGGTCATTAGTGATGAACAGTTTTCAGTTTAAGAAAAACTAGGAAAGATGACATGACCAGGTCCACTTCAAAAAAAAAAAAAAAAAAAAGCTACTAAAACCTTAAGAATAGCAAGAAAACATTGTCTGATACATTGAGGAAGATGAGGCCCTCAGGTTGTAAAGAACTCAAAATATTACTGGGGAAGAGCTATCTCCTCAAAGTAGTAGTAGTAGTTGTTGTTAGATCCTATCGAGTCAGCTGCGACTCATAGTGAACCTCTGTAAAACAGAACGGAACACTGCCTGGAACTGTGCAACCCTCACAACACTTGCTATCCCTGAGGCCATCATTGCGGCTACTGTGTCAATCCATCTCATTGGGGGCCTTCCCCTTTTTCATTAACCCTCCACTTTACCAAGCATGATATCCTTCTCCAGGCAATGGTTCTTTCTGACAACATGACCAAAGTAGGTCAAATGAAATCTGGCCATTCTCACTTCTAAGGAGCATTCCAGCTGCACTTCCTCCAGGAAAGATTTGTTAGTTCTTCTGGCAGTCCATGGTACTTTCAGTATCCTTTGCCAACACCACAACTCAAAAGCATCAAATCTTCTTTTGTCTTCCTTATTAATTGTCCAGCTCTCACAGGCATATGAGGTGATTGAAAATACCGTGGGTTGGAATGGGTGCACCTTAGTCTTCAAAAAGACATCTTTGCCCTTCAGCACTTTTTCAAAGAGGTCTTTTGCAGCAGATTTTCCCAGTGCAATATGTCATCTAATTTATTGACTGCTGATTCCATTGGTGTTGATTGTGGAACCAAGTTATATGAAATCTTTGACAACTTCAATCATTTCTCCATTTATCATGATGCTGCTTATTGGCCCAGTTGTGAGGATTTTTGTTTTCTTCATGCTGAGATGTAATCCATACTGTAGACTGTAGCCTTTGATCTTCATCAGTAACTTAGCTCTTAACAAAAATCATCCAGAGATATGATTTATTTATTTATTCTTAAGTGTCTGCCTTTAAAGTAGAAGCAGATTTTTCAGTTGTAAAAAATAAATCAAACTATTAGACAAAAAATATTTTTACTTAGTTATACTTTATGCATATGAGGTACCATGTAATTTTATATTTTAATTTAAGGAAGTGATGAAACAATAGACAAAAAATACTGATTTAGGACCAAGAAATTCTATTTTACACTGCTGGGTTTTAGGAAAGATTGGCATTGTTGTGCCCCAAAGTACATTCAGTTCAAGAAGAGGAAGAAACATTACCATTAAAAGAAGGCAAAGTTTAAAATATGTGTAGAGTGGAAATAGAGGGGGTCAGAGAAGAAAACACATCATTCTAGAGAATCTATTTTGATGAAAGAACTCAACTGATTTCACCACAAATAAGATTCATATTGGAAATATTGACTATGAAGTGTGTGCCATCACAATTTCAACATAAAATGTGCAGCTTCAGGATATCTCTCTCTTTCTTTATCTCTCAGGTGAGAGAAATATGGAATACTATGGTCAAAGACCTCTGCTAATGTTTCCTAGAATAATCTGAAAAGACTCCTAATTAAGCAAATTAATGACTATTTTAATTTTTCAGCAGATAAACAGAGATTAACTGGGATTAAAAGAGGTGAAGATAGGCAGTTTTATTCTGACCATGAGTCTCAAATGCCAGAAGATGCAAATGGCTTGAATCATTATTGGAAACTACCCTGCAGAAATAATTACTAGTTCAGTGTTCAAAGTGAATTTGTGAGCTCCCAACCTAGAAGGATTTTCTGTGAGCAATATAGATTAGTCCTGCAATGGGAGAAAACAAAGAACTCCAAAACCACTTCTAACTTTAAGGTTATATGATTTTTTATTAGATAAATTATTAATTAATTAATTAATCAATTTTCTTAATAAAGATCACTACTTTAACCAGATATAAACATTTATTTGGATAAAAAAATTAGCAAGAGACTAATAAACATAATGTAGCAACACACAATACACATATATTCATACACACACACACACACACATATATATATATGCACATGTAATAATATACACCTATATCATTATAACTATGTAAAGTATAAGGAGCTCTGTGCCGAAAGCATTTTACTGCTAATCAGAGATTGGTAGTTCAAACCCACCAGCTGTTCCATAGAAGGAAGATGAGGTAATCCCCTTCCATAGAAATTTACCACTTTGGAATCTCATTGGGGGTCGCTATAAGTCAGAATCAACTAGATGACAGTGGGTTTGTTTTATATACATATATATACATATATATATATATATATATATATATATATGTATAATAAGAAAAATTATTGACGTATCTGAGCTGTTGTCACAATAAAAAACCTTTACTGTGACAGGCCTAGAGTGACTGTGAGGTCAGAAGAGATTTTGAGGTTAACCATCTCCCGAATCATTCAAACATTTCATAACTTCCTGCCAGCAGCATATCTATGCTATTCTGCAGCTTCAAGAATTTTTAAAATAGATAATAGATATGAAACAGTGGGAAATGGTGAAAGTTTTATTCATTTTAAGGGGTTATTATAAAGGCAATTTTGGACTTTAAAATAAATTTTAATGGCTTTAATTTTAAGGCTTTTAAAGTCCAGAACATTATTCTTTAGGAGGTTTTTAGCAATTTAAACTTGAATAGTTTTCATGATCAAAATTAACCACAAAACAATGATTTCACATTACAATTTTACTTGCACTATCTTAGCTAAATATTAAAGCTTTAAACATAATAAGCATCAATGAACTATTCTGTCTCCACACTGAATGCTCTGTCAGGGTGCTCATGTCACCCAACAGCCTCCTGTGCGCCTTCCGTACTTGCTCCAGGCCCATCCACACAAAGTTCCCACAAGGATGCCCAGTTCCACTGCAGGAGGCTATGGACAGAGCAAGGATTTGAGATCAAAGAGTCTAATACATCATTCTGGCTCTGCTATTACCTCCTCCTTGACCCTATGTTTTCTCCTTGGTGAAGTAGAAATCATAATGACTAAGAATAATGGTTAAACCAATATATATATATAGAGAGAGAGAGAGAGGACAGAGTTGTCATAGTCTAAGGCCTGGTGTATGGTAAGTACTAAGTACTAAATGATGACTGTCTTTGTCATTACTCACTAGGCTTCAATTTTAATTAGTTTAGTTTTGTTTTATTTTAATTGGGTAATGACATGTATTTATTCATTAACATCACTTTTATAAGTATCTACCACACCTTTTAAAATTATGGTTGAAAGCATACAAGAAGTGTCTATGACACAAAACAGCAAGCAAAAATTGGATGAGTGATTATACAACAAGAATTAAGTGAGAGTAAACATGCACTAGTGCCTCAGGCATTTGACTGCTAACCAGAAGGCTGGCCATTCAAACCCACCAGCCACTCTTCGGAAGGAAGGTTGGGCAATCTACTTCTGTAGTGATACTGCCTTAGAAACCCAAGCAGGGGTCACTATGAGCAGGATCCAACTCCAGCGCAAGTGTGTTAGGTAAGTGATAAAGTACTATGAAGAGAGCAAACAAGTAGAAAAGGCATGTGCATGCGTGGGTGATTTACATTGGTAGCTCTAAGGCTAGAATGTCCAGGGACCTGAGCTAATTCTGCTCTCATGCAATGTTCCATGCAGAAGTATTCTTAATATATACTTGTTTTTTGTATTTCTCTAACTAATGAGATATCTGTGGAAATTTTGTAATGAGAATAGGAATGAGAAGAGGAGAAAATTTAAAAGACAGTCTAACAGTGTATAAATAATTGGGAACTGAGGCTCAGAAAAATAATGAAAAAATTAAAACTGTGTAAACCATAAGGTTGGAAAACTAAAATAATTGATGATATTAATCAATGGAATACATATATTGTGCATTGATATTAAGTTAGGTACTTCACAGTGTGTTTGGTGTTAGGGGCACAGGGATGAATAAGAAATAGTCTATATCTACAAAAAATATCAAATAATTTCATTCTAGTGGGAGAGAAAATCATACAAACCAAACATTGCAAACCCAGATTCTTATCAATAACAAAATATGTGAAGTACTTCATATTTATAAAAAAACAAAAAACATTTAAAATGTTTTACTTTCAAAATTAGGCCAGTAATAAAGATAGTATCACTAGATAGGTGAGAAACTTCTAAATCAGTAAAATCATAGAATTTCTTCCTAGTTGATGTTTTACATTTTGATGTATCTGGGATGTTTTAATGAAGTCTTTCCAAATATATCCTGTCCGACAAGCCTGTTTCTCAGGGGATGACTTACAGACTCCCACTATTGGAATCACTTGATGTTTGTTAAAATGTGTATTCATGGGCATCACTCCAGATTTATAAAATCAACTTTTTTGCTTGGACATAGAAATCTGAACTTTTAAATAAATACTTATGGTTATTTTATATAAAGTAAATTTTGAGAATGATACCACTGAACTCACAGCTGCACAAACTCATTTATAGACTGTCTTATTGGAAGCCACCAAGAACACTTGTTAAATCAGAATTTCTGAACTTAATTGAAACTCCAAGGACTAGAACCCAAGACTTGTATATTCATGACAAGTTGAAGTAGGTGATAATGTGTGTTCAGATGCATAAAGATTACAGCATTTTATTTCATTGTCAATTTCACTCTTCTTTCTAATGTTTCTTCATTGCCCATTTTTACTAATAACATTATTGAAAGTATATCTTTGTAAAATATAACTTCTGTTCCTATAGGTTTAAATTCAAAATAAAAAGAAAACTTAGTTCATCAACAATATGTAATACAGAATATTGATGTTTATAATATTTAAATTCCATTGCATCTTTAAAAACATGAATATTTGATAAAATCACAAATGACCTAAGAGTATTTCTAAGATCATTTCCACTTGGATCATTTCCACTGAATAATTCATGACTAGAATTTAAGATTTTGAAAAGGAACTGTTTGCATTTTCTTAATTACCTATCTCCAAATCTGTCTTTTGATAGTAATAAAATTATGTTTTAGAAAAATTAGACTCAGAAATAAATCTTATTAATAGTAGATAAATAGAACATACTGTTTTTTACTATACCTGTGAAAAATTACAACACAATATGGATTTCTATATATATGATTATTATATATAGAAACACATATTACATATTACAGCACAATATGGATTTCAAGATATTTTGAGCTGGATACATGGAGTTCATTTGAGTGAGACTGTGAGAAATTGGACACCTAAAGGATCAATAAGCAATATATCTTATATATTATAAATGAAATTGAAGAAAAGGTGGAGAATATCAACTAGAGAAGAAGAAAGAAGAAGAGGAAGAGCAAGAAAAAGTACCAGAGATGGTTCACATAAGTATCTGCAATGAGTTTTCAGCCAAAATGTAACTTTTAGTTGTAAAAAGGAATTGGAAGCTTAGTTACTATGACTATGATGATGATGATATTATCATAATTATCTCTTTAGTGCTTCTTGTACATAAATAGGTATGCATATTCTAATAAGATATATTTGTATTAGCCATGTAAATGTGTGTGTGTGTCTATGCATAAATATGCATGCCGACATATGATATGGTGAATTGTTACTTGTTACATATTTATACCATCAGAATAAATGATTATGTTGAAATGTCATTATGACAGTATATGTCTTGAAGAAATAAAAAAGACAGCTCTAATGTCAAAATAATTTTACCATAAAGCAATTGTATAAATACTCACAAGGGTAGTAATCTATGGATTCTTCAGCAGAATATTTATCCACATCATCAAAATATGTAGAAGAGATCTCCAGGAGGATATCAAAGTATGAAATGAACATTTTCATTCAAATTAAATATGCAATTTCATTACTTATTGATTTCTCAACCCATGCCATTAATTATTAGTAGTAGTATTATTTTTTTAATAAGGAGCTCTGGTGGCGTGGTCCCCAAGGCATTTGACTGCTAACCAGAAGGCTGGTGGTTCAAACCCATCAGCCACTCCTCAGAAGAAAGATTGAGCAATCTACTTCCCTAGAGATACTGCCTGCCTGGGAAACTCAAGGAGGGGTCACTATGAGTAGGAACCAATTCAATGGCAGTGAGGTTTTTTTTTTTTTTTTTTTTTTTTTTTAATAAAATGCATAGAGAGAGGAAAATCAAGCACTTAACTTTACTATAAATAGTTGTATAAATAGTTAAGAACCTGGAAATATTTCACATACCATCCTACAAATTTAGTCTAATTAAAAACAATAAAATGTTTTAAGTAATGACAATTAAAAATGAAGACCCCTCCTGGGGAAACTAGTGAACGTACTAAGATGGGTCTTCAGTAAATAGCCTCCTTAGTATGGACAGATTTAAAGTTATTTAATGTAACTAAAAAACTCACTGCCGTCGAGCGGGATCTGACTCATAGCAACCCCTCTTCGGATTTCTGAGGTGGTATCACTAGGGAAATAGATTGCACAACCTTCCTTCCGAGGAGTGGCTGGTGGATTTGAACTGCCAGCCTTCTGGTTAACAGTCAAATGCCAATTCTACTACATATTAGGATGTGATAAACTCTACTAATAAGGATCAAAAACTTCTAAGTAATTTCAAGGAAGCATTATGATAAGCCACTGATTGAGGTAAAAGAGGAAATTATTTCATAGTGGCATGATAGTGAATCTGGAAGGCTGAGAGATGTAACACAATTACGTTAAGCAGTGAAATTGCTGGGAAACATGATTTTCCCTGTAGCTTTCCTTTGTTGTACACTATTGTAACAGATTGCTCACGTTTTAGCTAAATAATGTGGATGAGGAATAGTGAAAGGGCAGGGATAGCATTCAGAGGGATTGACTCCTACCTAAGAAACTCAAAATATTCATATAAACCAAGCAAATATGGCCTGTTTGCTTTGCAAAACTGGCTTCATGACAATATCTTGCTGTCAACATTACCACCATATTCCACTTCTACTTGGATTTTCACCTTTAGATGTGTTGACTATCACACTTCAAGCTCTCCTTTATGGAAACTGTAGAGTCATTCCTTTCTCTATGGATCAGGTTTACAATATTATTTTGTTTCAGAGTTGTATCCTTCTGAAGTATTGTGATTTGATTTCTCAGAGTAGAATTGCTGTTTGTATCATATGGGATGGAGATTGGCAAACTATAGCTCAGAGGCCAAATCTGGCCCACCACCTGTTTGGTTTTTTTTTTTTTTTTTTTGTCCAGTAAACAGGATAAGAGTGGTGTTTACATTTTTAAGTAGTTGGAAATTAAAATAATCACAGGAAGAACAATATCCCATGACATGTGAAAATTATATAAAATTTAAACCCCTAAATCTGCAACCATGCCTATTTCTTTATAAATTACTGATGATTTTCATGTCATGATGTCAGAGTTGAATAGTTACAGTAGAGATCATCTGGCCCACAAAGCCAAAAACATTTATTCTCTGGTCTTTACAGAAAGCACTTGTCCCTGCTCTAGGACACTATTTTGAATACATATAGCTTTGGATATACTGTGGGGAAAATCAAACTGTGAAGAGTGATGGGGAAGCTATCTAGGAAAGCTTTGAAAAAGAAATATAATTTAATCACAATCATACCTCATATGGGAGAAATCTGGTAGGTAGATTTAATACAATAGGTAGAGATAAGAGTGATAAAAGGATTCTATGATATTTCTAACCTTATAAATGAAACAGAGACTAAATGAAGCTTTTAGGGAAAAATAATTTAAAACAAACTATATGTGTTGGGTTATAAAATTGATTCTTCTTTTTTATTCTTTCTGAGAGCCAAGGAGGAGCTCTGGTGTCGTAGTTCCTAAGGCATTAGACTGCTAACCAGAAGGCTGGCGGTTGACCTACCAGCCATTCCTCAGAAGAAAGATTGGGCAATCTACTTCTGTAGTGATACCCCCTCTGAAACCCAAGGAGGGGTTGCTATGAGTCGAATCTGACTCGATGTCAGTGAGGTGTTTTTTTTTTTGCGGGAGGGGGGAAGCCAAAGATTCTGGATATTCCGGGACACCTTCATAAAGAAGACAGCCTCAGCACATTGTAAACCTTGGAATATCATCACTCCTTGCTTTCTTGTTTTCTATTACATGCATTTTACATTACATGCAACTGAGAAAGTGAGGCAGAAATTATTCTTATTAGTATATAATTGCAGTAATCATAACAGAATAATTTTATTGTAATTTTTTTCTATCTATATGTCTCCTACATACCGTGTAGAACTGTCTGTATTTTGCAATAGAAATCTGTTTGCAATAGAGACTGTCTATACTAATGCCATTGAAATTCTAAGAAATATATAATTTATATAACATCTATATTGTTCCTATTTTTCTGAAAATCTTTGCATAACAGACTATACAATGTTTTCCTCAAAAAAAAATCAATTACTAATTTTATTCAACAAGTAATGATAAAAATATGCAATCTCCATTAGAGAGATGAAAATCAAAACAATAATGAGATACTATCTTGTCCCAGCACTAATAGCAAAATTCAACAAGACAGAAAATTACAAATGTTGGCAAAGAAGTGGACAGATTGGAGACTGGGACTCTCATACACTGCTGTTGGGACTGTAAAATGATACAACTATTGTGGAAAGCAGTAATGGCAATTCCTTAAAAAGTTGGAATTAGAAATACCATTTGATTCAGCAATCCCATTACTAGGTATATATCCTAGAGAAGTGAGAGCCAGGACAAGAACAGACATGTACACCCATGTTCACAGCAGCACTATTTACAATAGCCAAAAGATGGAAACAACCTAGGTGTCCATCAACAGAAGAATGGATAACCAAACTATGGTACATACACACAATAAAATATTATGCAACCCTAAAGAATAATGTAAAATCTATAAAACACCGCATAACATGGATGAACTTGGAGGACATTATGCTGAGTGGAATAAGTCAATCACAGAAGGACAAATATTGTATTAGTTCATTATTGTAAAAAGTCAAGGAAAGGTTTATGTATGGAAGGAAACTTTCTTTGTTGGTTACCAGAGGTGAGAGGGGAAGAGAGGGAACTCTCCCAGATAGGTAGAGATGAGTGTTGATTTGGGTGAAGGGAAGGGCAATGTACCAAATGTGAGTGGTCAACATGTTTGCATTGAGACAGAGGAGGACATAGAGAGGTATATGGGAGGTACAGACAACAAAGATGAACCTTTTGCATATACGGTACTCATTGTCAGTGATGGCAAACATTGATCTATGGGTGGATAGATGGGTGGACAGGATAAAAGATCAGGCATGCCTAGGCAGAGGGTAGTGTGCCCATGACTATGTATAGGGTTAGCAGACAATGTTTCTGCATGTATATTTGTATGTGCTATAAAAATGCTGAGTATATAGTAGAGTTGACAAAGGACAAGGTTGTGGTGATTTCTTGGCCACAACCAGCTACCCAGAAGGCATGAGTAGTTGGATCTGTGGGCTCGGGGCCATGGTTGCAGGGGACATCAAGCTCAGTTGGCATAACATACTACACAAAAGCGTTGTTCTATATCCTACTTTGGTGAGTAGCCACTGGGATCTTAAAAGCTTGCGAGCAGCCATTTAGATGCATCTAAGGGTCTCTCCTCATCCAAAGTAAAGAAGAACGAAGAAAACCAAAGACACATGGAAACAATTAGTCTAAGGGACTAGAAGATCATGTGATCCTCAGCCTATGTGACCATGAGACCAGAAGAACTAGATGGTGCAAGGCTACCATTCTCAAACACTTAGAGGGGAATCCATGTAGAAGATCCTGCATAGAGTGGAGAACAATGTGGAATAAAACTCAAAATCATAAAAACAAGACCAGCTTTGCTGGTCTGATAGAACCTGGTGATAGCCCTGAGACTATGGCCCCTAGCTACCCTTCAGGCCTGGAATTGAACTCACTCCTGTGACTTCCAGACAAATAATAGACAGGCATATGGGCTAAACTTACATCGAATAGATACATAACTTGAAGTGATCAATCATGGGAGAGCAGAATAGTGTATGCATATGGAGAGAGCTGTGAGGAGAAGTGTGTGGGAGGGAAGGACCCAGGGAAGAGGTAACAATGGGGAGGAAATGGGAAGACAGCTGTTACATTGCAGGGAATTACAGTCAATGCAATGATACAAATGTGTATAAACTGCTGTATGGAAAATGAATTTGCTCAGTAAACTTTCATGCAGATCACAATAAAAATTAAAAAAAACAAAACAAAAAAAAAACCTCCAAATATTCAATGGGGATAAAATACCTCTTTTCATTGGAGGACACCAAAAGAGCAAGTTCAAGTATAGTCCGTCACCTAAGGATTACCGTGTAAATAAAGAAATTAGGTTTTGTTTTAAATTATACAGCCCTGGTGGCATAGTGCCTAAGGCACTTGGCTGCTAACATGAAGGTTGACAGTTCAAACCTACCAGCCACTCCTAAGGAGGAGGATTGGGTAACCTAGTTCCATAAAGATAAGGCCTCAAACCCAGGGTGGGGTCGCTATTAGTCAGGATGGACTCTGTGGCAGTGAGTTTGGTTTTGGTTTTGGTTTATTTCATCTTAGGTAAACTCTGTGTACATAAATGTGGCTCACTCATAGAAGTTAATTTGGTTATAGTTATTCACTTAACAAAAACAACATTTATCTTAAAACGATTAATGTTGAGATTCCTTTATGTCAAATAAATTAACATGCATTGATTAGTGACCTTCCAATCTCTGTATTAACAGCAAAAGCTAAAATTATTAATAAAATGCATCCCCTATTCATATTAAATGATTCAATTTACTAAATATGCTGATCTTTGCAACATCTCTAAGAATATTTTATAAGGAAAGTTTACTCTGCATGGGAATACCAAGATGATATATGCAAACAGTAAGTGCGCTTGTGCTATACAAAATATGAGGTTCCTAGCAGGCTCTCAGCAATTCTCAATGAAATAATATTTCCATTTCCTGAATTTTCTTGGCCACCTAAAGTCAGATAATTTGACCAGATCATCCTACCAATTTATTCAGACAATAGAAAATATCTATCTCTTTCTCTCTGGTTCTGAATATTTTCTCTAGTTATTTTCTCATTTTATATTTAAACTAAAACAGAAATCCTTAAAAAAAAAAAAAAAAGATACAATCCTCCAGCATTGTTTTTACTTCCAAACTCCTTTTATTTTCTCCTTAAATCCCAATATTCTCTGCACACTCTCTGCTATGGTTCTTTTTTAATATCCTGTCTCCCATCAGTTTTTACTCTCCCTCTCCTTCTCCTCTCCTTCTCTCCAAAGAGGCTCTGGTTTTCATTGCTCTATTGCAGTACAAAGTTTCTTCAGATCACAGTTCTTAGAATCACCCTCTATTCTTTGCCAAATTAAAAAAATATATATGTCTATGAATTCTATCTGGATGTTCTTAATAGCTCTTCCCACTGAATCTCATTTTTTTTTCTTTTTAAAGAACCCAAACCCAGTCTCCTCCCCTCTCTGTCCAGTTATCCCCCTCCCCCCAGGCCCCTCCATAGTTATGCACTCCTGTGTGTCCTGCATTCCCTACTTTGAATGTTGCCCCTCTGGTGCCCTGTGGTCAATCATTCCAAGGGACGAATTTCCATAAAGTATGTGGGTGCACCACTCTGGGTTGAGTGGTCTGAGTGTACATCTTGTTTATTATTTGAACTGAGAGCCAGCCCCTGGGAATGAGTTTTATTCCAGGCTCAGAATGTATCCCAGGGCCATAGTATTGGGGGTCTCACCAGACTCCATCTGCCCAGTAATTCTGGTCATTATTGAGTTTTTGGATTTTGTTCCACGTTTTTCCTCCCACTCTATCCAGGATCTCCAGATTTGATCCTTTCCTGAGTGGCTGGTATTGGTAGCCAGGCACCATCTAGTTCTTCTGGTCTCGAGGGACATTGTGTCCTAGGGCTGATTGTTTCCAAATGTCCTTGTTTTTTTGCACTCTTCTTAGCTTCCAATGATAGGAGACCATTAGGTGTATCTTAGATGGCCGCTTGAAAGCTTTTAAGACCCCAATTACTACTTACTGATGTAGGATGAGGAACAAAACATTTATGTATTTTGTTGTGCCAATTGAGTCTGATATCCCCCAGTACTATGGTCCTGAGATGGTAGAGCTGCTGGATCTCTCTCCCACAGTGTCTGGGTGTCTGTGAGGGATTACTCTATGTATGTTTTCTGTTGTTTCTGTAAGGATGCAGGTATTTTCTATCACTGGTACCTGTTCAAGGTTAGCCTCCATTGAATCTACCTTTGATCTAGCATATAATCCTGTTCACTGACCCCCATCTGATCCTCTCAGATGTTTATGTGTTTATATATAGCCTGGTATTTGGTGTTGATGGTAATGCAGTATTGTGGACCCACTGGTTGGTATTAGCATCTGTTGTCCATCTCCTCTGTGTACAATTCTGTGTCCTCCATTTTTTCTAATGTTATCATGGTGATCACAGACTCTTTTCATACATCCCTCCCCTTACCCACGTGAATCTTGTTTTTATTTGGCTCCAAATCACCTAACTATAAAAGGTCTAAGAAGGACTGGCAATTCAATAAACATAGAACCACATAAAATATTAGAATGCTAGAATACAGGAGGAAAAAGAGCAGTCAAAGAATACACCTCAGGACAGGGAAAGAAAACAGGCATTGGAGAAAGAGGTATTGACTGACAATAGCTATAGATGCTATAGGAAAAGAGAAACTAGGGGTGTTTTTAAACTAGCACAAGGGGAATAATTCTTTAACTCTGAAAGTTAAGGACACCATTAAAGAAGCAAGAATTAAGTTTTCTGTATGATTCTTCATTTATTGAATAATGAGCTCTTCCTATAATATAACTGCTTTGGGCTAAGTCAGGATGACATCACAGAGGGAGGAGTGGCAAGATTTTTTCCCCCATATTTCTAATATTCACAGATGTCATAAATATATGTGCAGTTAGTAGGTAGCATATTTTGATTCAGGAAGGGAATTCAATGGTATAACTTCCCAAGAGCAAGATTCATACCTGTTGCAGAAATAGAAAGACTTTTTTAAAATATATTTGTGAAGTGGCATGTGGGAGTCAAAGTCAGTGGTGTCTGTATTTACAGGAAGTTTGTTTGTGTGTATATACAGGAGGGCAGTTAGATACCAGACCTCCTTGATTTTTCCTACTATGAAGAAAAGAGTGGTAAGTAGCTCCAGGGAACTGAGTGATGAAACAGACAAATTGCTGCCCATGAATTTGAAAAATACTATATACCTTCTTCTCACAGACTATCTCATATCTGATATTTAACATTTATAATAGCAGTAGAAAATCTACTGTCTAATTATTTTGCACATTATCAACATATGTCTGCTAGTACTCAACTCTTACTGCCGTTGAGTGGATTCTGACCCATAGCAATCTTACCTTGGGTTTCCAAGGCAGTATCTCTACAGAAGTAGATTGCCCAGTCTTCCTTCCGAGGAGTGGCTGGTGGGTTTAAACCGACAACCTTGTAGTTAGCAGTGAGTTAGTAGTGCCTTAGGGACTACACCACCAGAGCTCCTAGGTCTGGTAGTAAGGGACACGGGTAGTAAAGAACACTGGTAGTAAGGAACACTGAAGTGTGAATTAAGAGTAATGCTGGCTGTTATAGTTATGGCTATTGCAATAGTTGGAGCTGTTTGTCAACTTGTCTGGACAACAATTCTGTGTGGTTTAAGCAGTTGTGATGTGGTTTATTCCCATGACAGGATTGGATGTACATGTTCTGAACAGCTAATTCATTGAAAGTGAGTTTCCCTTGGGGCGTGGTCTGCTTCCAATGTATTTATGGACATCCTGGGAAAAGAGACACTCTTCTGTGGATCAGGATCCTGTTGTGCTGCCTATAACTATCCATGAGTGAACAATCCACTGTTCGGCCTGGAGATCTTGGATTTGTCACTTGTTGGAGTCAACAGCCAGTATTGCCTGCGAACCTTGAGCTCATGAGCCCCTGCAGCTGCGTGAGTCACAAAAAGCCTCCAGCTTGGCCTTTGATCCAAGAACTTGGGACTTGCCAGCTTTTATAAGTGTATGAGCCATTTTCCTAAGATAAATCTCTCTTTCTCTATATGTATATACAATCTTTACTGGTTTTGCTTCTCTAGAGAACCTAACCTAGCACAGTTATGTTTCAACTTGGCTAGGCCATGATTCTCAATGGTTTGGTGGTTATGTAATAATATAATTTGTCAGTGATATAATGATGTAGTCATACTCCATTTTGTATAACACTGATTTCCACATAACAACCTAGTCTTTGGAATCTAAACATATAAACAGTTGAATGAGAGTAACCTATGAGAAGACTTTGTCATTCATTTTCATTTATCATTCATTTTCCATAGGCTCTGAGTAATGAGATATTTTTGATGGCTTGGTCTCATTTATCCTAATTTTTTTTTAACCTATTCCTTAGAACTTTCTTAAATACCTCTGTCAATTTTCCAAATTACTTAGTATCAAGTTTCAGTGTAACATATATAAAGATAAATATGTTGTTGTTGTTATGTGCCGTCGAGTCAAACCCAACTCATAGCGACCCCTCCTTGGGTTTCCGAGGCAATATCACTATGGAAGTAGGATTGCCCAACCTTCCTTCCAAGGAGTGGCTGGTGGGTTTGAACCGCCAGCCTTCTGGTTAGCAGGCAAGTGTCTTAGCCACTATGCTACCAGAGCTCCCATAATATACATATGCATATGTATTTTCTTTCTTTCTTTCTCTTTTCTTCTCCCATTGCAAATCTGTAAATTATCCCAGTGGCTATTTCCTCTATGATATCTGTATGTTCTTTTCTGTCCCTATTGCTAAAATGTATCCAACAACTTACCATCTTTTCTGTGGTGTCTTTCAAAGCTCCTTCTTTACTACTTTACAGTCTTCCAACACCTGATATATATCTTGCTTATATGATACATTTTCTTCAAACCTTACTCTTTTTTGTTTGTTTTTTTGTTTCCCTTTATATCAGTGCTTCAACTGAGTGCTTATTTGATTTCCATTAACTCAAAGTAAATCCAACACCATCAGCCTAACCCACAGTTTGGCTCAGTTGATTTTACTTTTTCAGCCTCACTTGCCACTAGTCTAATCTAGATAGGGAGCTCTGGTGGTATAGTGCCTAAAGCATTTGACTGCTAACCAGAAGGTTGGCAGTTCAAACCTACCAGCCACTTCTCAGAAGGAAGATTGAGCAAACTACTTCCATAGTGATACCTCCTTGGAAAGTCGAGGAGGGGTCACCATGAGTAAAATTGACTTGACGGCAGTGAGTTTGGTTTAATCTAGATAGGCTAGTGTCTACCTTTATGATGATTTGTTTTTCCGCTGAAACCTGTCTTTATTTTTTATTTTCTGGGTGTGCTTGAACAATTTCTCTTAGAAAGATCAGCACGAGACTGGTCCCCATGAGGCGGAGGTCAAAGATGTCCCAAATGTCCAAACTACCATGCCACTCCATCATTTCAGACATTAACCCCTCCTCCTCCTCCCAGTAATTTCCCCAGTCTTAGGGTTCTGAATTTCGCTGTAACGCCTCACAGAACTCACAGACACCCAAGGGTTCGTCTCACGTAGTGGTGGTGGAGGCTGGCAGGCTGGCGAGTCCCAGGTCCGTGAGTAGGTCTGGCGGATCCTCCCAACTCTCGGGGTTAGATGAACCTCGATCAGCAGATCAGACGGCGGCTGCTGTCCCAAATCCAGGGGTGAGATGACGATAAGCCAAGGATCAAAGCTGGAGCAAGAGGCAAGCGAATCTTCCCAGGAGATTCGTAGGTAAATCCTCCGGGAAGCTAAGGGTGGTGATTTTTTTTATACCCTCCAGCAAGGCAGGACTCAAGATACATTCCACTTGTGTTGTCCCAACAGAATTAACCTAAATCCCATCACAGAGCCGATTGCCAGTCATTGTAGGGAATGACTACTACCAGCTGCCCAGCCAAGTTGATACCTAACCTTAACTACCACACCACCCCAAACAGGCATGGATAATGGGATTTATGAAACACCACAGAATGGAGGACAA
Organism: Orycteropus afer afer; assembly: GCF_000298275.1. Taxonomy (NCBI): domain Eukaryota; kingdom Metazoa; phylum Chordata; class Mammalia; order Tubulidentata; family Orycteropodidae; genus Orycteropus; species Orycteropus afer. The sequence goes on along the minus strand of NW_006921705.1, from coordinate 878,503 downwards.
TGGCTAGAAGGGCCACATCAAGCAATTCACTGCAGGGTGTAATCCTTATCTTTTAAAAAGATTGAAAATAAATATTGTGCTTGTTGTACATTCAATAGTTCAGACACATGGCCCCAATTACTGTCCCCAACCATAAAAATACTCTCCTGCTCTTTCCCTGATGTGACCACCCCCTCCCTGTGCCCTTCTCATCCACACATCCCTGCTTGTCCAGCTTTCCCTCTATGTGAGTGCTACCCCTCTTGTGTCTCCAAGTGGATTGATCCAGGGTGTACACCTCCCTAGAGCAGGTGGGTGCTTCAACCTGGGGTAGGTGTTCTGTATGTAGGTCTTCCTACTGTTGGTCTGAGAGCCAATTCATGGGAGTGCATTTCTAGGCCTGAAAGGTAACCAGAAGCCGTAGTTTCAGGGGTTCCACCACTCTCTCTCCATCCTACAATTCTGGTCATTTTTTGTGTTTTTGAATGTCATTCCACATTTTTCCTCCCACTCTATCCAGGATCTCCAGATTTGATCCCTTTCCAAGCAGTTGGCATTGGTAGCCGGGCACCATCTAATTCTTAAGGTATCAAGTCATGGAGGCTGAGTTCCTCGTGGTCCATCTTATCTTTGGACTAATGGCTTCCAGATGACTTTGATCTTCTTCACTCTTCTTTGCTCCAGATGACAGGCGACCAGTAGTGGCATCTTAGATAGCCACCTGAAAGCCTTTCAGACCCCAGTTGTTACTCACCAAATTAGGTTGTAAAACAAAATTTTTATGAACTATGTGTGCCAATTTAGCATAATGTCCCTCAAGATCATGTTCCCGAGCCCCCAGGCCTAGTGATTCTCTCATAAGATGTTTGGTTGTCTCTGAGAAGTTACTCCCACCGTGTCTTCTGTTGCTTCTGTAATGTATGTGGCTAATTTTGTAGCACAAGTGCATATGTAAGATTATCTTCAGCCAAATCTATCCTTAATCTAGGGTGTATTCCTGTTCACCTACCCCCACTTGATCTTCTCACCTGTGTATGCATTAATGTGTACCTGGTATTTGGTATGCAAACCTTTTCTTATCTTTTTACATTAGTAGTCTCATACAATATTTATCCTTTTGTGATTGACTAATTTCCCTCAGCATAATGTCCTCTTAGTTCATCCATGTTGTGAGGTATTTCTCAGATTCAACATTATTCTTTAATGTGTAGTAATCCATGGTGTCTATGTACCATAGTTTGTTTATTCATTCATCCATTGATGGGCATTTAGGTAGCTTCTATCTTTTTACTATTGTAAATAATGCTGCAGTGAACATGGCTGCTCATCTGTTTGTATTATAGCTCTTATTTCTTTAGGATATATTCCTAGCAGTGAGATTGCTGGATCATATAATATTTCTATTTCGTATTTTTTTTAAGGAAGCAACATATTGTTTTCCACAGCAGTGGTACCATTCTACAGTCCCATCAGCAGTATTTGAAGGTTCCATTCTCTTCACCCTTGTCAGCATTTATTGTTTTTTGTCTTGTTGAACTTTGCCAAATTGATGCTTGGGTAAGATGATGTAAAATTGTTGTTTTGATTCTCATCTCTCTACTAGCTAATGATTGTAAGCATTTCTTCATGTATGTATTGGTTACCTGACTGTCTTATTTGGGGCAGTGTCTGCTCTCCCTATTTTTAAAATTTGATGGTTATATTTTTGTTGTTGAGGTGTTGATGTTTTCTATCCATTTTTGAAATTAGTTTCTTGTCAGATATGTCATTGCCAAATGGCATTGTGGCATAACATAGTTCACAAAGACGATGTTCTACAGCCTAGTTTGTGAGTAGTGACCAGGATCTTAAAAGTATGTGAGCAGCCATCTAAGGTACTATTGGTCTCTCTCCATTGTAATGAAGAAAATTAAAGATATTAGATATGCAAACCCCAGCCTCCATGACCATGGGATTAGAAGAACTAGCTAGTGTTTGACTACCACTTCTGACTACTCTGAAAGGTATCACAATAGGAGGTATTTGATATAGTGGGGAAAAATGTGATACAAACTCAAAATCATAAAAAAAAAAAAAAAAAAAATCCTTAATTGCCTGATAGAACTGGTGGAGCCTGAGACACTATGGCCCTTAGACCTATGTCTAACCTGGAATTGAACTCACCCTCATGGCTGTACTTTCCACTAAAGAATAAACAAATCTATGCGGTGAGTTAGAATGCCAGGGAAGTGCACATTCTTTAGAACAACCTACCATAGAACTCTAAAGGGCAGCATTTGCCCAGGAATAAAGCTTAGAAGGTAGGAAGAGATAAGAAAGAAGGGAGAATGTAACCGGTAAATACAAGGAGGAAGTGGGAAGAGTGTTTTCACATTGTGGGGATTGCAAAAATGTGTATAAATTGTTGAATAGAAAACTAATTTGTTCTGTACACTACACTTTCACCCACATCACAATTAAAAGTTATTAAGAAAAAAAAAAAAGCTAAGCGCATGACAACAGCTACTAGAATAAAACAATTGCCTTTTCTGCCTCCTCAAACACCAATAACATCTTCTTCTCCACAAGTAAAGACAATTGTGAGAATAATATATTTAAGAATTCTTTTAACTGACTCTCCAATTATTATTTACAATGTCTCCTCCTCTGTGGCAGGGGTTTTGCATCTAAGGGCAGAAGTTCTGCATCTGTCCATATTGCTTAGTCTGTCTTGTGCAAATTAAGGTCACCAAAAGTTTTCCGAGTTAAGGCTTTTCTAGATATTTTGTAAGTGTTATTATTATTGTTGTTATGAAGAAGGGGAAGATATTTTCCTGTTTGACTCACTTGTTATATAACTCTGGTAGCATAGTGCCTAAGGCACTTGACTGCTAACCAGAAGGCTGGCGGTTCAAACCCATCAACCACTCCTCGGAAGGAAGGTTGGGCAATCCTACTTCCATAGTGATACTGCCTCGGAAACCCAAGGAGGGGTCGCTATGAGTTGGGACCGACTCGACGACAAATAACAACAACAATAACAACCTGAAAAGTTTTTCTAAGGATTAATTGGCAGCTTTATGATTCTGTTTGTAGTATTGTTAGGGTATGTCAAGTTGATTGCCAATTCATAGTGACCTTACGTGACAGAGGACAACTGCCTCTTAGGGTTTTCTAGGCAGTAATCTCTATGGGAACAGATCACCAGACCTTTTTTTTTTTTCCCTATGGAACCACTAGGTGGCCAGCCTTTCAATGTCAAATGCTTAACTGTTGTGTCACCAGGACTCCTTGCTTTTGGTTCAAAAAAGATAAAAATTGAAGATGATAACCCACTGAAGGGAGCCTAGGCTCTCAGTTGGGATCCACTAGAGAGATATGGTCTGCAAGTGTGGGGAAACCTGAGGTATACTCAGACACAGAAGGACTGCAACATACCCTTTCATCAACGGATTCCTTAATATATTATCTGAAGCCCTGTAACTATTAATCATAAGAAAATGTAAGCACTCTCTGAAAGAATATAGTGTCTATCAGCAAGCTCCTCTGTAATATTACATATGCAATATCTGGCATTCCATGAAGAATTTCTAGACAGACCTGGAAAAAGACATAGAGAAGAAATAAGCACTATAAACAGACCCAGGTATCAGAGTTATCATACACACACTTTCAATATATGTGATTAATATGTAGAAGATGATTAATAGAATAAGTAGAATAGTAGCAGAAAAAATAGGCTATATAATCTACATCTACAATTGAGGAAACAGGTCAAAAGAGATAGATATTAATACAATACATATTCAAATACTAATAAAATTATATTTTTAAAATAATTTTCTTATATATTTTAAGTCACATTTTATTAATAATGTGGTTATGAAGGTAATCAGATATCTTTATGGAAGTACTTTTAACTTTAATCTCTTCAAATCTATTTTAAATTGTCTTGGACAAAAGATAAATTTGGAATACACTGATTTCTTGGCAGGGGAAAAAGAAAAACACCAAACAAGCACAGGAAAATTGTTGTTGTTAGGTGCCTTCAAGTGTATTTTAACTAATAATGACCCCATGTGACAGAGTAGAATTGACCTTACTCTCATCTTTTCTCCAACAGAGTGGCTGGGTGGGTTTTAACTGCCACCCTTTAAGATGACAACTAAGTGCTTATCCATTGCATTACCAGGGCTACTTACAGGGAAAATTATGTCTGTCTAATTACATAATGAGACACTCTGGCAGTGCAGTGCCTAAGGCATTTGCCTGCTAACCAGAAGGTTGGTAGTTCAAATTTACCAGCCATTCCCTGCAAGGAAGATGGGGCAATCAAGTTCCATAAAGACATTATGAGTCAAATTAGGAGCTCTGATAGCATAGTGCCTAAGGTACTTGACTGCTAACTAGAAGGCTGGCGGTTCAAACCCAGCAGCCACTCCTCAGAAGGAAGGTTGGGCAATCTACATCCCTAGTGATACTACCTCGGAAACCCAAGGAGGGGTCACTATGGGTCGGGTCTGACTCAACAGCACATAACAACAGCAACCACCAACTTGATGGCAGTGAGTTTTTTTTTTAATTACATAATGGGGAAGATATTTAGTCTGCTTCCATGAAGATTTACAACCTCAGAAACCCTATGGGACAATTTTACTCTGTCCTATCGAGGTGCACCACAGTGGTTTTGGTGAAAATATTTATAAATGCAGAAAAGAATTCAAATATCAGGGAGTTGGTTTAACAAGGAAAAAAGAAAAATCCTTGTTTTATCTGAAGGGCATGAGATTTAAAAACTAACTAACTAACTAATAAACACTGTTGAATGCCACGTTTTACTTGTAAAACTTAAATAAATTCCAAGTTGTTAATGAACCCAAGAGATAAGAATTGAGAGTTTAAATAAAATTTGAAATCAATCCAGAAGTTACTGTATTTAATAAATGAAGTAAAATTAGTACCCATGCAGAAACTAATTATGTGACCACAAATCTATTTTTTTTTTTTTTTCTTTTTGTTTAATGCTAAGACAAAGAAGCAAAAACAAGGGGATAAAAAAAAAACTCACTGATGGCAAGTCGGATGTGATTCATAGCGACCCCTCCTTGGGTTTCAGAGGTGGTATCTCTACAGAAATAGATTGTCCAATCTTTCTTCCAAGGAGTGGCTGATGGTTTTCAACCACCAGGCTTCTGGTTAGCAGTCAAATGCCTTAGGCACTAGCCACCAGACCTCCCAAAGACAAGAAAGGGAGGAAGAAATGAAAGGAGGAAGGAGGCAGGCAAACAAGCAGAATGTATTGTAAGTAACAGAGGAGCTGTGTTTCCTGTGGTGAGCAGTGGAACAGCATCTGTTTTGGACAAATATGCACTGAATTTGTGTCTTGGACGTCTTACCTAGGAACCTGGGGTCATTTACTCTGTATAAGCCTCAGGATTTTGTAAGGTCCCAATAAGGATTAAAATGCACAGATATGAAGAGTCTAGTAAAAGGCTTTGAAAATAAAATTTTTAATCATTTAAAATAACTATTTTTTTAAAACCTTTTATTGTGATTTGAGTGGAAGTTTACAGAAAAAATTGGTTTTCCATTCATAGACATTTAAAAGTCCTCTTATTACTGTATTTGTATCTAGTATAATGCCAGGAAGAATATAGAAGATAAGTATATGCTGTTGAATAAATTAATTAATATTTAATGAGTAATTGGTTTACTATGTTGCAAAGTAAATATCTGGTCATTAAAGTACTAGTAAAATTTAAAGCCAGTGAGAATCCATAGTTCCTAAAGGATTTTAGTAATATTAAAAAAAAAGTGACCTTAATGAAATGTTCATTTTGTCAATAACAAAATTATTCTCAGATTCTGTTGTTTTTCTTGTATATATCAATATATGATTTAATATGTACATATATAATGCACTCTTGAATATATATGCACAGCTTCTTTTATTGAACGAGTATGGTTTAATATTCCTAACGATTATTAAATTTGACTTGTTGTAAACATATTAACCTGTTATTTAATGAAAGCTGTAAATATGTGAGCAACTACTTTGGGAGAACACTAAAAATATTTTTATTGTTTTCTTTTTAAATAAATTAATTCTAAATCATAGATTAAATTATTAATTGTCATATCCTTCCATTCTATTTGTCAAATTAATTTGGTTTTCCTAAGTAGGAGATTTACATTTTCACTGCCTAATGGAATTGTAGCATGTACTTTAAGGAGGATATGAGCTCTGGTGGCATAGTGCCTAAGGCACTTGACTGCTAACCAGAAGGCTGACGGTTCAAACCCACCAGCCAATCCTTGGAAGGAAGGTTGGCAATCTACTTCCATAGTGATACTGCCTTGGAAACCCAAGGAGGGGTTGCTATGAGTCCGGTCCAACTTGATGGCACACAGTAACAACAACAATATGAGTTGGAAAAGCAGAGATTATTTTTGCCTGAAAAATCAACATGTTTCTCTAACATATGGAAAACATGACATTGTGTAGATGCTAGGTAAATGTTTTCCTTTTTCTCTATTTATTATTTTTTCCAGGCATATTTAATACTAAATGTATGCCATTACCCATCCATCCTATTTTGGCTGAGAAACCCAAAAACAAACTAGTTGGTACTTTAAATAACTTCAAAAGCAACAGATGTGGGGTTTCATTCTGTGGAGATGAAGAGCTTGGAATTGTTTTGCATGAAATTAGGTGTATTATTTTTCCTACTATGATTAGAAATAGGAGCAGCTGTTCTTCCTGAGAGGATTTTGGGGATTGATGGTCAGTGCATTAGAACAAAGTAAAGCAAATCTCCCATTGGCAAGGTCAAGATGACTCATTTTTTCCACCATTTCCATATTATATTGTTTATTAAGCACAACTAAACAACTCTTTTTTAGGAGGCTGGTGTTTTGCATAAAATGATATTTATTATGGAAACTGAAGGTTTTTGCTTGGCTTTGTTTTGTCTTTGTGAAAGCTAACCTCTGTCTTTAGAAATCCCTTTCTCACAATGGTGAAAATGGCTAGGCAAAAAATGAAGAACAAAAAATTGGATGGAAATAGTTGTTTTGGTGAAGAATATGAAAATAGCATGGACTGTCAGAAGAACTAACAAATCTGTCCTGGAATAGGTGCAGCCAGGATGCTCCTTTGAAAGGAGAATGGCTAGACTTCATCTCACCTGCTTTGGTCATGTTGTCAGAAGGGACCAGTCCTTGGAGAAGGATAACATGCTTGGTAGAGTAGAGGTAAACAAAAAGGGGAAGGCCCTCAATTACATGGATTGATGAAGTGGCTGCAACGATGGACTCAGGTACAGCAAGGATTGTGAGGCTAGTGCATGATCAGGCAGTGTTTGGTTCTGTTGTACATAGGATCACTATGAGCAGGAACCAAGTGAACAGCACCTAACAACAACAACATAAGGATAACTCCTAGATTTTTACATAAATTAACTATGGGGAAAAGAAAACGTCAAATTCTGGCAAAGAAATCAACCAATCTAAGAGGATAAAACAAAAGATATGTGATGAGAAATCCTTAATCTTTTGTATTATTATTGTATTTCAGTGCAACCCAATTTTATAAGAACATTTGCTATGCCATTTTCCTCACAGATAATGCTTCAGGCAACTAGCATAAACTTTGATTAATTATTATTGCTTGTTATCTGTACTCTAGGTTTGTGTTGCCATAAAACATATCTGAAATTTGTGTAGGTTTCTCATAAAGGAATAAGCAAAAATAAATCTCAGTTGCAATGGTTTGTACTTCTCTCCACCTATTAGACTAAGACAGATTTTATGAATGACAAAAATATAGTTTCCTGTTTTAAAATAAATATTCAGAGATTAAGTTCTTAACACATTCATTTAAAAATCTAATTTTACTTATTTAACATGTATTTATTGATATGCTTACAGATGTTAAATGCCCCCACCCAGACAATGTGAAGAGATTTAGATTGAATTTTGTCTACCTGGGAATGTATGTATGTGGCCATATTGGCAGGGTTGAACACTGGCTGACTTAAGAAAAAGGAACAAGGTAAACTGCCCTGTCCAAAAGGGCACACAAGGTACAAGAACTGTACCCAAGCTGAAGATTCTGCTGTAAAGGACAGTCAAAAAAGCAAGAAATTCCATGAATCCAAGTATGGAGATATTGGCTGAAACTGATTGAAAAAAGTCTTTAATAGAAGGCTAACAGCCAAGCTCACAGGTAAAATAAGTAGTCCTTAAATACAAATTACCAGTTTGGAGAATGAACTCCATTTATAACATCCACATATAAAAATGAGTAAGACTCAGTTCTTACTTTTCAGATTCTTGTACTCTAGTCTAGGGAAATAGATGGATAAAAACATCATTGTCATTCAGTGTGATAAATGTTGCACTGTGCATAAAGCATATGAGGAACATACAGTAGAGAATAGATAACCCCACAAGGTTGAAGATAAGGGCAGCTGTAATAGGGAAAGATGCTTGCACTGGTTCTTCAAGGAGTTTTTGAGGGAAGATGATGGTAAAATGAGGAAAGCTTTGAAAAGATGCAGAAAATAAAATGTATACTCTGAGTAACTCTAAGTTGTTTGCCATTCTGGTAATTAGGTAAAAGTTGACAGTAAGTCAGTTTGCTTGGAAGGCAAGTTTAACTATGGAACAATTTGTAGGCCAGGCTAAAGGGGTTTCTCATTTCCAAATTACTTCTTTAGTGTGTGTGTGTGTGTGTGTGTTTTCCAGAAGGTATATATTTTAGGAAAAGTTTGATTAGGCAGTGCAACCATTAGGTGCTGTCTCCAAAAAAAGATAGCACTAATGCACAGAATTATGCAATATGAGCTGTGGTGGTGTAGTATCTAAGGCATTTGATTGCTAACCAGCAGGCTGGCATTTCAAACCCCCAGTTACTCTTCCGAAGGAAAATTGAGAAATCTACTTCCATAGTAATAGCACCTTGGAAACCCAAGGAGGGGTCACTATGAGTCAGATCCAATTCAACTGCAGTGAGGTTATTTATGTACTTTTTTTAAGAATTGTATAAATATTTATCTATTTATTATTATAATTTGGGTGAAAGTTTACAGAGCAAATTCACTTTCCATACAACAGTTCACATATACTTTGTCTCATGACATTGACTACAATTTACCACAATGCAACAGCTCCCCTCCCACTTCTTCCTGATAGTTACCTTTTCCCTGTGTCCATCCCTCCATACACTCCTTCCCCCTGAGCTGTCTCTCTGTACATAAGCAGTCCTTCTTTCTCCCATGATTGTTCTCTACCTCGGGTAAATGTTCAGCTTATATGCCTGTCTTTTGTTTGCCTGATTGCCACAGGTGTGGATTCAGTTCCAGACCTGAAGGGCAGCTAGGGGCTATAGTTTCAGTGGTTCCACCAGGCTCTATCAAGATCAGCAAACCTGGTCCTTTTTCTTTTTTTTCCTAAATGATGTTGAGTTTTGTTCCACATTGTTCTCTCTCTCTATCCAGGATCTCGTAATAGATCCACCTCCAAATGGTTGACAGTGGTAGCTGGGTACCATCTAGTTCTGCTCTCAAAGTCATATAGGATGTGGATCACATGGTGTACCAGTTGCTTGGACTAATTGTTTCCATGAATCTGTGGTTTTCTTTATTCTTCTTTGCTGTAGACGAGGAGGGACCCATCGTTGCATCTAGATGGCTGCTTGCAAGCTTTTAAGATCCCAGTTGCCACTCACCAAAGTAGGATGTAGAACAATGTTTGTGTAGTATGTTATGCCAATTAAGCTTGATATCCCTTGAGACTATGTCTTGAGCCTATAGGAGCAGTGAGATTTTTTAATGCATAGGATAAGGAGCTCTGATGGCACAGTGGATAAGGAATTAGGCTGCTAACCAGAAGGTCAGCAGTTCAAACCCACCAGCTGCTCTGTAGAAGGAAGATGGGTGTGATAGTTACCTTTGTGTGTCAGCTTGGCTGAGCCTGGTTGAGTGGCTGGGCAGCTGGTGGTAGTTATTCCCCATGATGAGATGGGCAATCAACTCCATGGTGGGATCTACCACAAGCAGCTGAGTAGCTGCCTTTGGGTATGTGGTCTGCTTCCCGTATATAACGAGAAGCCTTTGGGAATGGTCTCTAGCCTTTGGCACGTTTGGACCCTGCATGTAGCCATGTCGTTGCTCAGCAGCCTGCTATGCTCTGCTGACCTTGGGACTTACAGAGGACTTAAGCTAATGGCCTGCCATGTGGATTGGTAACATCGGGACTGTGTGTTTTTACTTGTCATCCTTGGGGCTTCTCAGCCTCAGCAGCTAACAGCTGTCTGAGTGAAGAAACATCTCTAGCTCCAGTGGGCCAGGAGCAGGAGGCAGAGCTGGACCCCAAGGCTGAGGGGCTTTCACCCAGCCCCTAGAGCCTGGCACTTTGAACTTGGACTTAAAGCCTCAAAATTGTAAGAATAAATTCCTGTTTGTTAAGGCCATCCCATTTGCGGTATATTTCTTGTCAGAGTGGCACTAGGTAACCAGAACAATGGGACAATCTACTTCTATAAAGGTTTACAGTGTTGGAAATCCAATGAGGGCCACCATGAGTTGGAATCAACAATAAGTTGGAATTGACATAATGGCAATTTGTTTGTTTGTTTGTTTTGGTTAATGCGTACAATGGGTATCAAGACATAAAAATTGCTTCCCCAAATTTTAGCTTGAACAATTAGAAGTTGAATAGAGAAGAGAGTGAGCATGGATGTGTGCATCCATGGATGTGTGAGGGGAGGGATGATGAATATTTAATATTAGAGATTAGATTGAAAAGTCTTCAAGACAAACTCTTTCAAATGGTCACAAATAGTCTGAAATTATTTTACGTTAAAAAACATCTCTCTTAATCACAAAACCTTTCAGTGTACTCTTTATCCATTATGATTGCATATCTTTAATCTTATGTCATATTTCACCATTGGCTTTGAATTAAAGTATTTGAAGTATCACCATATTGAATGTATACTATCATTTTATAATTTTTAAGAATATAGCTGTATATAATTTATTTTGTTACTTCATCACTTGTTCATATGTGCATTCAGTTAAAAAATATATATGGTCAGTATTGACTCAAACACAACATTTAATAGCTGATTTTTTACAGTCCCAAGGTAACTATAAAACTTGTGCAGCAAGCACTCATAGATTACTGTGAAAATAAAATTAGGGAGGTTTGGTTTGTTAGTGGCTGTCATAAGGTTATTACTAATTATCCAGCCTCAAATATAAGCAATGACACTAGGACTGGACTAATTCTGATCTAAGTAAACCAGTAAAAAGGGGGAAACAGTAAGTGGAACTTCCTTTAGAAGATTTATATATGTTTTCTTCTCTCGTAGTTATAAATCTATTTGGCATGATTATCTTCCTCTTCTTGTTTTATTCCTTTCTTCTCATCTACCCAAAAGAAACAAGTTAAAAATAAGATAATCATTTCCAATTTTCTCAAATTCTAATTGAATGTATAACACAGTCTTGGATAACAGTTTATTGTTTAATATTATTTATTTGTTTATATATTTTGTTTAACCTTTTAGAAGGAGAAATGTTGACATATTTATTTATTTGGTTAGAAATAAACAATAATATGTTTTGGAGCTTTAAACCCAAGTCTGAATTCTCAAGAACATTAAATTCTCAAGGACTATATGAGTTGACTCTCATTAGATAAAATGTGAACTACACAAAAAATATGCCTTCTTAATCAGAATAAAGCTCAGATATTTTGGTTCATAACCAAAAAAAAAAAAACAAAAACAAAACAAAACCTCACTGCCATCAAGTCAGATCCGACTCATAGCGACCCCTCCTTGGGTTTCAGAGGAAGTATCACTATGGAAATAGATTGCCCACCTTTCCTTTCCGGGAGTGGCTGGTGGGTTTGAACCACCAACCTTCTGGTTAGCAGTCAAATGCCTTAGGCACTACGCTACCAGAGGACTCATTTTGGTTTATAAATCATTAAAATTTTCATGAGAAGATTCTCTGTAAAAGCATTTAATACTGATGTAGTTGATGGTGGTGTAGTGCTTAAGATATCTGACTGCTAACCAGAAGGCTGGCCGTTCAAACCCACCAGCCATTTCTTGGAAGGAAGACTGGGTGATCTACTTCCGTAGCGATACCGCTGCCTCCGAAACCCAAGGAGGGGCTGCTATGAGTCGGAGGCTACTGCACAGCAGTGAATTTGTTTTGTTTTGTTTTTTAGCTTCATTAGCTACCTACTCTGATACAAGCTGTGACACAAATGAAAAATTTGGAAACTATTCATTGTTTATAGATTTACTGAACAAAGTACTATCTCTTCAAATTAAATCACTTGAAGTTGATGTGTTAGAATGAATTTATGATTGCACAAGGTAAAGGTGAATGCATGTTTGAAGTATTTAAAAATATTTTTTTAAAACCCCAAAAAACAGATTTCAATTCTTAAAATGTACAAGATAATAGAGATTTTTTTTTTTTTTTTTTTTGGTTTAATGCTAGAAATATATTATTAATTCATTTTACAATACTGTTTCTCTATAAAAATATTTAAGAATGTCATTGGTTACTGAAGACAGGGGAAATTAACTAATTATCATGTTCAAATATGTAAGTTGTTATACCTTGTCCTTCAAACTAGAGATTAGAGTGGAGCAACACAAAAGAGGAGAGTTGTGGTGAAAAGATTTAGAAATTAGTTTAAAATTTAGTTGATATTTTAAGAGGATAACAAGAATTAAGTATTATAAAACATAAAACTGCCATCTGCCTTAAGGCCCCAGGCACTATGTAATGAACTAGAAGGTAGAACAGAAACAGTATACAGGATATTTCATCAATTTACTGGTATGTTCAGTTAAACCATGACCCATAACCTTCAAATCAAGGAGCCAAATCCCATGGGGTATTTGGTTGTATATAAGCAGCTTCAGTAGCTACTTTTTTTTTTTTTTTTGGTCATTGTTGTAAATATATCTATGACATACCTTTTGCTCATTCAACTTTTTACAGGTGTATAATTTATTGACAGCAATTACTGCGCAACCCTACCCTGAATCAATGTGATTTTTCTATCACTGTAAACCACAACTCAGTGCTCCATAAGCAATAATTCCCTTTCCCTCATCTCCTGCTCCTATTGTTGTTGTTGTTAGGTGCCACCAAGTTGACTCCAACTTCAGGAACCCTATGTAGAATAGAAGGAAACATGGCCTGGTCCTGTGCTAGCCTCACAATCCTTGCCACACCTGAGCCTATCACTGTAGCCACCATGTCAATCCATCTCACTGAGGGCCTTCCCCTTTTTCGTTGACCCTCCACTTTACCAAGCATAATATCCTTCTCCAAGGAATGATTCCTTCTGACAACATGACCAAAGTAGGTCAAATGAAGTCTGGCCATTCTCACTTCCAAGGAGTATTCTGGCTGTACTTCTTCCAGGACAAATTTGTTAGTTCTTTTGGCAGTGCATGGTACTTTCAGTATTCTTCACCAACACTTCAACTCAAAAGCATCAGCTCTTCTTTGGTCTTCCTTGTTCATTGCCCAGTTCTCACATGCATATGAGGCAATTGAAAATACCATGGCTTGGGTTAGGCTCACCTTAGTCTTCAAAGAGACATCTTTGTCCCTAGTAACCACTAATGAACTTTGCTTATTCTTGTCTTTTTATATAAATGAGATCACACAATATTTCTTCATTTGTAAATGACTTATTTTACTCAGCATAATATCTTCAAGCTCCATCCATGTTGTGGGGTGTAGTAAAAGAAATGAAAGCTCATTTCTCTTATGGTTTGAGTACTATTCTGTTATACATATGTACCAGATTAAAAAAAAAAAAAAAAATTCTTCTGTTGATGAGCATTTAAGTCATTTCTACTTCTTGGCCATTTTGAATAGGGCTTCAAGGAATCTTGGTGCACAGGTATGTGTCTAAGACTCTGCTTTCAATTCTCAATTGCATAGTTACCATAACTGAATATTTTGATAAAAGATTTTATAGAAGAATCTTTATCAAAAATGGGGAAATGCAGAAGAGGATTTCAATTTTTCAGGGAATCCAGACTTTCTGGATTCATAGGGGCTGGATAAATCCCTAAAACTATTGCCACGAGATAACCTTTAAGCCTTAAACCACAACTATTCCCTGAAGTCTTAAAAACAATGGTTCATCTTAACTATTACAGAATGTATACCTTGAGCAATTTGCTCTTTATAATCTTTGTAATCTATCTATATTGGAGAATAGTAAATGAAAAGATTAGATAGGAAACTTAGGAGCCAATAAGTCTATGTTAAAGACAGAGGAACAATTTGGAAAAGGAATGTGAGAATACTTGCATAATTCAAAGATTGTAATCAATGTCACTGAATTGTATATGCAGGAATTACTGAGTTTGTTTATGTTCTGCTGTGCATATTCTCAAGAACAACATAAAACTAAAATAAATTTAAAAATCAGCCACGAAATGTCCATGCTTTCTCACAGAAATAAAATTATAACCCAATGCAAATCCCTAGTTACCAGTCTGAACCTGAGTCTTGATTCCATATTTCACTTTCATCTAAAGGCAACATGGAGTACGGAGGTCAAAGAAAGCCCCAGTAAATGAGATACCTTTCTGTGGAAGTGTTGTCGTTGTTGTAGTTGGGTACTGTCCAGTTGGCTCCAAATCAAAGCAACCCTGTGTACAACAGAATGAAACACTGCCAGTCCTGTGCTAGACTCACCATCCTTGCTATACCCGAGCCCGTTGTTGTAGCCACTGTGTCAATCCATCTCATTGAGGGTCATCCCCTTTTTTGCTGACCCTTCTCTTTACTAAGCATGATATCCTTTTCCAGAGAATGGTCCCTTCTGACAACATGACCAAAGTTAGTGAGATGAAGTCTGGCCATTCTCGCTTCTAAGGAGCGTTCTGGCTACACATTTTCCAGGACAGATTTGGTAGTTCTTCTGGCAGCCCATGATACTTTCAATATTCTTTGCCAACACCACAGCTCAAAAGCATCGACTATAAGGTCCGCCTTATTCATTGTCCAGCTTTCACGTGCATTTGAGGCTATTGAAAATACCTTGGCTTATCTGTTGTTGTTGTTGTTTGTTGTTATGTGCCATCGAGTCGGACCTGACTCATAGCGACCCCTCCTTGGGTTTCCGAGGCAGTATCACTGCAGAAGTAGATTGCCCCATCTTCCTTCCAAGGAGTGGCTGGTGGGTTAGAACTCCCAGCCTTCTGATTAGCAGTCAAGTGCCTTAGCCACTATGCTACCAGAGCTATCTAGGTGCACCTTAATGTTCAAGAAGACACCCTTGCCTTTCTACACTTTAAAGAGGTCTTTTGCAGCAGATTTGCCCAATGAAATACCTTGTCTGAGTACTTGACTGCTTCTTGCATTGGTGATGATTCTGAAACCAAATAACATGAAATCTTTGACAACATCAATCTTTTCTCTATTTATTGTGATGCTGCTTTGTGGAAGGAGGTTAGTTTTTGTTGTTGTTGCCATTTTGTTCTGTTCCACTGTATCTCTTTTGTTTTTTTAAATAATTGACCGGATAATAAGTATGCACATGAACCTGAATGTCAAAAAGCTCAGTCCAGAGTGGAAGTTACATCTGTGGGGTCTCTTCTTATGAATGCTTTGGCTTTTAGGTGCATTCTTTTATGATATACAAGGAAAATTGCATTGTGGACTGAACTTGAGATTTTTCATTCTAAGATTTTAATTCCTTTCAGAATTTGCTCTAATCACTCAGTAAAATTTGTTCAATTCCAGACAAATTTTGGTGAATTTATTTTGTAAAAAAATAAAGAAGAGTGTTATGAGTAAGCTAGAAGTTGGTTGCGTCACCACATTTTTTTCTTTATTTCAGGTAGAATAGGGAGTGGTGAATTGGGTGAGCCATGTCTGAATCCCAAGAGGACACCGGAGGGAATGCAGAACAGTTAATAGGCAGGGACCCTAGAGGGATACTTTCAGGAGCCATTCCTCAGCTTCACAGATCTTTCCCATACTTTCAGTTTCCTTGTGTCCACAGTGTATCAAGAGTCAAAAGACTAAGTTTGATGGACATATTGTATTTTGTTGAAAATATCCATTTTTTAAAAAAATGGAGAATTATTTATTTGTCCATTTAAAAAGAAGCTGTGCTCTTAATATATACATCTCAGTACAAATTTTCTTAAAAGATGCTGAGGAAAATGCTGTGGATGCTGAAGAAAATATGAATGACAGGAGAAAACACTACCTATTACACTAACAAATAAATAATTTTCCATTTTTCCAAATAAATATGTGTATTTCTAATAAAACACAATCTGTCTAAAGACTTATATGATGTTCAAGAATTAAAAGAAATAAAATAAACTTCATTTCCTACAGCTGCAACAAATTATAGCCAATGTCTATCTACATCAATAAAGTAACAATTTAAGATGTTATTTTTTCAGTTGATATATAATTATAGAACATAAAATAACATTCCTGAATACAGAGAGCAACGTCCCTCTAAAAAAAGTAAATAAGTCATTCTCTTGAAATGCGGTACTTTTCTTGCCCTTGAACTGAAAAAAATAATTTCTCCTGATATAATTGTATAAAAGTGAGGAGGTTTTTTGAGTTCTAACAAACTTAATCTTAGGCATGTTTACAACTATAACACTGCCATTCAGTCTTCTCTATGCTCCTATAAATGTCATATAATCTCTGGAATCACTGCTTTAGATAACAAGCCCAAAGTACAGACATTATTTATTTATTTATTAAGGAAATGGCTTTCTAACTATATGTGATCCCTTCAGGGTGACAGGATTATGACTTAGATATCTAATTTATAGAGAAGCATTTCTACCCATGAACTAACCATTAAATTCCTATAGCCAGATGTAATTATTCTCTTGAATTTTATGATTATCTTTTTCTTGCTTAAAAAAAATAATAATAATACACATGTAAGTATGCCAAAACAACATATACTGCTCAGTTTTAGTTGTTTTTAAAATCTATAAAAATGGTCTCATCTTATAAACAGTGTTCTAAGACTTGCTTTTCTGACTCATAATGAAAATAATTATTTAAAACATGTATTTATTTTCATGAGTTTTGTTTTAACAACTCAAGAGAAACAGCTCTATGGGAAAAACAAAGTATCAGAATTTGTATTACTGCCTCCATATTAATCATTTTGATACATACCTGCAATGCAACCACTGCCATGGTGTTGGATCCAACTCATAGCGACCCCTCTTTCTGAGGCGGAAATAGATTGCCCAACCTTCCTTCCAGGGAGTGGGTGGTGGGTTTGAACTACCAACCTTCTGGTTAGCAAATGCGTTAGGCACTATAGCACCAGAGCTCCCTAATACATATACAGCTTCATATATTGGGAAATTTTCTAATCTTTCTTCTCATCAAAATATAACCATTCTATGTGGTATTTTATCAGAGCTCTGTTAAACAAAAATCATGGAGTTTATTAATAAATGACACTAATGGAGATGCTTTCATGAAGTGTTGGATGTTTGAGAACTTCACTGACCTTAAAATTATATCAAAATGATGCCAACATAAATATAGTCTTTTAAATGGTCAAAAAGTAATTATTATTTTGCATAGATATTTTAAATTTTTCAATGTACATTTTATTTTTTCATTTGGAATTTTGCTAAACCCTCAGAAAACATTTGTCAGTAATGTGTATGTGCTGAGGATCCCCAAGACTATGCTCAGATTCAATTATTCATTAGCAGGTCTCACAGGATTTAACATACAATGATACTTATGGATAAGATTTATTACAGTGAAAAGATACAAACAAAATCCAGAAAAGGGAAAAGACACATGTGCCAAATATCAGGAGGAAACTGGGCGTTTTCTCCTAAGAGTCCTCCCAGTGCAGTCACACAGGATGCACTTAAATTCTCCAGTAACAAATACATGTGAAATGTTGTTTGCCAAGGAAGCTCATTAATGCTTCTTCTCCCCAGGGTTTTCACTGGAGGCAGGTCATGTGGCACCCTTGCCTGCCACCTGCCAAAATTCCAGACACCCATATGGAAACTAGGTGTCCAGTATAAACCACGTTTGTGTTTAGGCACAGTGAGCCATCCTTGTCAGGGAACCATCCTGAAGTCCAAGGTCTCATAAGTCAAACACCATTGCAAGTAGGCCTCACTCAGCCTATCAGTTTCAGGCCTGCTATGTTGATGCTTTGAGACATACTGTATGTTTTGGTTACCTAGTGCTGTTCTGACAGGAATATACCACAAATGGGATGGCTTTAACAAACAGGAGGTTATTTTCTTACAGTTTGGGAGGCTACAACTCCAAATTCAAAGTGCCAGGCTCTAGGAACTGGGGAAACCCCTCAACCTTGGGCTTCAGCTCTGCATCTTGCTCCCGGCCCACTGAAGCTATAGCCATCTTTTCACTCAGGCAGCTCCTGGCTGCTGAGGCTGACAAACCAAAGGTTGACAAGTGAAAAGGCACAGTCATGATATTATCAAACCACACAGCAGGCCATTGATTTAAGTCCATTAAAAGTCCCAAGATCGACAGAGCATGGTGGCTGCTGAAAGAAGACTCAGCTAAATGCAAGAAGGTTGGGAAATCCTACTTCCGTAGTGATACTCCCTCAGAAACCCAAGGAGGGGTCGCTATGAGTCAGGGCCGACTCAACGGCACATAACAACAACAACAACAACAAGCATGCCAAAAAGCTAGAGATAATTCCCAAAGCTTCTCCTTATATAAAGGAAGCAAACCACATCCCTAACGCAGCTACTCAGCTGGTCACAGTAGATTCCACCATGGAGTTGATTTTCTGGTCTCATCATGGGCAATACCACATCCAGCTTCGTACCCATTCAAAACCAGGGCCAACCAAGTTGACACATAACCTTAACTACCATCCTATGCACCTACATTTCATTTAGTTTGAATATATAACATTTTTATTCTTCATCTGAAATTCATGTCATGATAGACATAGACAAGCCATGAAGCAGTGTTAAACAAATATGTCTTCAAGAAATCATGTAGAGTAACAAATACAGTGTCATTTAAGGCTTTTGTTTAAGTCTCTGAGATGTGCCAAAGCTAAAAAAGACAGAGCTTACAGAAGACTAAAGAGAAAGGTTTTAGGTCACAGCCTCTCATTACTATTCAACTTTCCATTATTAATGACTGATCTACCAGGAAGAGACACATAGGTACAAGTCTATGTTGTTGTTGTTGCTTGCCGTCAAGTCGGACCCGACTCATAGCGACCCCTCCTTGGGTTTCCGAGGCAGTATCACTATGGAAGTAGATTGCCCCATCTTCCTTCCGAAGAGTGACTGGTGGATTTGAACCGCCATCTTTCAGGTTAGCAGTCAAGTACCGTAGCCACTATGTGCAAATCTATAGTATATAATGTTTAATGTGTTCATCTTTATAACATAAATAAGAAAAATAAGCCCCAAATATTATAGCTCCAGTGTGTGTTTTAATGCCAGAAAACATGGCCAAGTCTTTGCATAATTGATTCAAAATCATGTCTAGAAAATTCTTGCCATATTGAAATATACTGATGGTAGAATGTAAGTAAAGAGGATTTCAGTAAACTGTGATCCTTCCAAGGAGCTTTGGTGGTACAGTGGTTAAAGTACTGGGCTACTAACCAAAAGATCAATGATTCAAACCCATCCAAACTCTGTGGGAGAAAGATGAGCCAGTCTGCTTCTATAAAAATTTGCAGCCTTAGAAAACTTATAGGGCACATCAACACTGTTCTATAGGGTCACCATGAATTGGAATTGACTCAATGATAGTAGGTTTGACTTTTTGTTTTTTGGGTGATCTTTCCAAGAATGCAAAATATTTTCAAAACGTGTGGCAGATGCTATTTCCTTTGTTTGAGATTACTGTTTCTACCTTCTATCATGATATTTGTTCCCATACCTTTCTTACTGCAATTCAGAATTCAACTCAGAATCATTCCCTGGAAAAGTACATTCAATTGTGCTAACTCCAACATGATTCAGTTACCTATCTTGGGCTCCTGTAATATTCTGTGAATGCCACTTTTATAGACTTATGGGTTTTCTTGTCTGTATCATTCACTATGCTGTAAAAAAAAAAAAAAAAAAAAAAATTAAGTGGCGTGCAAGTTTTCTATTGCTGCTTAAACTAATTTCCATAAACTTAGTGGTTTAAAACAATGCATATTTATTATCATATAGTTCTGCAAGATATGAGTCTAACCGGTCTAAAATCAAGCTGTCTATAGCCTTGCATTCTTTTCTGGAGGCTTTAGGGAAGAATGTGTTTCCTTGACTTTTTCAGCTTCTAGGTGCCCATTATTTTGGCTTGTGACACCACATCAAGCTAGTCATGGTGGGTAAAGTCCTCCTCATAGTGTAATGTTCTCACTTATTCTAGAGTCACATCTCCCTCTGACTCTGAACTCTCTGTCTTCCTATTCCACTTTTAAGAACTCTTTTGATCATATTGCATCTACATGCTTAATCCAGATTTAGGATAATCTCCCCTTTTAAGGTCACCTAAGTAGAAACGATTTCATCTGCAACCTTAATTTTTCTTTGTTATGTAATGTAACATATCCACTGATTCTATGAATTAGAATGTAGACATCTTTGGGAAATCATTATTATTCCTACCATAAGACATATAAGAAAATATTTAGCACATTTGGGAGCTCTGGTGGCATAGTACCTAAGGCATTTTACTGCTAACCAGAAGGCTGGTCGTTCAAACTCACCAGCCACTCCTCAGAAGGAAATTGGTCAATCTACTTCCATAGTGATACTGCCTTGGAAACCCAAGGAGGGGTCTCTATGAGTCAGATCTGACTCGAGAGCAATGGGTTTTGGGTTTATAAGGTAATGCCTGGGCATTTGACTGCTAACCAGGAGGCTGGAGGTTCAAACCCACCAGCCACTCCGCGGAAGGAAGGTTGGGCAATCCTACTTCCGTGGTGATAACTACCTCGGAAACCCAAGGAGGGGTCGCTAGGAGTTGGGGCTGACTCGATGGCAAATAACAACAACTGCCTTGGAAACCCAAGGAGGGGTCATTATGAGTCGGATCCAATTAGACGACAATGACATTTTTGTTTATGGGCTCAGTAAATACAGTATTGGAACAAACAAATTTCACCACATATTTAGCTGTAGCTGTTTCTATCCTATACCATAAAAAGCTCTGGTGTTGTAGTCCTAACACATTTGACCGCTAACCAGGAGGCTGGTGGTCCAAACCTACCAGCTCCTCTGTGGAAGGAAGATGGAACAATCTACTTCCATAAAGTTTTACCACCTCATAAACCCAAAGGTTATTGCTATGAGTCAGAATCAACTGTATGTCCATAATTTTTTTTGTTTTATGGTGCACCATAAATAGCACAGAGTATATTATATTTTTGAACATCTGAAAGTAATGAGGACCTTATATGCAGAAAACACTCAGGTCTACCTGTCTCACTAATTTAGTGCAAGAGTATATTCTACAGAATATAAGCATAGTAAAGTATTTAAAAATATATTAATATAAACATAAGGCAATATACTAAAAGTATGTTTAATATTCCTATGAAGATATACAATTAATTGAATTGTATATAATGGTGTGGAAAGGAACTACAGACTAATCAAATATTCACTTAAGTGTCTAACACCACACTGCATGAAATCTGCAAGAGTTACATGAAGTCACCCCCAAAATACGTACCTAATTTTGGGTATTTTAGCTTCATTAATACATACCTATACCTATTCAATACATTACTCTGTCACCTGAAACTATCATAAGACAACCAATATGCATCTCTAAGATTAAAATAATAGTTTTTCTTTGTTTTTTTTTAAATTCCTATGTAATTTTTTTTTTTAAGATCTAGGAAATACCTACAAAACAAATGAGAAAAAAAAATTATAGTTAGTGCTGATGCTCTTATCTGACTTTACTATTCTCCCATAATTAAACACAATTTTTATTTCATTAAAAAATTATATCAGAAGATATGTGAAAATTGGCAGTTTTCTACTGCACAGACTTTTTTTTTCAGGAAATCAAAGTAAAACTTTGAGGATCATTTATTGAGTTGCAAGAACTCAAGCTCATCTCTGGAATGATTCCATGTGTAAAAGTGTGAAACAAGATAAACAAACCCATGTGAAACTTTAATATTTTTCCAAGTTTTAAATATAGTCTAGCAAAAGGAAAATACTGAATTTTAAAAATCTTATATTTTTACTGTAATATTATCTTTTTCTTGATATATAGCATTTAAGAAATACACCCAAAAACATACAAGCAGTATATAACTGGGTAGCTTCAAAATAATATTTAGGGAAGCACTTTCTATCAGCTATAATTATTATATTTGGCAAAGATAATTTGTACCTCTTTCCCTTCATTTCTACCCCACAGTTTTTCCTTTTCCCCTTCTTACCCTTGAAATTGTTTTTAAATAACATGAGAACATACGGTTTCTGGAACCAGAAGAAGAAGAAGAAGGAGAGGGGAATAAAGATATATAAATAAGAGAATTACAGTTTACTTCACAATTTCTTCTGAAGAGCCTTAGATATATGATAGAAACTATAAATATGTAAAGAAAAAGTAAAGCTGTATGTGTGTGTGTAAATCAAACACATTCCCAGAGAATTTATTATAAAACAATTATATTTGATGAAGAATCCAATAAATGCATGACATGAGCAGTTCTACAAATATTCAGATTGGAATGATAATGATCAAAATCATCATTTATTGAGAAATAGCTCAGAGACATTTATCTCTGCCCAAAACCCTTCTCTGAGACCCCATGTATTTCCTTTACTTCTTGCTCTCTCAGATTCACCTATCTACAATTGAACTCATGTTATGGTCTCAACTCAAAATGGAGTCCTTATAGTTTTACTTTATTTTGTTTGAATGAAACAGCTGAGACTGCAACAAACAGAAAGCCATCATGATTGTCTCTAAATGTCACTTTCCATGGACTAGTCTCAAACCACATTTAAGAAGCCTGTTGCTGTTCAGTTAAATAGAACCAGTGAGCAATCGGTGATGGAGATACACATTGAGTGCACCAATTCAAATCCAATACACTGGACAATATTTCTTCAAGGTTTTTTCCATCTAAGAGTATATCTCAATTTATACTTTCAAAGGAATTCCCATAGAATTTATATTTAAAAAGTGCAATTTGACTAAGCTACTAGTTTTAGTTTAAATTTTGAGACTAAATTGAAAAGCTTTTTCAATGTTGCTATCATTGGGAAGGAAATTGAACAGTATTGTCTTTCAAATGTCTCTCATCTGATAATAGAAGAAAGCTCTAGCAGTACTGAAATGTATGTATATGTGTGTGTGTGTGTGTCACACATGTGCACACATGAAGGTGTTTTAAAAATGCACTCTAGGATTTGTTTTTTATTTTCCTAAAATTCTATCCCAAACCCTTTCTTTAGCAAGTGAAGCTAAAAGTTATTTTGCATTCTGGAATTTAGATTAGCTAATGAATGGCAGGGAGCTCTGGTAGCATAGTGGCTAAGGCGCTTGGCGGCTAACCAGAAGGCTGGCAGTTCAAACCCACCAGCCACTCCTCGGAAGGAAGGTTGGGCAATCTACTTCCGTAGTGATTCTGCCTTGGAAACCCAAGAAGGGGTTGCTATGAGTCGGATCCGACTCGATGACACATAACAACAACAACAACAATGAATGGCAGAAAGATAAGAGTTGGGCAACTGGGAGAGAGAGAGTGAAAGAAAGAGAGGAGGGCATACACAAAAAAATATAAAAACAGGAAGAGAAAATGAGAATGGAAAGGAAGGTTGGGACAACGTATGAAAAGAATGAAGAAAACAGAAATACACACATATGAGTAAATAAGGAGTAAAGAAAACTTTTATTAGAAGTAATTAGAGAAAATCAATAAAAAGTTGAAGGTGGTAGATAAAATAACAGGAAAAAATAATGATAAAGGCACAGACAGCAAACAGTTACTGAGTTTCTATTCCATACCCTGAGCTTTTAACAACTGCAGCTGAGAAATTCACAGATTAGAAGGGCAGAAATTCATACAAAGAATTATAGATCTTAGAAGTAGGTAGAAGACATAGTGATTGTTCTAAGAAAGGAATGGTCATGTTCATATGTGTGAGCATGTTCAAGTGTATGTGTGTGTGTTTGTATGTGTTAGCATTTTTGGACAAAGTATACCTAAAAGAATATTGATTAGTGAGAAGGAGGCTTTAAATCTACCCTCCTTCAATTTGAAAATGATTATTATTTATAAGGCAATAGCATGAATTTATCAGATCCTATATACTAGAAAACATGCTAAGAAGTTTACATGCATACTGGTAGTTTATCTTAACAATAAGAAATCTAATTAAAGAGCTTTTTTAAGATTTTTTTTTTTGTGTTTTATTGACAATTCAAAAGCATTAGGCTGTGTGTATTGTAACAAATTATGGATAACATTGAGAAGAATGGGAATTACAGAACACTTAATTGTACTCATGAGGAACCTATACTTACACCAGGAGGCTGTTGTTCGAACAGAATAAGGGGATATTGCATAGTTTAAAATAAAAAAGGGAATGCATCATGGTTGTATCCTTTCACTATACTTATTCAATCTGTGTGTTGAGCAAATAATCCAAGAAGGTGGACTACATGAAGAAGAATGTGGCATCAGGATTGGAGGAAGACTCATTTACAACCTGCAATAAGCAGACAACACAACTTTGCTTGCTGAAAGCGAAGTTGACGTAAAGCAACTACTGATGAAGATTATAGTGTGCAATATAGACTGCATCTCAACATAAAGGAAAGCAAAAATCCTAACAAATAGACCAATAAGTAGTATCACAATAAACGGAGAAATGATTGAGGTTGTAGAAGAGGTCATGTTACTTGTTTCCAACATCAACACCAGTGGAAGCAGCAGTCAAGAAAACAGATGCTGTATTTCACTGGGCAAATCTGCTGCAAAAGACCTCTTTAAAGTGCTGAAGAGTAAAGATGTCTGAAGACTGAGTTGCACCTAACACAAGCAAGGTATTTTCAGTCACCTCATATGCATGTGAAAGCTGCACAATGAATAAGCAAGACTGAAGGAGAGTGGATGTTTTTGAATTGTGGTGTTGGCAAAGAATGCTGAAAGTGCCATGGACTGCCTGAAGAACTAACAACTCTGTCCTGGAAGAAGTGCTGCCAGAATGCTCCTTGGAAATGAGAAGGGCCAGACTTCATCTCATCTACTTTAGTCATCTCAGAAGTGA
Source organism: Orycteropus afer afer (assembly GCF_000298275.1). NCBI lineage: Eukaryota > Metazoa > Chordata > Mammalia > Tubulidentata > Orycteropodidae > Orycteropus > Orycteropus afer. The sequence goes on along the minus strand of NW_006921705.1, from coordinate 853,221 downwards.
CCATTCCCTAGAGAAGGATATCATGCCTGGTAGGGTGGAAGAACAGTGAAAAGGGGGGAGCCTCTCAACAAGATGGATTGACACAGTGGCTGCAATGAGGGGCTCAGGTATAGCAGGGACTGAGACTGGCACAGGACCTGGAAGTGATTATTTCTGTTGTACATAGGGTTGCTATGAGTTGGAGCTGACTTGGTGGCACTTAACCACATTATCCTTGTTTAATAGATGGAGATGTGAGTCTTAAAGACATTAGAAACTCATTGAAAATCAAATATTGATTTTGCCAAGATTCTGAAAAAAGGTCTGATTCCAATAACCAATACTGTCAACTGTTGTTGTTAATGTTGTTAAGTGCCCTTGAGTCGTTTCCGACTCATAGCGACCCCATGCACAGCAGAACGAAACACGGCCCGATCCCACGCCAGCCTCACAATCCCTGCTATACTTGATCCCATCATCGCAGCCACCGTATCAATCCATCTCGTGGAAGGCCTCCCCCTCTTTCGTCGACCCTCCACCCTACCAGCATGACATCCTTCTCCAGGGAATGGTCCCTTCTTACAACATGACCAAAATAGGTGAGACAAAGTCTGGCCATTCTTGCTTCCAAGGAGCATTCTGGCTGCACTTCCTCCAGAACAGATCTCTTAGTTCTTTTAGCAGTCCACGGTACTTTCAGCATTCCCCGCCAGCACCACAACTCAAAAGCATCAACTCTTCTTCGGTCTTCCTTATTCATTGTCCAGCTCTCACATGCATACCAGGCGATTGGAAATATCATGGCTTGTGTCAGGCGCACCTTAGTCCTCAAGGAGATATCCTTGCTCCTCAGCACTTGAAACAGTTCCTTCACAGTTGACTTTCCCAATGCTACACGTCCTCTAATGTCCTGACTGCTGCTTCCGTTGGCATCGATTGTAGAACCAAGCAACGTGAATTCTTTGACAACCTCAATGTTCTCTCCATTTATTGTGATGCTGCTCATTGGTCCAGTTGTGAGGATTTTTGTTCTCTTTATGTTGAGATGTAATCCATACTGCAGACTGTATTCTTCAACCTTCATCAGTAGGTGCCTTAAGTCATCCTCACTTTCAGCAAGCAAAGTTGTATCATCTGCATATCTCAGGTTGTTAATGATTCTTCCTCCAATCCTGATACCACATTTTTCTTCATATAGTCCAGCTTCTCAGATTATTTGCTCAGCATATAGATTGAATAAGTGTGGAGACAGAATACAACCCTGACGCACTCCCTTCTTGATTTTAAACCATGTAGTGTCCCCTTGTTCTGTTTGAATGACAGCCTCCTGGTCAAGGTACAGATTTCTCATGAGTACAATCAAGTGCTCAGGAATTCCCATTCTTCTCAATGTTGTCCATAATTTGTCATGATCCACACAATCAAATGCCTTTGCATAGTCAATAAAACACAAGTAAACATCTTTCTGGTATTCCCTGCCTTGAGCCAAGATCCATCTGACAACAGCTATGATATCCCTTGTTCCACGTCCTCTTCTGAATCCGGCTTGAACCTCTGGAAGTTCTCTATCAATATACTGCTGCAAACGTTTTTGAATTATCTTCAGTAAAATCTTACTTGCATGTGATATTAATGATATTGTTCTATAATTTCTACATTCTGTGGGATCACCTTTCTTTGGAATGGGCACAAATATGGATCTCTTCCAGTCAGTTGGCCAGGTAGCTGTCCTCCAAATCTCTTGGCATAACTGAGTGAGTGCCTCCAATGGGGCACCTGTTTGTTGAAATATCTCAGTTGGTATGCCATCAATTCCTGGACCCTTGTTCTTTGCCAGTTCTTTCATTGAAGCTTTGACTTCTTCCTTCATTACCATTGGTTCTAGATCATATGCCACTTCCTGAAATGGATGAAGATCGATCAGTTCTTTTTGGTACAGTGACTCTGTGTATTCCTGCCATCTTCTCTTGATGTTTCCTGCATCATTCAATATTTTGCCCATAGAATCTCTCAATATTGCAACTCGAGGCTTAAATTTTTTCTTCAGTTCTTTCAGTTTGAGAAATGCTGAGCGTGTTCTTCCTTTTTGGTTTTCAGACTCCAGGTCTTTGCACATTTCATTATAGTAATTGGCTTTGTCTACTCGAGCTGTTCTTTGAAATCTTCTGTTCAGCTCTTTTACCTTTTCATTTCTTCCATTTGCTTTAGCGATTCTCCGCTCAAGGGCAAGGTTCAGAGTCTCTGTCATCCACTTTGGTCTTCTCTTCTTTTCTTGTCTTTTTAGTGATCTCTTGCTTTCTTCATGGATAATGTTCTTGATATCTTCCCATAATTACTGTCAACTACTATGCTATAATTTTTCATATCCATAGACTGCCGATATTTTATCATGTTTTAATCCTATCTTTTTTTCCTTGTTATTTGACTATATTTTTAACTGTATAGTGTATCATGTTTGGATCTGATACAATTTGTAAGTAATTATCCAAATAACTCAAAACAATTTCCAATCTTCTGTGACTGGTTGCAGGTAGAAAGATTATTAACACACATCTATGTACACAGAAGAAATGTCCTAACTACAAGCATGACAACCTACAATATATTGATTTATATTTACGTTTTCTATTTTTCTCTTTTGCTCTTGTTTCATATGAGGTAGGCAGTAATATTCATGAGGCCAAGAAGTGCATCTTACCTGTCTTACATTCAGGAGCTCTAATGGCACATGCCTAAGACACTTGACTGCTAACTAGAAGGTTGGCGGTTCAAACCCACTAGTCACTCCATGGAAGGAAGACTAGACAATCCACTTCCATAAACATTTCTTGCCTCAGAAACCCAAAGGGTGTTGCTATGAGCCAGAATCAACTCTAGGGCAGTGAGTTTTGTTTTGTTTTGTCTTACATTGCTGTAACTTAACATAAAACTAACATATGGTAGATGTTAGTAAAATATATTAAATGAATGGATATATGATATGAATTGTTATCAGCTTCCATCAATCTTCTAAAGCTTCATGAAGCGGAGTCTATATTATTGGACTTCTGTGGATGCAGTACACTTTTGACTGAGGCTATGATATATAGTGATTGCTTGAACCAGATTGTCAGAGCTAGGAATGCATCTCTCAGATACAGGATCTATGTGACAACAATCAAGATAGCATGATTCTTTAAGCTTCAGTTCCTCTTATGGACAAGAGGAATAATAATAATAATAATAATAATAATAGAACATATTTCGTAGAATTGTTCTGTTAGTTGTTTTGGATGTCATCCCTTGATTGTGACTCTTGGGGACCCCATGTGTGCAGAGTAGAAGTGCTTTTCAAGGCTGTGATCTTTTAGAAGCAGATTTCCAGGCCTGTTTTCCAAGGTTGCTCTGGGACAGTTTGAATTGCTAACCTTTTGGCTAGTGTCAAGTACTTAACTATTTGTTTCAATAGATTAAGTAAGATACTGCCTGCTTTGCTGAACATCCCTTTCTTCTTTTTGGTCTACCAGAAGTCTGCCTCTTCCTAGAAGTTATTTTCTCTGTAACCTTCTCAGTCATGGCTGTTTCTTTTTTTCATACCTTTAAATCACCAAGACCTGAGTTGAGGTAGGTTTTCTTGCTCCTTATTTTTATTTACATGTTACCACTGTTGCTTTACTTTAAAAATAAAATAACTTTGTATTTTATATCTTTAAACTGTTTATATTTCCTATTTTTTTCTTATTTTCTCTTAGTCTGACTCCAAACTTTCACCTTTAACATTCCATCACAATAATTCTTGTCAAGATCACCAATAAATGCTTATCTCATCTCAGGTCCAATTCTCACATCTCACTCACTTGATCATACTTGATAGCTGACCACTTTCTCCTTGAGATTCCTTTCCCTTTGATGTCTAGTAAACTACTAACTCTTCATTTTCTTCATATTAACTGCCTTGTATGTTAATATTCTGCTGATTCTTCTTCATCTCTCTGGGCTCTTAACACCAGTGTTTTTAAGGCTCAGTTCTATCTATATTTCTTCCTCTGATGAAGGTGGTCATTCAGTATTTCCAGATGCTCAGGCTAAAACCTTGATATCAAACCTTAAATTCAATGTTATTACCATTAATATTAGTATTATTATTTTTGTCTACACTGTAGCAAACACAATATTAAATCATGTTAGTTATACTTTCAAAATATATCAGTAGGTCAACCATTTTGAGCACCTTTGTCATGGACACCCTGGCCAAAGACACCTTTATTTTCTGCTTGGAATATTGTAATAACTTTCTCATTGGTCTTCTTGATATTCACTGCTAATTCTCAACACAGTGCTCAAGTGATTTCCTTATTACTCAGAAAACAAAACAAAGTTGTTTCAATTGCTTTTGAGTCTCTACAAAATCTAGTTTCCCATCTCCTCTCTGATTGTATCTTCTATCTCCCACCCCATCACTCAGTTCAATAGTCCAGTCACCCCAACTTTTTTGTATTGTGTTTTTCTGACACAATAAGTGTGGTACCATCACAGGACTCCTTCACTTTTGTTGCCTCTGTTTTCAGTGCTCTTTCCCAATGAATCCACAGAGTTTATTCTCTCAGTGCCTTCCATACATTGCTCAACAGACACCTTCTTAGTACCTAAATGCTTCCTGTACTATTTTATTTAAAATTGTATCATCCCTTCAGCACTCTCAATTATTTCTTGCTTTATTTTTCTTATATAACCCCTTTCATGTACTAACAAACCAAACCAAACTCACTACTGTTGAGTCATTTCCAACTCATAGAAACCCCTCTTTGTGTTTCCAAGGTGGTATCTCTGCAGAAGTAGATTGCCCAATCTTCCTTCCAAGGAGTGGCTGGTGGGTTTGAACCACTAGCTTTCTGGTTAGCAGTCAAATGCATTAGGCACTACGCCACCAGAGCTCCCTATTGTACTAGCAGACTATATACTTCTTTCACTGATTTTTATTATATTCTAAAATCTATAATGATGAGAATTTCTGTCTGTTTTGTTTTCTTCTCTATCTACAAATTATAGTAAAGGGCTTGACATATAACAGGCATTTAAACATATTTGTATAATACTATGTAAGTCTGTGCTTGAGATGTAACATTAAATATATTGAAGGATGTTTATATAACTATGCAATGTGAATAGAGGACAATGTATAGTGCTAGTAAGGTGATTAGCACATAGAAATTTCTCAATAAATATCAGCTATTATTATTAGAAACATGAAATACACATAAATAGGTGCTAGAAAAATTCTTAGGAGCTCTGGTGGTGTAGTGCCTAAGGCATTTGACTGTTAACCAGAGGCTGGCAGTTCAAATCCACCATCCACTCCTCAGAAGGAAGGTTGAGCAAACTACTTCTGTAGTGATACTGCCTCAGAAACCCAAGAAGGGGTCGCTATGAGTCATATCCGACTCGATAGCAGTGAGTTTGGTTTGGTTTGGTTATAAATGCTTGATATATTTAGATAAGTAAAATAATGTGCATAATGAGTCATTGGTATTCCTTTATAAGGCTATGTTTTCTTCCTCTGGGCATATCATCAGAATTGCATTCCATATCTCTATAGAAGAAGTGTGGTCCAAACTTGGATTTTAACTGTGTAAAATATTGATGTCTGTGTTAGTATTGTTCTTTTTATATTGTAGTAGCTTTGTGAGATTGAATAGCTCTCATCAGTATTCCAATTGTTCAGTAAAAACTCTTAATAAACTCAGACCAGCTGAACAGTCTTCATTGAGCAGTCTAATTGAGCAGCCCTGAGGGGCAGTATGGGATCTTACAAGAGAAGGGAAGATTAGTAGCATAACTGGGCCATTGAACTCAGAAGCAACTTCTGCAGGGTGAGTGGCCAGGATTAGGAAAAAATGCCCAGAGCAGCAACTGGTAATCGGAGAAGAGTGAGGAAGATAGCAAAAACATTTGAAGAAAGAATGGGTTCAGAGTTTGAATTTGCTACAAAGATTTTTATAAAATATACACTATTGTGTACAATTATAGATATACAGTGTTTGTACATATGTGCATATATAAAATGTACATATAGATATCTTGTCACTATATTATTTAAGGAGGCATTTCATACATCAATCTATTTTTTAATTTAATGTTTATTTATTTTAATAACCACTAACTGAAAATCTATTGTATGAAATTCACTCTTCCATATGCTAAAGGTAACAAAAGTAAATGAGATAGTTTCTGTTTTAGGAATTTATAATCTAAATATAGGAACAAACATTATACAGGATATTATACTATAAAAGAGAATACATTTAAAAGCTATGAATAAAAATTATAAATTATTATGTAATTTTTATTATAATTGTAAGAATCTCATTAAGGTTTCTGGGAAGGTTAAAGAAAATAATCTATATTGAGGGCTTCATTAATAGTTGATAAATAATTATTGTTGTTAGGTGTTGTTGAGATGTGTCCAACTCATTGTGACCCTATGCACAACAGAATGAAACACTGCCAAGTTTTAGTGGTTATTATTAAATGATGCTGTATATACATAAAAGAACAATTGATGTGATTTCTGATTTCAAGAGCCTTGTTGAACATGTAGGAGTGACATACATGAAAGATGAAAGTACAATATTTAATAGAATATACTGAGGCATTAAATACAATCAACTACAATACAAAATCTAAATACTACAAGCAACGTCTTCTAAGTGAGTGACATAAAAGAGTGAGAGAAACAGAAAGAAGGGCTATGAATGAGAATGGTTGAATTGGTAGAGACTTTACAGTTTTATAGCAAAGTATTTCTTTCCATATAGATCTACTTGTAAAACTACTAGCATTCTCTCCTATGAAATGTCCTTCTGACATCATATCTTCTAGTTGTAGCCACACACAATTACTAATTTGTGACCTTTCCATAGATATCCATTCATAGATGGAGAATGAAAACGTGGAAAAGTTTATGCAGAGAAGAAAATTTTCTTTGTTGGCCACAAGGAATGGTAGTGGAGGGGTAAGGAGGGGAAATAGATGGATAATTAAGAGACAGGTTTGCTATGGGTGAAGGGAAAAGCAATATAATGAAAGTGTATGATGAGCACAATATCACTAAGGAAAAGGAAGACATGGAGAGGTGTACAAGAGCTATAAACAATAAAGGTAAATACTACTGCTTAGCCAGTACTGCATTATGAGTAACAGAAAACATTAATCTACAGTTGGATACACAGGTAAACAAGTATGGATAGACAAATGGAAATATAGACACAACACCACCAACAAAATTAAAAAGTGCAGATAGAAGAGGGAGAAGAGTTTAAGAGAACAGGGTAATGGGATAGGAAGGGAGAAGCAGTAAAAGGAGAGGAAAGAGGAAGGGGAGAGAGAGGCATAGGAATGCTAAGGACCAGGGAGACATGAAAAGAGAGGAAAGGAGAGTGGAAGAAAGGAGAAGAGGAGAAAGTGAAGGGGGAAGGCACACTACAAAAGCGCAAAAGAACATTTAAAACAAGGTGAAGAGAAGGGAATGAAGATTTAACATTCTAGTAATGGAAAAGAGGGAACTCTGGTGGCGTAGTGCCTAAGGCATTTGCTAACCAGAAGGTTGCTGGTTCAAACCCACCAGCCACTTCCCAGAAAGAAGGTTGGGCCATCTGCTTCTGTAGTGATACCACCTCAGAAACCCAAGGAGGGGTTGTTATTAGTGGGATCTGACTCAACAGAAGTGTGCTAAGTAACAGAAAGGAATCTGAATAACTTTTCTGATAGATGTTGAAAAATCCTGGGGAAAAAAATAAAAGGTTAGACAAAATGAAAATACTTCAAAATCAGTCAAGAAATCTGGAATATAGGCATGATCCAGTAATCAGTGGAGAAACTATTAGAACACACTTGAAGAAAGTTCTATCTTAGGAAGTTCAGACTAGGGATTAACTGTTTTATTAGAAATAGCAGGAAGAGGGAAGCTAACTCTTGTATTGCACCTACACTGCTGTGGGAAACCAACTCTGAACTTGTCACAAAAAATATAGTGATTTCTCATTCAGAGTGCATATCAGGAGACTCATGTGAGGGGAGGGGAGGGCAGCTGATTCCTACTCCACCCAGGCACTCAGAGATGACTGAGGAGTCATCTTTTATATTTTAGCTATTTGGACACATGGCTTCCACAGCTATTTTGACAAAAGGGAGAGGCTAAAGAATTACACATGGCCTTATTGTTGCATCAGTCTTGCAATAACTGCATCACTTCTACTCACATTTCATTGGCCAATTGTAGGTACAATGTCCTGTCTAATAACAAAATGACCAGATAATGTAGCAGAACAAATTGAATATTTGTTATCATTGTTTCTTACAGATATATGTGACAAAGGTCTGGACTAGTCATTTATTTATGTGTTTCATAAATATATATTAAGCAAAAAATAGGAACTAGGCTATAAAACTTCAATAAAAAAAAGAAAAATATAGTCCCTGCTTTCATAGTTCCTGTATTCAAGGAGTTTGATGTTGAATAGTAATGTTTTTTGAATAATTTAGGATTAAGATGATGTCAATAACAGCAAAGGGCAATGCAAGTCTGCAGAAATTTGCCAGGAGAAATTCAAGAGCATTTTATGACAGATTCTCTTGCACATCCATATATCCACTCAGTCCTTCTGCTTTGAAATGTTTCTTTGGTCACCTTTTCCCATTGTAGGCACACCTGCTGCTCTCAGGAACCTTTTTTTTGTCCCTACTCTTTATGGGTATTTTCAGTTTCTCTGCAATCTATCTCTGTATTCTGCTTTCACTCTTAGATCTGTCCAGCTCAATTGGAGTCACAAGGGCTTTTCACCTGCACTCCCAGTAATTCTCAGTGCCTGAGCAAACTGAATCCATGTAAGGACACCTGGAATACCTTTGTCTGCATCAGGTGGGCTCTGATAATAGCCATCTACCTGGAACTCTGCAGTATTGCAGGATCAGAACTATGCTTCCAGAATATACCTAACCATATCTATCTCTACCCTACATATTGTTCCAGGTATCACCATTGGCGTTAACCCTGCTCATAATGAACATTTCACATCTATGTCAGAACAATATTAATCTACATAATTTTTGCTGCTCCCCTACATGCAACTTTATTTTATTAAGAATGTAAACAAAATTGATTTTACATGTATCTTATTTTATTTCTACTAATGTTATTTACAAAGAGCTCTAGTGTCACAGTGCCTAAGGCATTTGGCTGCTAACTAGAAGGTTGGCAGTTCAAACCCAACAACTACACCTTGGAAGGAAGACTGGGCAATATACCCCCTTAAAGATTTACCACCTCAGAAATCCAAAGGGGGTCACTATGAGTCGGAATCAATTGCTCTTGACACCAATAATAACATATATATGTTGTTGTTGTTGTTATGTGCCGTTGAGTCAAACCCGACTCATAGCAACCCCTCCTTGGGTTTCTGAGGCAGTATCACTACGGAAGTAGGATTGCCCAACCTTCCTTCCGAGGAGTGGCTGGTGGGTTTGAACCGCCAGCTGTCTGGTTAGCAGGCAAGTGTCTTAGCCACTATGCTACCAGAGCTCCCAACATATATATATATATATATATATACACACACACAAAGCTATATTACTATATATATAACATATGCAGCATATTTTTCCCCTTTTGATGTGGCAAGTAATGGCTTAAATGCAATATGTATATTGTTTCATTTGAACTCACAATAACCCCACAGTACATTGTCCTCATTTCATAGCTGAGGAAAGATGGCTTTAGGCGATTAAGGAACTTGTCCTTGGTCACATGTATGGTAAGTAGAGGTACTCATACATTGAACTCCATTCACCCAAGGAGATGATGATGATAATGCTCTTGCTGCTGATGATGGTGAAAGCTGCTGAAAGAGTACTCAGTGTGGCAATTTTTCATCTCAATCTTTTACAGTAAATAATTTAATCCCTACAATAATCTTATAAATTAAATACTCTCAGTATCCACATGTCACAGATGAGGAAATTTAAGCCAGGAGATGTTAAATTATTTACCACAGTGACACAGCTACAGAGATGTGGAGCCAGGATTTACATTCACACAGTCTGGCTCAAGGTGTGCACTCTCAACTGCCTCATCACATAGTTTTTCAAGAATGGATGTATAAGGATGGTGATGCCTGCTAATAACAGTCATAAAATTTAAGGAATAACTTCTAATATTCTGTATTTTGGAAAACAGGGTGGTTTTCCCAACTATGCTCATGCTGTGTTATTGGCTTTGGATATTTTAATATTGAACTTTTCCTGATTTAAATCATAAAACTGCAAATATGTTAGATCCTCAATACTTTCCAGGACAGTCGGTATAATCTTAAATCAGAACACAAACTCAATCTTCTGTGTAGGTCTTTTGAACTCTCCCTGAAATAATTTTCTGAATCTCCCTGTATTCCAAATTCTTTATCAGGTTTTCCATTTACAGTATCCCAAGTCACATTTTGTTGTCATTAGATGCTATTGAGTTGGCTCCAACTCATAGCAACCCTATACACAAAAGAATGAAACATACACTGTATATAATTCTATTATTGTACTATTAAATATTAACATTGTATTGATTATCACCATTATACTTGAATGCAGGGACTGTCTTATTCTTGTTTCCCTGATAATTCATCTAGAATTTGGTAATCAATAAAATAATAACTAGAAATGTGCCACAGACAGTTGAAAATGTGGAATAGAGAAAAAGAGTTTTGACGTGCAGTGGATAATGTATTGTGTAAGGGAAATTAGACGGAAAAAATTTTCAAAGAGAAGATCTGTTTCCTCTGGCAGAAGATCTTGTTTAAAGATTACAACATTTCCAAATTTGTTTATAATACAATATGGGTCATTATGAAAATATAAACAATAGTGGAACGAGCTCAAAATTAGAGAACAGAAGGTAGAACATTCACCAGGAAGATGAATTAGAAGTCTGAAACTCAGGAGATCAAAGAAAGGTCAGCACAAAGAGCCTCGGAGAAAGAAAACTGCAGAAAAAGTAGATCAATAATGCTGTCTGCCGAAATACCAGAAAATTATAGGTTTTGTTCAAGAAAGTAGTCATTGGAGGTCCTAGTGAGTGTAGTTTCAGTAGAGTTGTGAGAAAAACCAAATTACAGAGCTTAGGGGACCTGAGGAAGAGGGCGTGGTAACAGGTATACAGATTTGAGAGGAAAAGATCCAAGCAAAAAAGGCACTTTAAAATGACTTGTAGGAGGCATTGGTGACTCAGAGCCAAGCAAAATGTTTTTTTTCCCTCAATTTCAATTTCTACTAAAAACATTTAAAATGAATTCTTCCTTTTTGACTATGAGGACATAAACACTTTACTTTTTCAGTAATTCCTTTTTTTATTTTTTTATTTTTGGTTGTTAGAACCACAAAGGAAAACATCTACCTGACCAAACAGTCATCACTGATTGTTTCTGCATTGCATGGACCTTTAAGTTAATTACACCTTTAATTTTCCCCTTGCTTTTTGAAAAGGGCAAATGAGAGTATCTCAACTATCAACAATTGCCAATTCTATGTGGGAAATAACTTCTCTGTGCATGTATGTGTCTTTGTCTGTCTCTGTATGTGTTACAGGAGCTCTGGTGGCACAGTGCCTAAGGTATTTGACTATTAATCAGAAGACTGGAGGTTCAAACCCACCAGCCACACCTCAGAAGGAAGGTTGGGCAATCTACTTCCGTAGTGATACTGCCTCGGAAACCCAAGGAGGGGTCGCTATGCATTGGATCTAAGTTGATGGCAGTGAGTTTGGTTTTTATATATGTTACAAAGAGAGAATCTTCTAGGTACAATAATTGGTCTTTTACTTAGTGATCTATTTTTCTCCTATGTTCTTTTGCTCTCTGCCTTCCAGGACATACACATGGACCTTAAATGAGCCTATTATTTAAGTATATAAAAGTCGCTGAAGAGATTCCTCTAGGCACATGGTCAGAGCTTAGAGAAATAACAAAGTTTATTGTCTGAATTTGCTCATTGGGAACTTGTTGGGGGAGGGAAGATACATGCTTTCAAAACTTTGCTCTAAAATGAAATCCATTTGGAGGATAAGAAGATCCACGAGATTATTCCCTTTCGGGATAGAGGAGACAAGAAATGCAATTGTGGGAAACTGCCCCTCTGCCCCTCCACACCCACCCAAATAAAAACAAAGCCAAACTTTCAACACGGGATGAAATTCCTATTGTTTAGGACAATTTTCTTGGTGTCAGCATTTAAAGTAACAATATTCTTTCTTGTCATTCCATTCTAGTTGTCACATATACTATGTACTCTAGGCCAATGCATAAAAAAATCAATAGTATTTAAAGCTTCAGGAAAAAGACAAACATTGAGGATTTTAGGTCGAACAGGAAAACAATGAAGTTACTCCTGAAAGTGGATTTACTCTCTAGAATAAAACCTACGAAGATGGAATTAGTTAAGGAGTAGACAAGGAAAGATGTCTAAAATATTAAGGTAAAACGAATTTGAATAACAATATGCTATATATGCTATTATTTTATCTAATGTATATATTAATTATGCATGTGTATGTGTCTATCTATCATCTATCTAATCTATTTGCTTCATTTATTTGTATGCTGCTTTAAGAAATCATATATAAATGAGTGGTTAAGACAACAATGTGCATTGAAATTTACTTAGGTATGATTCCCCATAATCATCTTTAATTTGATAACTGAAACAGACTCAGAACAATCAATTATAATTTGTGTGCACAGAGAAAAGTAAGGCTAACAGGAGGACGGTAATCTGCATGAGGCTTAGAAATGGGGAGCTCAGAAACTAGGGAAACCTTCAAAGAAATTCAGCACTATCTAAAAGAGTCAGTGAGTGTCCTACCAATGAGAAATTATCAGTCTGTGAGGCAGGGGTGTTTCTGTCATGGTGGTTTATGTGACAGTAGTCTATAACAGTCTGGGAATGTTCGGTTGCTACCTGATAGGTTTGTTGTTTGAAACTACCATTGGCTTTGTGGGGAAAAAGACCTGGCAATCTGCTTCTGTAAAGATTACACCCTAGAAAAGTCTATTCTTTTATATAGGGTCACTATGAATTGGAATCAATATGACAGTATAGAACAATAACAACTATTCTTGTAAGACCATTATTTTCTGTTTTTGAACTATCTCTTTATGACATCTGTTAGAGAAAAATATCCTGCCTGGAAGCACAAGTATTTCAGCTTATTAAAAATCCTTTGCTATTGAGTCCCATAGGGTTTCCAATGCTGTAAATCTTTACAGAAGCAGCCTGCCTCATCTTTCTCCTGTGGAGCAGCTGGTGGGTTTGAACCACTGACCTTTTGGTTAGCAGACAAATGCTTTAACCACTATGTTACCAGAGCTCCTTTTAGCTTATTGGGTAGCTACACTTTAACTCCATATCAGCATTGTGAATTATATGTCACTGTCTTCTAAACTTAATTAGTGTAAACCAGTGGAACTTCACCTCATGACATCTGGATATACTGATAAAAATGGAATTTCCAGGAGCCTATCATTTAACATCAAACTAGAAAACAGTTCCTCCTAAAATGATTGGCATGTATACCTCATCAATAAATAAGGCATGGCTTGCATAAAAACATAACTTGCAAAGCCAAGTTTCCAAGATGTTTTTATTAATTTGGAGAGAGATGAAAAATATACACACTTACACACATGAACACTAAGCACTCTTTTGCAAATAAGCATGTCAAAATTCACCAATCTTACTGCCATTGATTTGATTCCACCACAGCGACCCCCATTGGGTTTGTGAGGCTGCAAGTCTTTACAGAAGCAGACTGCCTCATCTTTCTTCTGCAGAGCAGCTGGTGGGTTCAAACCACTGACCTTTTAGCAGTCAAATGCCTTAACCACTATACTGCCAGAGCTCCTTACAACTTTATAAATACTTACAAATAATAATACCCTTAAACCCACTGCTGTGAAGTCTATTTCCATTAATAGCAACCCTATAGTACAGAGTAGGGAGCTCTGGTAGCATAGTGCCTAAGGCACATGACTGCTGACCAGAAGACTGTTGGTTCAAACCCACCAGCCACTCCTCGGAAGGACGATGGGGCAATCTACTTCCGTAGTGATACTGCCTCGGAAACCCAAGGAGGGGTTGCTACGAGTCAGGTCTGACTCAAACGGCACATAACAACAACAAACATAGTATAGAGTAGAACTGTCCATAGGGTTACTAAGGCTGTAAATCTTTACAGAATCAGACTGTCACATCTTTCTTCTAAGCAGCAGCTAGTACGTTCACATAGATGACCTTTTGATTAGTAGCTGAGCACTTAACCACTGCACCACCAGGGCTACTCATAAATAGTAATAGTATGTGAAATTATTTATTATTTTTATGTGTCAAACACAGTGCTAAACTGTATAAAAATAACTTGCAAAGAGCTATTATTATTTCTTTCATAGTGATAAGGAAAATGAGTTTCAGATTAGACTGTGACATATTGAGGTTATTCACAGTATCCCTTTATATAGTTGTTCTCGGTGCGTGCTGTGTAAGGATTGCACTGACAGCTGAGTTCCTAAGCATTAGGAAGAATCCCCTCATAAACTCATGTTGGTTTTCATGGTATGAACACACTTAGGGAAACACACACATATCACTGCCACCACCACCACACTCAGGTTCACACATAACTTTTAAAAAGTCTTCTAATACTTTTTGGTAAACCTCCCTCAAAATGTTATTACATATAGTTGTTATTTTTCTTTTTTGAAACAAATAATTTTGTTTTCTATTTATTATAGTAATATATATTAAATATGGGAATTTTTAAAATGAAAAGGAAATAATAACAATGAGAACAATTATCCCCACTAGTCATATATTGTCTTCTCTTCTTAACTCTCCCTCCCTCCTTTTCATCATTTATTCATTTACTCAACATTGAAACAAACCAAAATAACAATACAAATTCCATGCTCAACTTACTTTATTTATCATACCTCACAACAACTGGAAGAATATTTGACGTTAGGGGTCATGTTCTAAATACATCTTATCCCCACAACAAACACCTTAGCACGCGGCCCTCCTTTCCCTGCTTCCCAAAGGCACCTCCTCTTCAGACTCCCCACGTTCAAATTAGGAACAAGATACAAGTTCGTGTTTAAATAAAATTGGTAGGATCAGGAATGCATTAAAAGATAAGGTAAAACATCAATCTTAATTGTCTCTTTTATATATATATATAAAGAAGAGACACCATTAACTACAAGTCTATTAGGTTCTCTAATTTTCTAATAGCTCCATCAGTTAGCTAAAGTCTGACTTTTAAAATTTAATATAGTAATATTAACTTTACTTGTGATATTAATACTAATTATATACATAGTCATCAACCAAATGAAATGTTCATTATGGAATAGACCATCTAATTGTTTCATTATTCCATCTTAAAACTTATCCTAGCAATATGAATGAGAAATTATGAAGGAATCCAAAATCTAGCCAGTTTTCTACTAAGATAAAATCTGTAATAAAAATATTAAAAGCAATACTTATACAATACATTGTTCTTAGAAGCGATTTCAGACATGTGGATAATACTAGATATTCCACTTCAGAAATAATATTCATTGAAAAGTAGCTTTTTGTTTTCTTCTACCTTCCTATGTCTAACTAAAGAAATGCAAGGACAAGTATGTGACACTGTTCGTAATTAAAAGCCTAGAAGATTCCTTTTCTTTAATATGATGAGCAAAGTCTAGAATTTTATACAAATAATCCTAAAACTATAATTTTCTCCTTCATGTTTCTGTTCCTAAAGCTGCTATGTATCCAAATCAGTTATCTATTACCAAAATGGCCTAATCTAATCATTGGGTATCTTTGGCAAAGTGTTCCTTTTTTATTTTTACTATTTTGCTCTTTCTCATTTGGCTCTCATCATTCCCTCCCTTCTACCCAAAAGCATACCTGCAGTCCAATGCATTTGGATATAAAAATTGCTTTAAAAAAATATAATATCACACATTTCAGTTTAGTTCTATTTTGTGTTATCCATGGTTTGCCAATCCCCACTTCATCCTTGCATACTATGGGCTAACAATTAAATTATTTTAAAACAAACAAACAAAAATACCAGTAAACTATGAAAATCAGTTTTAGTCACTCATAACTAAACAATTGAATTAAAGCAGTATCAAAGAGTCCCTGACTAGGTAAGGTCAGAGAGAAGCACAGACTTGGGATTAGACCCAGGAAATGAGGCACACTGGAGGCTGTATGTAAGAAAGAAAACAACTGCTGAAATGAATATAAAATTAGGAAATCTCTATAAAACATGGTCCACAACCTTAGTTTTCCTGCCACATTTACCATCTCTTCAGTCTTCCTAAGAACAGAGTCACTTACCTCCAGGAAGAGAATGCTGAGAAGGCTTGCTAACTGTCATTGCAGGGGATTCATCATGAGTGAATTTTAGAGACTCGGGCTGTTGTACACGATCACTTGAGTGGTGCGGAGTTACACTCCACTTGAGAAAGCAGACTACATGATGGCTGTGTAAACTGATAACTGTTTTTCTGAAGTTATGTGAGTATATTTATGAAAGACTGAGTGCTGTCATGAGCTTATTAAGAAAACCAGTCTATGGTATTATAGGTTAAAGCAGGAGTAATTTCCTCTGATAAATTGCATTACTAAAAAGTGCATGTTCTGTGAATGTCTAATTTGAGGAATGACAGATAGTGAATCCTTCCCTGTTTGGGGTGAACACTAAAAATCGAACCTTCCTCACATTCCAACACATGAACAAGAACAGAATGTCCTGTGACACAAAGAACTACCCACCCAGTGATGTGTCACTGACCCCTGATGCACAATTATAAATCCGTTCCTGTAATATAAAGTCATGCTGCTTCTAATGTCATTGTTTTTTTTTTTTTTTTTGGCTTGACAGTAGCAGATATTTATTTGTCATTGCAGTTTTACTCATTTTTAGGCTGGAGATTCACAATCATCATAAATGGCAAAGACATGAATATTAAATTCAGAAACACAAGAAGCAAACAGTGTGCTAATTAGTAGTACTGTTCAGGGGATTAAGCTGTTGACTTTATGAAAATAGTTATCATTGTGAAATATTCTGCAAACCCCAAAAGGGACATATATCCTCCTAACTATTGAGAATGAGAATTTCCTAATGTATGCTCAATTTACACAGTGTTTGGGATAAAACAAAATTAATCCATCTTCAGATCAATCCGATTAGCAAGCAAAGCACAAAAGAAATACGCATTCTCTACTGCAGCCAAGAGCAGCTAGGTAACAAGGCCACAAAGATAAGGAGATGATTGTTCACCTGTGTGTCTTGAATATGGAGCCAGTTTTGAATTAAAACAACATGCGTTAAAAAGGAAAATAAATAAATAAATAAATGCAGCTCAGTTTTCTTGAAGGGCAAACTTTTACAGAAGGGTGCTTTGCCCATTTCTTGATTCTATTAAAATAAGTATTATATATCTCCTAACTCTCATTATGTAGTATTCAAACCGCATAACAGATATCTCCAATACTGAAATTCCAAAGATAGGCACATTTGGGACATAGCAGACATAATGTGTTAAATGGTCGCTAAGAAGCCTGATATCTAATACGACCTCTCTTACGTGGCTGATGTGTATTAGGGAATAAGTTAGGAAGTCTACTGTCCAGACGTCTTTTTTTTTTTTTTTTTTCCCCACTCTTCCAAAATAAAATATCAGGAGTGAAACAATGCAATGTTCAAGTAAAGAATTAACAAGGAAATCACTTACAGATTTAATCCTTTCAGGAATAATTTCTTATAGGAAATTTCAGTGCATTTTGTATTGCTAAGCTTTACTTAATAATTTGTGTTAAGTAAACCTTTCTTGATGGCACATAACAACAAACTTGGCTTAGTAGAAACAACATCTTTTTTTTTCTTTTCCCCATAGAAATTGAGAATTTGCTTATTGAGAATGAGTAAGTATTCAAATAGTGGTCTCATGTTGCAGTTTTCTACCGTCCTGCAATCCTTGTTAAAAAAGAAAATGCATCATCTGATGTCACTTTGTAAAATTATTTTAATTAAGGTAAATTATTGTATAAAGTTGCTAACCTTTTAAAATGAACTACAAATTAGCATGATTCACTTCTGCATTGTGTTTCCTTTTCTATTTAATAACAGGAATCTTGGCTAACTCTAAAGGTCAGATTAAAAGCACCCTTACCATCTTCATACTGGCCCAGGCAGATTGTGAAGAGAGAGCCAAGAATAATCCCTGAAGCCAAACATTTCCACAGATAAAACCGTTGTAACATCTTCTGTCAAATACCAGTCAAGGCTGATCTGGAATAAGAGAAAGAAAAGATTTGACATGTTAATTAATCTGTTATAGGTAAACACAACTGTCACAACAAAGAAAAGCCTCATGACTTCATAGTTGATTATCTGTGCCACGCTATCAATTAACAAAGTAACACACTTATTTAATGCACTGGAACACTTTATCGACATAAATTTGCAAAAAAGTAATCTCTAAGGAAAGACATCTTTTCTGTTATTCAATTTGCAAGCAAGTAGGTTGAGGAATTAACAAATTGATAATATCAGAACCACACTCTTTAAAATCATGAATCACATGTCATTCAGTGTTAGTCGATAAAATTATGTTGCCTTTAGCATAATTCAATTATAAAGTATACATTGCATGGCAATAGCTTAAGCTGCTAAACTAATAGTTAATATTCTGCAAGAGAATTTAAATAGAGAATTGTCTTACACAATCAAGTAGAAAGACTCATAATTAAAATGCTAATTCATTTCTGGCAGAGTGATAAGGGATGGACTTAACTATGCCAAGGTAGATTAATAATAAGTCATCACCTTTTTTTTTCTCTTTACCACATCTGTCTTCCAAAGAATTCAAATAAATTTCATTTTAATTTCTTCTTTTATTTATTTATTTATTGTAGCCTCCAGTAGATAAATAAACTCTATACTGAGAGATCTAGTGCCCAGTAAGCAAACCAGAATCATATTGGAAGAATGACATGCTTAGTTTCTTTGTAAACTGACAAAATCTTCACACAAAATTGCTCAAAATGCCTTTGATTATAGGTGTAGCAGTACAGGGAACAGAATTCTGTTTTTCTAACATAGACATTTAAAATTTCTTTGGAGGAAATACAGATAAAGAAAAAGAGTGAATTAGGCTGAAGAAGCCTAGGGATAGTAAGAGTGTGATAAAGTATTGAAATGCATGGTTTGTCTAAAGACGCCAGCTGGTACTCAACTTCTCTCCGTTGTTGTCATGTGGAAACACAAGCCATTGATGCCATTTTTCTGAATTTCCAGCAGAAGTCAGAAATGTAAATTTCTAAGTGAGACTGCCCAGCATTTAGGTGATTGGGCAATTTTCTTTGTACGACTAGTTTCTATTCCTGACCAGGATTCTATTTAGTAGACTAGTTGTGAAAGTATATAAGATTCATTGGCTGTAGAAAGGAAATATTTAAGTTCCTGCTTTTATCTATATTTTTTCCATTTCCTTTCTGTGTGGTTTTTAAAACATGTATTATAAATTTGTACAGTTGCATATATAAATATATATATAACTTTTTAAAATAATTTTAAAGTGCAATCTCAATTTTTTTTTTTTGACACATGAGATTCACAATCCTTGAAGTTCAGATGATTGCACTAGAAAATACATATTTTAAAATGGAAGCTATTCTCCTTTTATTTCCTTATCTAAGAGGGGACAGGGTTTTCTCTTAATATGATCCTGCCGTATTCATTTTCATAACTGGTAAAGTATTTGGCTCTGCTTGTATAATTGTAGGCATAGAGAGACAAAAGAGGAGTGCCATTTTAGTTTCAAGAGAACATTACAATCTGTATTTTCCTGTAGGAAAAATAAAATATATTTGACCAATACTAGTGGTAGTACGGTGGCACAGTGTCTAGGGCATTTGGTTGGTAATCAGAAGGTTGACACTTCAAACCCCCAAGCGCTCTGCAGAAGGAAGATGGGCAATCCAATCTACTTCCATAAAGATTTACCACCTTGGACACTCAACATGGCTCGTTATGAGTCCTATGAGTTGGAATTGACTCGATGGCAGTGAGTTGATTTTTTATTTGAGTGGTAGTATATAACAGTGGATAAATGTGTGACCTCTTTTTAAACACAAGCTCTTCCAATTGCTAGTTATATGACTTTGTGAAAATTGAATAGCCTCCCTGTGTCTCATTATCGTAATCATTAAAATGAAGATAAATTATTACCTACTTCATAAGACTGTTTTGAAGACTATAAATGAGTGGACCAAAAAAAAAAAAAAAATGCTCAGAGCAGTGCTTCAAACAAAACAAACCAAAAAACAAAAACTCAATGCCATCAACTCGATATCAACTTATAGTGACACCCTTTAGGTTTCTGAGGCAGTAAATCTTTATGGAAGTACATTGTCCAGTCTTCTGAGGAGTGGCTGGTGGGTTTGAACTATAAACCTTCTAAATGATGCCAAATGCCTTAGGTAATACACCACCAGAGCTCCTTTCAAATGCAACAAGTGCTCCATAAATGCTTAGTATGAGTAGTTTGACTCAACATCTAGAGGCCCTTCAGTGTGCTTAAACACATATTTCTTCAATCTGCCTTAACCAAAGCCTCCAAGGTGGATATTATTATCCTTATTCTGTGGTGTCACTCATCATTTGATGACAATGGAAGCAGCAGTCAGGACATTAGACGTTGTATAGCACTGTGCAAGTCAGCTGCAAAGGACCTTTTTCCAGTGCTGCAGAGCAAGGATGTCTCCTTGAGGACTAAGGTGTGCCCGACACATGCCATGATATTTTCAATCGCCTCGGATGCATGTGAGAGCTGGACAATGAATATAGAAGACTGAAGAAGAGTTGATACTTTTGAGTTGTGGTGGTGGCAAAGGATACTGAAAATACCATGGACTGCTAGAAGAACTAGTAGATCTGTCCTGGAGGAAGTGCAGATGAAATGCTCCTTGGAAGCGAGAATGGCCAGACTTTGTCTCACCTACTTTGGTCATGTTGTCAAAAGGGACCATTCCCAGGAGAAGGATGACATGCTTGGTAAGGTGGAGGGTTGAGGAAAGAGGGGAAAGCCCTCCCCAAGATGGATTGACACAGTGGCATCAGTGATAGGCTCAAGTATAGCAAAGATCATGGAGCTGGCACAGGATTGGGAGGTGTTTCGTTCTGCTGTGTATAGGGTCGCTATGAGTTGGAAACTACTTGACAGCACCTAACAACAACAACATTCTGTGATGGGAGGGTCAGGCTCCCAGAAGAAAAGTCACTGGCTCAAGATTACCAAAACAGTGAGTGGCTGAAGAGGCAGTGAGTTTTGTCAGTTTAAAACCTCTGCTCATTCCACTACAGAAAAGGACGGAAACATTTTCAAAACAACACATGGTTCAGAAGGCTTTAGGGCATAATGGAAGCCTGAATATCTAGTTATGCTGCTCCCTTTTACATGAAAGGAGGGAAATTCTACATCCCTTGTCAAAATGGGAGCATAGCCATGCTAAGATTTATGCAAATAATGCCTTCAATTGTTTTGTTCTTTAGAGAACTATCAATATTAACAACAACAAAAAAAAAAAAACAAGAGTATTTCAAATTAAAAAGCGTTAGAGAACAATGAAATAATATCAATTAGTGGAAGAAAAAATATGGAAAATCATATCTTTTGTGTCCTTTTTCACAATATAGGTAATTCCGTGTTTCTTCATGGGGCCTTCATCTACCAACTTGACTTTTCTTTTACTAGGTTCCTTTTTAGTATTATGTGCTTACAATTGATGCTATTTTCTTTCATTTCCCACTCAAACCAATTTAGTGTCATTTAACAACCTTCAGGGTGAAAAGAACCTGAAGGGTCATCATTTTAAAGTCATTAAAGCACTGCTATTATTATGCCCCTAGAAATAGAATGTCTTGATTTGTGATCCTGCACATTTTTATTACAGGATTATATTTATTCTTGTTAAAACATCAGGATAAGACCCTGCATAAAAATTCATGTAGAATAGATATTGTTCTGATTACCTGGAGGATAATTTGGAGGACTATGTCACACCTGTTTTGTTTTTTGTTTGTTATTAAAAATTGAAGAAAGTAGTAATATATTCTCTACTTAATTTTATTTATTGTTTTTTACTATTCAGTTTACATATGCATTACTTTCAAAGCAATTCTAATCACTTCAGTGACCACATTATTTACATCAATCTGAAAGAAAGCTATGACTGACAATGTCATCTCAATACCCCAAACCATAGAATAGATGTTGATTCGAAGAGAAAACTCCAGCTTCTAAATAAAGTTGTAATGACAAATGCTGATTGTAAAGAGGTAGTAGTTCTTCAATCAAAATACTCCGCAATCGGCATTTTCAATACACTTATTGTATCAATCACCTGATAGTCTACTTTGCCATGATACTTGTCTCATTAAATTAGTTGAGACAGATCAAACATTTAGACAAGAGACCCTATTCACTACTAGTTTTCCAATCTCTAAAATTGCAGACAAATATTCCACAGAGAAACTCTAGATCTTGAATATGTAGGTAAACAAAAGACATTTCAAACAACATCTCCAGTGTGGTACTATTCTTTACTTTGAAGCCAAATAGAACTTTTGCCATGTCCCATGAGAAAAGACTTCTGTGGTGAAATGAGTTCCTTTATGTAGACTATTGCCTTGGTTCTTTAGAAAAAACGGCTTGAGAGATTTTCCCCCTAGATCCTAAGGAGTTACCTTTGCCATAGTTTTCTAGCTAGAGTGTTTGCTAGTTTCCTCCAAATTGATCGACATTTCCTGGGTAACCTGTAAACAAATTGGTTTGATACTTTTTTTCTGGTCCTGGGCTATAACCTGCCCTATGATTGCTATGCACCTTGCAGGGAGTGGTCAATAGACTATTCAAGTGAGTTATCTGTAGCCTACTAAGCAAACGAAGTGTCTATGGGCTACTGAGATGGCATTGGTCATTTGTGGCTCAACTAGGAGAGCCATGCCCGGCAACTGACAAGGAGTTTGTGTATATATTCAGCCGATCTCACAGAGCTTATAAAGACAGAAAGCAGCAGGCAGAGAAGCAGAAGGAAGAATAAGAGAGAAGAAAGGAGAAGCAGGGAGAGATTGGAGGCAAGGAACCTCCTACAGGTCAAGAGCTGTAACATTAAAGTGAGAGCCCTGGACAGGGCCCAGTGGCAGAGTGACAGTGACAAACAGGATTAAAAGGAGCCTGTCCTCACGAGGCCAAGAGGAGCCTATCTTCAGGCAGCCAAAGGAGACTGTCCTCAGCTGGCCAAGAGGAGCCTCTTTTTGGGGGGATGAAGGAAGCCTGTTCTGAGGAGGCCAAGAGGAACCTGTCTTCAGGGGCAGAAAGGAGGCCTGCAAAGGCCCAAGAGGAGCCGTGACAGCTGTGATGCACTGAAGAAGACTTTGACTACATGTTTCCCTGGTCCAGATCCTGAGTTTTACTCTGTTTCTTAATAAACTACTTAATTGTAAGCATGGTGTGTGAGTTCTGAGTGGCCATTGCAGTGGATCATTGATTCAAAAAAAGGAGTAGACAGTGCCATAGGGAGGAGAGCTGGTGTAAGAACTAGTAAAAAAAAAAAAAAAAAAAAAAGGTTAGAGAGTGGAAGTATGTCTGACCTCCACCTCATGGGAATCAGCTTTGTGCTGATCCTGGTCGTTACACTCCCTGAATTTAGACAGATTCTGGTGCTACTACCGATACTCTTACCACTACTCCTACTAGTCCTATTTTATATCTCCTGATCTTCTTGGCCAATGATGTTATTTTTGCTTTAGCAATCTAAAACTAGAGCATGTCTAGTTGTATAATGAAATATAGTTGAGCTACAAAATAAGGTAGGAGCACTAGTAGAGTAGTGCCTAAGGCACTTGACTGCTAAACAGAAGGATGGTGGTTCAAACCCACCAGCCACTCCTTGGAAAGAAGTTTGGGCAATCTACTTCCATAGTGATACTGCCTTGGAAACCCAAGGACGGGTCTCTATGAATCAGGTCCGACTTGATGGCACATAACAACAAAAACAACAACAAATAAGGTAATTATACTTGCTTATTAGAATCTAATTTCATTGGGATATTAAATTCTATGCTACAGCTAATAAAAATGTAATTTCAGAATAGTGATTTGGAAATAGTGTTTGGTTTTCAACAATATTTTAAAAAGTAACTTTCTTAGTTGTGTTATAATCTTATATATAAGTGATGTGACTTTCATATAATTTTTCTTATGCTTGCAAATATTTTACTAACATTACTGAAGCAATGTTATATAATCATAATTTTCCATACTGAATTTTAAATTACTTGTGCTTTTTATAAGCAATAGATCAAATTCACTTCCATGACATTCATTGTCCTTGGAAATTCATTTATTCAACAAGCATTTATTTAGCATCTAATATGAATCATTCATTTTTCAAGGTAGGTGGAAAATATCAGTGAGAAAAACTGATTTCTATCTGTGCTCTCATGGATCTTACATTTTAGTTGAGGGAAGACATCAATACCAAGTTGACCTCAACTCATGGAGATCCCCTATGTGTTAGAGTAGCACCGTGCTTCCTAGTGTTTTCAATGGCTAATTTCTGCCAGGATGACTCTGGGTAGACTCAAGTTTCCAACTTTTCCATTAGCAGCCTACACATTAACCATTTGTACCACCCAGGGACAGGAAAGGGAAGGTGGACAAATAATAAACACAGCTAAATTATGTAACATCTTAAAAGTTACTAAGTGACATGAAAATATCAGCTACTTATCTTAAAACTTTATACTGTCATTTTATACTTAATTCTAATGCATAAAACAAAGATTACCCAAAGCAACCAAAATGCCTTCTGATAACATAACTTTTCAATGAAAGCATAACCATTCCAACAATATTAGCTTGGAAGCACCCTTGGTGATATCTACTGCCCTCAGAACAGATTGCTGTTCATTTCCTGGAAGGAGAATAAAGGCTTTTTACTGCCTTTCACTTCTGAGTATAAATCCAAAGGTTGACAGTATACAAAGCTCTATCATTTACATGTAATTCCTGCTCCCTGAATCCTGGTTGGTTTTTGTGGCACACTGCAAAAGTAGCCGATGTTGACACCATTGCAGTCTTTTCTATTTTTGACAATGTTAACTATTTTTTAGTCACTATTATGTGAAAACCCACTAATTTTCTTGATATATCAAATTCTGGAGCATACTGCCATTACTGTGCTAAGAAATCCCATGATAATACAGTGTCAGGAAGCAAGCTGGAGGCTCTCAGTGAAGTGGGAGCTCTGCCTATGTAGTTTGCCCTTCAACAGTCTGTTCAGTCAAACTCCTGGTACTTCTGATCTCTGACAAAATATAGATAGAGCTATAAAAATCAAACTTGTCACTGCTTTGTATTCCTTGAGAGAAATATATGCTATCTACTTGCCAGAATGAAGCAAATTTCCTTTCAAAACAGTCTTAACTATCAAATTGAAAACATGAGGCTTTCCAAAGTCACCATATCTCACCACAGCAAATACGAATTTTTCTATCATCACTGGCTGAGAACTTTCCCTCTACCTCATCACGGAGAGAAACATCAATAATATTTCCATCACAACAGAGGATAGTTATCACTCCCTAGTATGAGCTGATGAGTCATCTTTTACTTCTGTATTGCCTTTTAATATGAACTTCAGGAAAATAAAATTTCAGTGATTCAGATATATGTCCTTTTTCTAGATAATTTTATATTTTTTTCTCTCACGATAGATGTTTATATACAAATTTATATATTTTTAAAGAATATTTATTTATAACATCACACTACAAATTTATGTAAGAGGTAAATCAATATAAAGAATTATATCTATTTTTCCATATTATTCTTAGTATATATTTACATTTAAAGAAACCTATATAAAGAATTATATTTATAGTTCATATACATCTGTATTATATATTTGTGTATAGTGAATTTATCTCCATTTCTTACATTTTGTCAACTATGAGTTTAATTCCTCTCAAGGACAGAAATGACTAATTGTAGGTCAATGTAGCTAAATAACCTTTGTTGTCACAGAACCCTGTGATGCCTAGGACACCTCTCTAGCTTGGCCCCACCAAACCAAATTTATCTAATTTGTTGGAGCCTTCAACTTGGTGACTTCCACAATGTCTAAACGTGCTTTGGCTACCCACTTTAAAACAGACATCCATTTGCGCTCTCTCTCTCTCTCTCTCTCTCTATATATATATATATATATATATATACACTGAAGAAGCTCTGTGAGCTCTGGTAGCATAGTGGCTAAGGCACTTGACTGCTAACCAGAAGGCTGGCGGTTCAAACCCACCAGCCTGTCCTTGGAAGGAAGATGGGGCAATCTCCTTCCATAGTAATACTGCCTCAGAAACCCAAGGAGGGGTCACTATGAGTCGGGTCCAACTTGACGGCACATAATAACAACAACAACAAAGGAGCTCTGGTAGCATTGTGCCTAGGGCACTTGACTGCTAACCAGAAGGCTGGCAGTTCAAACCCACCAGCTACTCCTCAGAAGGAAGATGGGGCAATCTACTTCCATAGTAATACTGCCTCAGAAACCCAAGGAGGGGTCACTGTGAGTAGGGTCTGACTTGACGGCACATAACAACAACAACAACATATACACTAAACATGGAGAAACAAACAAAAAAATGATAAAAATAATTTTTAAAAAATGAAGATGAGAAGAAATCTGTAAGAACTATTCTCACCTTCACTGCTATTATTTACAATGTATTATACTTCCCCTTTGAACATTTTTAAATACATAATCAACAGTTATAAACAGTAAATGAGAATTACTTAACTTGAAATAAGTTTCCTGAAACTACCTGATACATATAAAGCAAATTCCGGCTTAGACATTCTGCTACTATAATCTTTGGTAGACCTTTGGTAAATTTTAATCAGTGCCTTATCATACCAAGGAGTTCTGCTTGCACAGTGATCAAAGTGTTTGACTGTTAACCAAAAAGTTCAGTGGTTCAAAGCTAGCAGCCATTCTGCAACAGAAAGATGAAGCAGTCTGCTTCTATAAGGATTTACAGGCTTGGAAACCCCATGGGGCAGTTCTTCTCTGTCACACAGAGTCAATACGAGTGAGAATCAAACTGATTGCAGTGAATTTGGTTAGGGGTTTTTATGATACTGGTAAGTATGTAAGGAGCTCTAGTGGTGCAGTGGCTAAGACATTGGGCTGCTAACCCAAAAGATCAGCAGTTTGAACTCACCAGCTGCTCCACAAGAGAGCGATAAGGCAGTCTGCTTCTATAAAGACTTATAGCCTTGGAAACCCTATGGGGGTTTCTGTGAGCCAGAATCGATTTGTTGGCAGTGGGTTTGGTTTGGTAAGTATATGGTATTTTTTTTAGTGATATTTTTGGTAATAAAATTCTAAATGTAAATGAAAGAGGGGAAAATACTGGTTTTTATTTGAGGTAACATTCCTCAAATTTTAGACATATCCAATATTCAATTTTGGAAGGAAGATTGGGCAATCCACTTCCATAGAGATACTGCCTTGGAAACCCAACAATGGGTTGCTATGAGTCGAACCAACTCAACGGCAGTGAGTTTTTTTTTTTTTTTTTCAATATTCAATGTAATCGATAGCAGATATAAGCCATATGTTATAATAATCTTTTAATATTTGTTGGTTTTATAAAATATGGATAAATCTAAATTTTTAAACAAGAGTGGAGATTCCATACCCATATCTATTATTACTATCATAATAACCAATATGATTGTTTTTAAGTGTTTATAAATGCATTTACTCAATGAAAATTTACTGTGCACTTAGTGGATCCATTGCTCATCTTGTCAGTTTGCCATAGTGGGGTGGCTTACTTGTTGCTGTGATGCTGAAAACTATACACTGGTATTTCAAATGCCAGCAGGGTCACCCATGGTGAACAGGTTTCAGCAGAACTTCTAGATTGTTATAGACTAGGAATAAGAAAGGGGTCATCCATTTCTTAAAAAATTGACCAGCAAAAACCTTATGAATAGCAGTGAAGGATTATCCCATATATTACTGGAAAACTTTATGAATAGCAATGAAACATTGTCTAATATAGTGCTAGAAGATACGCCCTTCAGATGGAAGGCGCTCAAAATGTGACTTGGAAAGAGCTGCCTCATTAGAGTCTACTTTAAGGACATGGATGGAGTAAAGCATTCAGAACATTTATTTGCTGAGATGACATGACTCAAAATGAGAAGAAAGCACTGCAAACATTCATTAATAATCAGAATGTGGAATGTATATACTATGAATCTAGGAAAACTGGAGGTTGTCAAAAATGGAATGGAATGCCTAAAGATGGATATCCTAAGCGTTAGTGAACTGCAATGAACTGGTATTGGCCATTTTGACTCAGACAATCAGATAGTCTACTATGCCAGGAAACACATATGGAAGAGGAACAGTTTTGCATTCATTATCTAAAAAGAACATTTCAAGACCTATGCTAAGGTACAATGCTATCAGTGATAGGATAATATCCATACACTTACAAGCAAGACCAGTTATACTAATATTCTTCAAATTTATAATCCAAACACTAAAGCCAAAGATGAAGAAATTGAAGATTTTACCAACTTCTACAGTCTGAAATTGACAAGACATGCAATCAAGATATATACTGATAATAACTGGTGATTGGAATGCTAAAGTTGAAAACAAAGAAAAAACATCAGTAGTTGGAAAATATGGCCTTGGTGATAGAAATGACACCAATGATCACATGACAGAATTTTACAGGATCAGTGATGTATTCATTGCAAAGGCCATTTTTCAATAACATAAATGGCAACTATACACATGGACCTCAGCAGATGGATTACACAGGAATCAAATCAAATAAGTCTGTCCAAAGTGGCAATAGAAAAGCTCAATTATGATCGGTCAGAATTAGGCCAGTGGCCTACTACAGGGCAATCCACCAATTGCTCTTATGCAAGTTCATGTTGAAGCTGAAGACAATTAAACAAGTCCCCATGAGACAAAATATGGCTTTTAGTATATCCCACCTGGATTTAGAGACCATTTGAAAAATAGATTTGACACATAGAACCCAATGCCTGAAGGCCAGAATGGTTGTGGGATTACATCAAGACCATCATGCATGAAGAAAGCAAAAGGTTATCAGAAAGACAGAAAAGGAAGAAAAGATAAAAATGGGTATCAGGAGGGATCCCAAAACTTGCTCTGGAATGAAGAATAGATAAAGTGAATGGAAGAAATTGTGAAATAAAAGAGATGAACAGAAGATTTCAAAGGGCATCTTGAGAAGACAAAGTAAAGTATTATAATGAAAGGTGCAAAGATCTAGAATTAGGAAACCAAAAGAGAAGACCTTTGCTCAAGCATTGCTTAAGTTGAAGAACTGAAGGAAAAACTGAAGCCTCAAGTTACAATATTGAAATTTTCTATGGGTAAAATACTGAACAATGCAGAAAACATCAAAAGAAGATGGATGGAATACACAGACTCACTGTACCAAAAAAAAAAAAAAAAAAAAGGTTGCTATTCAACCATTTCATGAGACACAATTTGATGAAGAATTGATGGTATTGAAGGATGAAATCCAAGCTGCATTGAGGGAATTAGCAAAAAAACAAGGCCTGAGACATTGAGAAACACCCAAGGAAAATTTCAACTAAGGGATATAGTGCTGGAAGTACTCATTCATTTATGCAAAGAAATTTGGAAGACCTGGCCAACCAACTGGAAGAGATCCCTATTTGCTATCCCTGCAAAGGAAGGTGATCCAACAGAATGCAGAAATTATCAAAAAATTTTGCTGACGATAACTCAAAAATGGTTGCAGCACTATACTGATAGAACTTACTAAAATTCAAAGCAGATTCAGAAGAGGGCATGGAAAGAGGGCTATCAGTAATAATGGCAGATAGATCTTAGCTAAAAACAGAACGTAATAGAAAGATGTTTACCTGTGTTTTACTGATGATATAAAGACATTCAACTGTGTGAATAACAATACATTATGGATAACATTGCTAAGAATGGTAATTCCAGAACACTTAATCGTGTTCATAAGGAATCTGTACATAGACCAAGAGGCAGTAATTTGAACAGAATAAGGGAACACTGAATCGTTTAAAATCAGGAAAGGTATGCATAAGTATTGTACCCTTTCACTATACTTGTTCAATATGTATGCTGAGCAAATAAGCCAGGAAGCCAGACTAGATGAAGAAGAATGTGGCATCAGGACTGGAGGAAGACTTATTAACAACCTGAGATATACAGATGACACAACTTTGCTTGCTGAAAGTGAAGATGTTCTGAAGCATTAACTGTTGATCAAAGACTATAGCCTTAAGTATGGACTACATCTCAACATAAAGGAAACAAAAATCCTCACATCTAGACTAAAGCAATATCAGTATAAACAGAGAAAAGATAAATGTTGTCAGGATTTCATTTTACTTGGATCCACTATCAACACTCATGGAAGCAGTATTCAAGAAATCAGAGGTCATATTGCACTGGGCTTGGACCATGGTATTTTCAATCACCTTACACGCATGTGAAAGCTGGACAATGAATAAGGAACACTGGAGGACAATTGATGCTTTTGATTTGTGGTGATGGTGAAGATTATTGAAAACACCATCAACTGCTAGAAGAATGGACAAATCTATCCTAGAAGAAATGCAGCCAGGATGCTCTTTAGAAGTGACAATGTCCAGACTTCATCTCAAATACTTTGGTCATATCAGAACGGACCAGTCCCTGGAGAAAGATATCAGGCTTGGTAAAGTAGAGAGTCAGCAAAAACAGGGAAGACCCTCAATGAGATGGATTTACACTAAAATGATGGGCTCAAGCATAGCTGGGGTTGTGGTGATGGCACAAGTTGGAGCAATGTTTTGTTCTGTTATACATAGGGTCACTATGAGAAGGAGCAGAACTTAATGACACCTAACAGCAAAAACACTGCACTGGGCAATCTTCTGCAAAAGACCTCCTTAAAGATTGAAGAGCAAAGTTGTCACTTTGAGGACTAAGGTGTGCCAGATAAAAGTTACGGTATTTTCAATAGCTTCATAAGGATGTGATAGCTGGACAATGCATAAGGAAGAACAAAGAAGAACTGATGCATTTGAATTATGGTACTATGGAAGAATACTGAAAATACCATCAACTACCAGAAGAACAAACAAATCTTTCTTGGATAAGTAGATTGGAATGTTCCTTAGAAGTGAGAATGGCTGGATTTTGTCTCAAGTACTTTGGTCATATTGTTAGAAGGGACCAGTCTCTGCAGGAGAATAGCATGGTTGATAAAGTAAAGGGTCAGCGAAAAAGAAGATCCTTAATGAGATGAATTGACACAGTGGCTGCAATGAGGGGCTTCATCACAGCAAAGATAGTGAGGATGGTATTGTTGTTGTTGTTGTTAGGTGCCATCAAGTCTTCTCTGACTCATAATGACCCTGTGCACAGCAGAATGAAACACCACTCGTTCCTGCACCAGCTCCATGATCTTTGCTATACTTGAGCCCATCACTGCTGCCACTGTGTCAGTCCATCTCATTGAGGGCTTTCCCCTCTTTCGTCAACCCTCCACCTTACCAAGCATGACATCCTTCTCTAGTGAATGATCTCTTCTGACAACATGACCAAAGTATGTAACACAAGTCTGTCCATTCTCGCTTACAAGGAGCACTTTGGCTGAACTTCCTCCAGGACAAACTTGTTAGTTCTTTTAGCAGTCCATGGTACTTTCAGCATTCTTTGCCAAAATCGCAACTCAAAACCATCAACTTTTCTTCAGTCTTCATTATTCATTGTCCAGCTCTCACATGTGTATAAGGTGATTGAAAATGTCATAGCTTGTGTCAGGTGCACCTTAGCCCTCAAGGAGAGATCTTTGTCCTTTGTACTTAAAAGAGGTCCTTTGCAGCCGATTTGCCCAGTGCTATATGTCATAACAACCTGAAATATGCTGATGATACAACTTTGCTTGCTGAAAGTGAGGATGACTTGAGGCACTTACTGATGAAGATTGAGGAACACAGTCTGAAGTACGGATTACATCTCAATATAAAGAAGATAAAAATCCTCACAACTGGACCAATAAGCAGCATCACGATAAATGGAGAAACAATTGAGATTGTCAAAGAAGTCACATTGCTTGGTTCTACAATCGACACCAATGGACACAGCATTCAGGACATCTGATGACATATGTTGTTGTTGTTGTTAAGTGCCGCCGAGTTGTTTCCGACTCATAGTGACACCATGCACAGCAGAATGAAACACCACCCGATCCCGTGCCAGCTCCATGATCCTAGCTATACTTGAGCCCATTGTCACAGCCACCATGTCAATCCATCTCGTGTTTCAATCCATCTCATTTTTCAGTATTGAAACTTGAGGCTTAAATTATTTCCTCAGTTCTTTCAGCTTGAGAAATATCGAGTTCGTTCTTCCCTCTTGGTTTTCTAACTCCAAGCCTTTGCACATCTTAATATGGTAATTGGCTTTGTCTTCTTGAGCTGCTCTTTGAAATCTTCTGTTCAGTTATTTCATCTTGTCATTTTTTTCCATTTGCTTTAATGACTCTTCACTCAAAAGTAAGTTTCAGAGTCTCTTCTGTCATCCATTTTGGTCTTTTCTTTCTTTCTCATATTTTTAGTGACCTCTTGCTTTCTTCATGGATGGTGTTCTTAATGTCATCCCACAATTCTTCTGGTTTTCAGTCACTGGTGTTCAGTGCATCAAATCTATTCTTTAGATTGTCTCTAAATTCAGGAAGGACATATTCAAGGTCATATTTTGGCTCTCGTGGACTTGTTTTAATTGTCTTCAACTTCAGCTTGAACTTGCATATGAGCAGTTGATGGTCTGTTCCACAATTATCTCCTGGCCTTGTTTTGGCTAAAGATATTGAGCTTTCCCATTGCCTCTTGCCATAGATGTAGTCAATCTGATTCCTGTGTACTCCATCTGGTGAAGTCCACATGTATAGCCACTGTTTGTGTTGTTGAAAAAAGGTATTTTGAATGGATAAGTCATTGGTCTTGCGAAATTCTGTCATGCTATCTCCAGCATTATTTCTGTCACCAAGGCCAAATTTTCCAACTCCTGGTGATTCTTCTTTGTTTCCAACTTTTGCATTCCAGTCACTAGTGATAATTAACACATCTTGATTGCATGTTCAGTCAATTTCATACTACAGAAGTTAAAAATCTTCAATTCCCTCATCTTTGGCCTTGGTAGTTGGTGCATAAATTTGAATAAGCATAGTATTAACTGGTCTTCCTTGTAGGTGTATGGATATTATCTTATAACTGACAGCTTTAAACTTCAGGACAGATCTTGAAACATCCTTTTTGATGATGAATGCCATACCATTCCTCTTCAAATTGTCATTCCCAGAATACTAGACCATATGGTTGTCTGATTCAAACTGGCCAAAAGCTGTCCATTTCAGCTAATTCCTTGTTGTTGTTGTTGTTGTTGTTATGTGCCGTCGAGTCGGCCCCGACTCATAGCGACCCCTCCTTGGGTTTTCGAGGCAGTATCACTACGGAAGTAGGATTGCCCAACCTTTCTTCCGAGGAGTGGCTGGTGGGTTTGGACCGCCAGCCATCTGGTTAGCAGGCAAGTGACTTAGCTCCTGCTAATTCCTAGGTGGGTTTGAACCGCCAGCCATCTGGTTAGCAGGCAAGCTACCAGAGCTCCTGCTAATTCCTAGGATATCATTTTTCATTCCATTTCATTTTTGACAACTTCCAATTTTCCTAGATACATACTTTGTGTAATTCATGTTCCAATTATAATGGATGTCTGCAGCTGTTTCTCCTCAATTTCAGTCATGCCATGTCAGCAAATGGAGGTTTCGAAAGATTTATTTTATTCTTATCATTAAGGTTGGTTCTATTCTGATGATGCAACTCTTTCCCACTCATATCTTGAGTGCTTTCTGACTTAAAGAGCTCATCTTCCTGCACTGTATCAGACAATATTTCCAGGCTATTCATAAAGTTGTCCATTAATGTATCAGTGTTTATCTATTATTCATAAGGTTGTCCCTGGCCAATTCTTTGAGAAGTGGATGGCCTCTTCCTTCTTCCTAGTCTGTCTCAGTCTGTAAGCTGCATTGAAACCTGTGCACCACGTGCAACCCTGTTGCTGGCTTTTCAAACACTGGTGGCACAGCCTCAAGCCCCATAGCAATATGCAAGCCACCACAGTATGACAAACTGACAGACAAGTTCATCTCCCTGAGCTGTTGGAAACCTCTCCACCCTCCCCTTACCTAATTCCTACCTGGATCCTGCTGCTTTGTGATCCCCGGTGTTCCCTCCTTTTCCTGACAAAATTAGGTGAGATAAAGTCTGGCCATTCTCACTTTCAAGGAGAATTCTGGCTGCACTTCTTCCAGGACAGATTTGTTAGATCTTTTAGCAGTCCTTGGCACTTTCAGCATTCTTTGCCAGCACCACAACTCAAAGCATCAACTTTTCTTCAATCTTCCTTATTCATCGTCCAGCTCTCACATGCATAGCTTGTTTCAGGTGCACCTTAGTCCTCAAGGAGATATCTTTGCTCTTCAGCACTTGAAAGAGGTCCTTTGCAGCTTATTTGCCCAGTGCTGTATGTCATCTGATGTCTTGACTGCTGCTTCCATCAGTGTCAATTGTAGAACTAAGCAATGTGAAGTCTTTGACAACTTCAGTGTTTTCTCCATTTATTGTGATGCAGCTTATAGGTCCAGTTGGGAGGATTTTTGTTTTATTTATATTGAGGTGTCATTCATACTGAGGATGGTGCAAGACCAAGAATTGTTTCTTTCTGTCCTACATAGGGTTACTATGAATTGGAGCAGGCTCCACAGCACCTAACAGCAACTACATTTAGTGCATATCAGACACTCCGCTTCAACTGCAGAAATAAATAAATCCAGATTCCTCACAGAGCCTTGGCCAAGCACCATATTTCATATTTTTAACTTAATGTTAAAAACGTCCTTTCAAGGTATGTTTCCAAATGATTGCATATAAAGGGAACATTAAATCTTTACTCTCTAAACTAAAATCTAAATACTAGTCTTAGACATAAACTTACTTTCTACAATTTCTTATTAAAATTACAGAAAAAAGCTTGTTTTAATGGGGAAGTAATCAGAAATTGAAAAATCCCCAGCGTTATTTTTGTCAGTGAGTTGTATAACTTAAAAACACACCCAAGTAAATTTAAAACTGAGCTTGCACACTCATGTGAGTGCACACATGTTTTAAAGAAAAAGCTTGAAAAACAGTTCTATGTCCTGTCATTCACTGACATAGAAGAAGCTTCCAATATCCTTATTTGATGAAATGCAAATAAATTAATGAATAAATGAGTGTTCTCTGAGGGTAAAT
This sequence comes from Orycteropus afer afer, assembly GCF_000298275.1. NCBI lineage: Eukaryota > Metazoa > Chordata > Mammalia > Tubulidentata > Orycteropodidae > Orycteropus > Orycteropus afer. The sequence goes on along the minus strand of NW_006921705.1, from coordinate 817,699 downwards.
CCATTAGCAAAAATCAAACGATTAAGGGAGCCAGTGTGTGAACTGTGACTGGGCCTGTGACTTTCCTGATGTATTATAACAAAAGCCTTGGCTTCAGTATGAGAGAGACTCATGTTTCTTTCCCAGCTCTGCCATCTATTTATCTTATGAGTGAAAATTAGAGAAACCTTCTGTGCCAGTTTAATATTCAAACAATAACATGCATTTTTGTTCTGCTGTAGTAAGCAGAGGAAAGTTGAACTTTTGCAAAGATGAAAAAAAATAAAGAACACTTCATATTTCTTTGTTTATTTATTGCATAAGTATTTATTGAGTGCTGATACTGACAATTAACTTTATAAGATGCAAAGGCTTACAGAAGTGTGAGATAAAATAGATGAATGAATAATGACTAACAACATAAATAATGGTGTATATGGAGCCTTAAGCCTGATGGGGTATGATGGCTAAATACAAAGGTGATGCCCTAATAAATCATGCCCTTGAATATTTCCCTCACATAAGTTGCAGGTGGAATCTGTAACTTACTTTTTAATAATAGAATATGGCAAAATATGTCACTACCTTGATTAAGCCAAAAAAAAAAAAAAAAAACATTGCCATTGAATCGATTCCAACTCATAGCAACCCTATAGGACAGAGTAGAATTGCCTCAGGTGTTTTGAAACTTGTAAATCTTTAAGGAAGCAGACTACATCTTTCTCCCATGGAGTGGTTAGTGAATTCAAACTGCCGACCTTTTGGTGTGTAGAAAAATGCCTTAATCATTGCATCAGTAGAACTCCTTCACTCTCTAGAATAGGCCACATTATCTAGGAATCTCCCTGAGCAGACAAGAGAGAGATATTTTCCTACTGGGCTTAAAGAAGCAAATGTCTACTTTGTAAACTGTCAATGGAGAGGGCCATGTGACATAGAATTGTGGGTGTCTCTAGGACCTAAAAGTGGCCTCCAGACAACAACCAGTTAGAAAATTATAGCTTCTGTCATACAATCAAAACATAAATTAATAAGCTAACAACCTGCATGAGCTTGGTAAGGTATTTTTTCCACTAATTAATGCTATGAATGAGAATGCCAAGGCAAAGGCATCTTGATTATGGCCCTGTAACATAATGAGCAGAGGACCCAGCTAAGCTGTGTCCAGACTCTTGACTCATGGAAACTTTGAAATAATGACTTGTGTTGTTTTAAGCTTTTGCTTGTGGGAATTGGTTAAGCAGTGATAGAAAATTATTGCATGGTGAAATTTGATGAAATAGGGTAAAATGTTACCCAGTTTTGTGTTTGATCTAAATATCTTGTTAAAAGTTGCCTATATCATTGAGGAAGAAAATTGGAGTACCCAACTCTACCAAATTTGGAAGCATACATCCAAAAACAAAACAATGGATTTTTAGGAACAAATGATTATGGTTACCATGAAAATAAGGAAGCTATTTCTCAGCACTGTAGTATAAACACTGTTCTTGTTGTTGTCATGTGCCGTCAAGTCAGACCCGACTCATAGCGACCCCTCCTTGGGTTTCCGAGACAGTATCACTACAGATGTTGTCAGATGGATCTTGGCTCAAGGCAAAGAATACCAGAAAGATGTTTACTTGTGTTTTATTGACTATGCAAAGGCATTTGATTGTGTGGATCATGACAAATTATGGATAACCTTGAGAAGAATGGGAATTCCTGAACACTTGATTGTACTCATGAGGAAGCTGTACCTTGACCAGGAGGCTGTCGTTCGAACAGAACAAGGGGACACTACATGGTTTAAAATCAAAAAGGGACTGCGTCAGGGTTGTATTCTTTCTTCACACTTATTCAATCTATATGCTGAGCAAATAATCTGAGAAGCTGGACTATATGAAGAAAAACGTGGTATCAGGATTGGAGGAAGAATCATTAACAACCTGAGATATGCAGACGATACAACTTTGCTTGCTGAAAGTGAGGATGACTTAAGGCACCTACTGATGAAGGTTGAAGAATACAGTCTGCAGTATGGATTACATCTCAATATAAAGAAAACAAAAATCCTCACAACTGGACCAATGAGCAGCATCACAATAAATGGAGAGAAGATTGAGGTTGTCAAAGAATTCACATTGCTTGCTTCTACAATCGATGCCAACGGAAGCAGCAGTCAGGACATTAGACGATGTTTACCATTGGGAAAGTCAACTGTGGAGGAACTGTTTCAAGTGCTGAGGAGCAAGGATATCTCCTTGATGACTAAGGTGTACCTGACACAAGCCATGATATTTCCAATCACCTGGTATGCATGTGAGAGCTGGACAATGAATAAGGAAGACCGAAGAAGAGTTGATGCTTTTAAGTTGTGGCGCTGGCGAAGAATGCTGAAAGTACCATGGACTGCTAAAAGAACGAACAGATCTGTCCTGGAGGAAGTACAGCCAGAATGCTCCTTGGAAGTAAGAATGGTCAGACTTTGTCTCACCTATTTTGGTCATGTTGTCAGAAGGGACCATTCCCCGGAGAAGGATGTCATGCTTGGTAGGGTGGAGGGTCGATGAAAGAGGGGGAGGCCTTCAACGAGATGGATTGACACGGTGGCTGCGATGATGGGCTCAAGTATAGCAGGGATTGTGGGGCTGGTGCGGGATCGGGCAGTGTTTCATTCTGCTGTGCATGGGGTTGCTATGAGTCTGAAACGACTCCACGGCACTTAACAACAACAACAACATCACTACAGAAGTAGATTGCCCATCCTTCCTTCCGAGGAGTGGCTGGTGGGTTTGAACCGCCAGCCTTCTGATTAGCAGTCAAGTGCCTTAGGCACTATGCTACCAGAGCTCCCGGTATAAACACTAAGCACATCCAAAGAAAAAAAAAAGTTTTGCTTTTATTTGAGAAGCCATGGAAGACATATCCAAGCATCGTTTTCCTTGAGTTGTAAGACAATGCACTTAAAAAAATGAACGTCAAATTGATGACTCTAACTAACTTAACCTGTGCTTTTTTTATATTGAATCAAGTACTTAAAGAAGTAGGTTTCAGAAAAACATTGATAAAATTAGAGGTTTTAAATACCTTTTTACTTTTTAAATTAAAAAAAATAATAATTTGATTATATTTATTTAAAACTGTTTTCTGCCTATTTATTTACAGTAAAATATATTCTTATTATATAATTTTATTTATATTACAAGTATAATAACAATAATAATAATATCATAAATATTTCAGCTTACAGCTGTAAAGTTAAGCTAGGAAAACACAAATATGCTTCTTAGTGCTAGAGCTTTAGTGTTCAGCAAACAAGTGCTTTAGGCTGTCTCTAAGAAGTAGGCCAAAAATACACATAAAATTAATACTGTATTTTGAACTATGGAAACTTGAATGAACATGAAATTTGCTTTTAAAAAAACAGATAATTACAATATTTTATTTAGGTAAGTAAAATTGAACTGTCCTTATGAAATTTGTCTACATTCTAAAATAAAGTTGGAAATTATAAAATTAAAAGTTTTTAATATTTGAAAATTGCATTTTATATAATAATTTTCACTTTAATTGCATTTTATATAATAATTTTCACTTTAAAATAAGTATAATTTAATCATTAAAATAATGGTATTTTAAATATAACAAATGATACACATAAAATTTAATTTTTCTTATATATTTATTATTCCTCTGTTTCTTTAATTGAGAAAAATTATACTAGAATTCTGTCAAATTATTATACTTAATTTTGCCTTTGCTATGACTCACTATTAAATAATAATCTTTAAAGCTAAGTGATGTATTTGGGATGGAAGATGCATAACCATTCTAATTTTGAGAAATAATTGCAAGTGTATAATGACATGTCAAACAGTAGTCTTCGAATTATTCCTTTGTTCTTATAAACCTGGACGCATTAAAACTAAGGAAAAGCAATTAAAAATGCATGCCATTTTCATTGCATATTGCTGATGATAACAGTAGCACATGGGTAATTTACAATATTTATTTGAATATTAAGATGTACATAATGGGTACTAGAGTAAACACTGAAAATAGTGTGGTAGTTAAGTTGTGCATCAACTTGGCAGGGCCTGGTTTTGAGTGGCTGGACAGATGGATTCCCTGTGATGAAATCGGTAATCAACTCCATGGTAGAATCTACTGGAGCAGCTGAGTAGCTGCCTTAAGGATTTGGTCTGCTTCCAGTATATAAGAAGAAGCATTCAGAAATGTCTCTGCAGCTTTTTGGCACCTCTGGACCCTGCATGTAGCTGGGACTTCATTCAGCAGCTTGCCATGTTTCCTGCCAATCTTGAGACTGTTTCTGAACCTGAACTAGTGGCCTGCCATGTTGTTTGGTAATCTTGGAACTATGCCATTATATTTGTCAACCTTGGTTTATTAGCCTCAGCAGCCATCAGCTGCCTGAATGAAGAGACACCTTCAGCTTCAGTGGACCAAGAGCAAGAGGCAGAGCTGAAGCCCAATGTCAAGGAGCCTTCACCCAGCCCCTAGAACTTGGCACTTTGAACTCAGAGTTGTAGCCTCCTAAGCTGTAAGAGAATAAATCCCTGTTTGTTAAAGCCACCCATTTGTGATATTTTCTGTTAGAGGGGCACTAGAGCACCAAAACAATAGGTATTCTAATATTTTGCTTACTCTATAGCTACCATACCACGGCTTATCTGTCAGTGTGTCATATTGATGTGCCTTATGTTTTGCTGTGATGCTGAAAGCTATGCCACCAGTATTGCAAATAAAAATAGGGTCACCCATGGTGGAGAGGTTTCAGTGGAGCTTCCAGACTAAGATAGACTAGGTAGAAGGATGTGGTCAGGTCCACCTTTGAAAACAAATTTGCCACTGAAAGCCTTATGAGTACCAGGGAATCATTGCCTGATGTAGTGACTGAGGGTGAGCCCCTCAGATTGGAAGGCACCCAATATGCCATTGGAGAAGAGCTGCCTCCTCAAAGTAGAGTTGATCTTAAAAACATGAATGGAGTAAAGCTTTGGGTTTCTTCATTTGCTGATGTGGCACAACTCAAAATGAGAAGAAACATCTGCAAAAACCCACTAATAATCAAAACAGAGAATGTAAAAAGCATGAATCTAGGAAATTTTGTAATTGTCAAAAATGATATGGAATGCACAAAGATTGACATCTTAGGTATTAGTGACCTGAAATGGATTGGTGTTGGGCATTTTGAATGTGACAATTTTATGGTCTTTTATGCCAGGAATGACAAATTAAAGAAGAATGGTCTCACACTATCATTAAAAAGAACATTTCAAGGACTATCTTGAAGGATAATGCTTTCAGTGGTAAGATAACTTCCATACACCTATAAGAGAAATCAGTTATTATGACTATTCAAATTTACTCATCAACCACTAAAGCCAAATAGATAGAAAATAAAGACATTTTCCAACTTCAACAATCTGAAATTGACCAAACATGCAATCAAGATGCATTGATAATTACTGGATTAGAATACAAAATACAAAAGTTGGAAACAAAGAAAAAATATTGTTAGTTGGAAAATATGGTCTTGGTGATAGAGAGAATGTCACAGAATCACAAGATAGAATTTCGCAAGACCATTGACTTATTTATTGCAAATAATCTTTTTTCAAGAAAATAAACAAGGACTATATAAATGGACTTCACCAGGAATCAACTTGACTACATCTGTGAAGAGTCAAGGGAGAATATCATCAGTCAGAACAAGATCAGGAGCTGACTCTGAACAGATCATCAATTGCTCATGTGCAAGTTCAAGTTGAAATTGAAGAAAATTAAAACATGTTTGTGAAACCAAAATATGTCCTTGTTTATATTTAACCTGAATTTAGAGACTACCTGAAGATAGATTTGATGCATTGAACACCAATGACCACAGACCAGATGAGTTTTGGGATGATATTAAGAACATCATATGTGAGAAAAGCAGAAGGTCATTAGAAAGACAGGAAAGACCAAAATGGATATCAGAAGAGACTTTGAAACTTGCTTTTGAGCATAGAGTACCTAAAGCAAATGGAAGAAATGAGGAAGTGAAAGAGTTGAACAAAAGATTCCAAAGGGCAGCTTCAGAAGACAAAGTGAAGTATAATGAAATATGCAGAGACCTGGAGTTAGAAAACCAAAAGAGAAGAACACAATCTACATTACTTGACCTGAAAAAACCTGAAGAAAAAAAGCAAGCTTCGAGTTTCAGTATTGAAGGACTCTATTGGCAAAATACTGAATGATGCAGGAAACATCAAAAAAAGATTGAAAGAATACAAAGAGTCACTCTACCAGAAAGAATTAGTCGATGTTCAACATTTTCAGCAGGTAGCACCAGATCAAGAACAGATAGCATTGAAGGAAGAAGTCCAAGATGCAATAAAAGGATTGGCGAAAAACAAACCCCAGAAATGCTTACTTGTTTATGCCAAGAAATTTGGACAACAGCTACCTGGTCTACCAACTAGATGAGATCCATATTTGTGCACATTCCAAAGAAAGAGAACTCAACAGAATGCAGAAATTATCAAACAATTTTACTGATATCACATACAAGTAAAATTTCCCTTGAAGATAATTCAAAAATATTTCTACAATATATTGACAGGGAACTGCCAGAAATTCAAACCAGATTCAGGAGATGGTGTGGAGTGAGGGATATCATTGCTGATGTCAGATGGATCTTGGCTGAAAACAAAGAAGACCAGAAAGATGTTTACGTGTGTTTTATTGACCATGCAAAGGCATTCAGCTGTGTGCATCATAACATATTATGGATAACATTGCAAAGAATGGTAATTACAGAACACTTGACTATGATCATGAATAACCTGTACATAGAACAAGAAGCAATCAGTCAAACAGAACAAGGGGATACTCTGCTAGTATAAATCAGGAAAGGTTTGCATCGATGCTTTATCCTTTCACCATACTTATTCAGTCTGTGTGCTGATCAAATGATCTGAGAAGCTGAACTACATGCAGAAAAATATGAAATCAGGTTTGGAGGAATATACATTAACAACCTGTGATATGCAAATGATACAACATTGCTTGCTAAAAGTGAAGAAAATGAATAATTACTGATGAAGATTAAAGATTACAGCCTTCAGTATAAATTACACTTCGATATAAAGAAAACAAAGTCCTCACTACTGGACTAACAAGTGACGTCATAATAAATGGAGGAAAGATTGAAGTTGTCAAGGATTTCATTTTACTTGGTGTGGTAAAGTTTGTGTGTCAATTTGACTGAGCCTGGTTGACTGGCTGGACAGCTGGATATAGTATTCCCCACGATGAGACCTGTAATCAACTCCATGGTGGAATCTACTGTGAGCAGCTAAGTAGCTGCTTTAGGGATGTGGTCTGCTTCCTGCATATAAGGAGAAGACTTGGGGAACAGTCTCTAGCTTATGACATGCTTGAACCCTGCATGTAGCAGTGTCGTTGGTCAGTGGCCTAACATGCTATGCTGACCTTGGAACTTTCAATGGACTTGAATCAATGGCCTGCTGTGTGGCTTGGTAACATCAGGACTGTGTCTTTTACTTGGCTTTGTCAGTCTTAGCAGCCAGCAACTGTCTGAGTGAAGAAAGGCCTCTAGCTCCAGTGTGCTGGGAGCAGGAGGCAGAGCTGACCCACAAAGTTGAGGGGCTTTCACCCAGCCCCTAGAGCCTGGCACTTTGAACTTGGACTTAAAGCCTCCAAATTATAAGAATAAACTCCTGTTTGTTAAGGCCATCCCATTTGTGGTATATTCTTGTCAGAGCAGCACTAGGTAACCAGAACACTTAGATCTACAACCAATGCCCATGGAAGCAAAACAAACAAACAAAACCAAATCCATTGCTATTGAGTTGCTTCCAGATAGACAGAGTAGAAGTGCCCCATAGGGTTTGCAAGGCTGTAAATCTTTACAGAAGCTGACTACCACCTCTTCCTCCCATAGTGCAGTTAGTGAATTCAAACAGCCTACCTTTTGGTTCACAGCTGAATGCTTTAACCACTGTACCACCAGAACTGCTATGGAAGCTTGTTGTTGTTGTTATGTGTCTTCGAGTCGGACCCAACTCATAGCTACCCCTCCTTGGGTTTCCAAGGCAGTATCACTACAGAAGTAGATTGCCCCATCTTCCTTCCGAGGAGTGGCTGGTGGGTTTGAACCGCTAGCTTTCTGGTAAGCAGTCAAGTGTCTTAGCCACTATGCTACCAGAGCTCCTATGGAAGCCCAGTCAGGAAATCAAAGGATGGTCTTGCATTGAGCAAATCTGCTTAAAGTATTAAAGTCTGATTAAAGTGTTAAAGAGCAAAAATGTCACTTTTAAAACTAAGGTGTGCCCAAGCCAAACCATACATGTTACGTTCAATAGCCTCATATGCATGTATGTGAGAGCTAGACAATGAATAAGGAAGACCACAGAAGAAGTGATGAATTTGAAATATGGTGTTACTTAAGAATGCTGAAGGTACTATGGACTGCTAGAAGAATACATAAATCTGTTATGAAATAAGTATAGACAGAATGCCCCTCAGAAGCGAAAATGGCAAGAGTTGGTTCTGTCATAATTTGGTTATGCTGTCACAGGGATCAATTCCTGGAAAAGAATATCATGCTAGGCAAAGTAGTAGTTTAGCAAAAAGGGAGAAGACCCTCAACACACTGGATTGACACAGTGGCTATGACGATGGGCTCAAGCATGGTAACAATTGTGAGGATGGTGCAGGACCAGAGTTGGGGCCAATTCCACGGTAGCTAACATACTTAAAATATACACAATGTCAAAATTATTTTTCTAATTATTATTTAATGTATTTTGAATTATTTGAGAGGTAAGATATAAATGGAATGAATATAGTTAAGTTCCTTTTCCACTGCTCCTCTTCTCAGCCTAATGAACTGAAAGATTGCACCTTCTTAAGACTTTATTTACAATTCACATTATATGCAGAATAATCAGTATCATATCATAAAGCTTCTTTACGTCAATGTGGGTGCAGAAACTACACATGCTATGTATCACTTTTTATTGTCTTTTCAGGTTCCTTTAGGTCCTCTGCAAACTGAACTGAATTACTTTTATCAAGATTTTGAAATTGATAAATTCTGTTTGAAACCAAATTTATATGTTAATGCTGGTACAAAATGTCATTAAAGAGAAATATTTTTAGTATGATAGATGGCATTATTATTAAAATTATTGGATGCATCTTACTAAGTTTCATAACCAAAGAGTAGGTTTTCTATTTAGTTTCATATTGTCTTTTTCTTATTTATTCATAAAAATTTATAAGTGAAATTTATAATCTCAGATATTTAAAGAAACATCATCTCAAGAATAATAACTTAAGTACAGAAATACATACACAAATAAGGCAGCACTTTTAGAAATACTTGTAAACTTTCCTTTGATGTAATTATTTTATTTTATCTCTGTCATTTGTCTTACAAATCAATACAGTTAAGGAAGTGATTGTTCTCCTTGCTTGCAAAAGTGTGAAGATAATTATTTAGATTAGAAAAATAAGTGATTGTGTAAGATTTTGTAAGTTTTTCACTTATATTACAAAACCCGTAAGGTCACTATAATCATTAAAAAGACTACATTGTAAGGTAATCCTGAGTTTTACTTGACTATGCAGAAGTTATGGTCAGTGCCAATTTCTCTAGATAGTAAAAAATAATTAATTATAATTACCATCATCATCATCATCATCATCATCATCATCATCATCAAAACTATGTGTCAAGTCGATCTATTCTATATGTGGTAACAAAAAAAAAAGAAGAAGAAGAATGTAGGATCCAGGTAAGTGGAGGGAGACAGGCCCCACCCAAGAGGCAGGAAGGAGGAAAAGCTGGGGGAGGGCAGAAAAGTTTCCAACAGCTGAGGGAGACAAACTTGTCTGTCAGTTTGTCCTACTGGGGTGGCTTCTTGCTGTGAGGCTTGAAGCTGTGCCACTGGTGTCTCAAACCCATAGGGTTGCATATGGTGCACAGGTTTCAACACACCTTACAGACTGAGACAGACTAGGAAGAAGGAAGAGGCCATCCACTTCTCAAAGAATTGGCCAGGGAAAACTTCATGAGTATCAGAGAAACACTGTCTGATACACTGGCACAGGATCTGGCAGTGTTTCCTTCTGCTATGTGTAGGGTCTCTATGAGTCAGGGATGACTTGACAGCACCTAACAACAACAACAAAGAGTTGAAATATCTTGAACTTTCAGATGTTTGCAAATTCCAGTATTGAACTGAGAATATAAAGTTTTGAATATTTAACTATGATATTGACAATAAAAGGAATTCAAATTAAATTATTGCTAAGAAAAGGTTTTATAAAGAGGAAATAAGTTGTATTTATTACCAATAGATTGATACATTATAAAATTTTTAAGTCATTAAGGCACTATGGCAGATTAAAAAATGACCACTTTGAAAATTACTAGTTTAGAAAAAACTACATACATAAGTTAAAACATCATGAACTGTATGTATACTGCAGTAAATCATAGCAGTAAGATGACTCTTTTACAGGAGTCCATATGGGAGGGTCACTGAAAAGTGGATAGGCCAAATTTATTTCAGAAAGATAATGGAACTTCCACAGGCATTGAAGTCTGATTATGGGAAAAGATAAATGGGCAAAATCATTTAAAGTAAAAAATAAGGTTAACAAATAGAAGAAAATGGATAACAATAAAAGGTTACCTAGAGAGAGAGTTCACATAGTAGACTAGCTGGTGACAATTTGGAAATATACTTAAATCATATACCAGAGAACCTAGGCTAACAAGTCTATTTTTATTTGCTTGACAGAATTAGTGATCAATAGACATATTTAAACACAAAGCCATGAAGAAGACAATATTTTATGAAGATTAATTTGGTAGAAGTATGTTCAGTGGATGTTGTTGTTGTTGTTATTTGCCGTCAAGTCACCCC
>NW_006921705.1:805378-806674 GCF_000298275.1 Orycteropus afer afer | reverse complement strand
GGGTTTGAACCACCAGCCTTCTGGTTAGCAGTTAAGTGCCTTAGGCACTATGCTACCAGAGCTCCTATGTTTAGTGGATAGGAGGTATAAAAAGAATTACAGGCAGACTCAGTGTTGATACTTCAATTACTTCAGTTATAACTTCTGTTTAAATACATCAGACACAGTTGATTAATATTTGCAGGACAGATAACAAATGCAGAATCAGTATAAGTTAATTCTTCTGCATTCCTTTTAAAGAAATCAGTCTTATAATTGCAAAACCCTGTTCTGTAAGTGAGTAATAACACACTACAATTATTACATCCTTTATATTTGATAAGTAAACACAGCATTAATATTTTCTTTCTCATAGAGTTATGAGTTAGAAAATAAGAAAAAATAGTGTTCCTACAAATATCTAATTTCATATCATGTCCTTGCATTCAATAATTACTAAAGTGAAAGTAATCATTCTTTCTTGTACGGTGTCTGTGTCTGCTATATAGGCATGATATTATCTAAGAGTCCAGTTTTTCTAACTTAAAAATCTAATTTATAATCTTAGCATATTGGTGTAGTGCCTAACACATTTGACTGCTAACCAAAATGCTGTCAGTTCAAACCCACCAGTCACTCCTCAGAAGGTAGGTTGGGCAATCTACTTCTGTAGTGATACTGCCTTGGAAACCCAAGGAGGGGTCACTGTGAGTTGAGTCCAATTCGACAGCATATAACAACAACAACAGCAACAACAACTGTACAGTTAATAAAAACTTCCTGTGTAATATTTTATATCACATTAAAATGATATAAATATTAAATGGTATGTCCATAGAAATGGTATGCTCATTCTAACAATTATTTTGCATTTCTCTGTACTTTCAACAATAAGTTATCACAATTCCCTTGGAATCAGTGATTTTTTTTAAGGATATTTTCCTATGTAATAATTTTCAATAGGTCAGAAATATAAAATATCCATTTCTTGATATACCACATCAGACTTTTATATGTACAAGAGAAAATTTCATTCCAACTTTTCTGATTCCAGAGCCTGGAATGATTCCTGACTACCTGTATTTACCATCACCCTCTTTTATTCTATCCTATCCTATTCTTACGTCAGTTTCTATTCCATTTTAGTTGGTTAGTTTGCTTCTTTTTTTTATGCAGGCGTTCCCTTCTCCTTTAGACTTCAACTTAAGAATGTCATCCTCAAGAAGTGATACCGATTCTACTCAAAGTATTCCAAAACATAGAAAAGGATGGAATCCTCCCTAACTCATTTTATGAAGCAAGCATAACCTTAATACC
>NW_006921705.1:785915-802741 GCF_000298275.1 Orycteropus afer afer | reverse complement strand
AAAAAAAAAAAAAAAAAGAATGTCATCCTCATGAAAAAACTCTTTCAAGGTCTCAAATCTAGTTCAGATACATTTGCTATTATCTTGTCCATATTTTTCTTTTTTTTTCAGAGAATGATCCTCAGTTCATAATGCCATGTTCTCAGTGACTCCTTTGACAATGTTTGTTTTTTACACTTACCCCTGAGACAGGAATCATTATTATTCTATTTTGATGCTAGTTTTTATGCCAAAGCCTATCACAATTCATGGCACTGATTAACAGTTTGAAAATACATATATATTAATAAATATTTATTTTAACATTTAACATTTTATATGATAGCCTATCTTATACTAATTAAATAGGACATAGATATAATTTGCTAGAGCCCATCACTGCAGCCACTGGGTCAGTTCATCTTGTGAGGGTCTTCTCCCATCTTGCTGACCATCTACTTTACCAAGCATGATACCATTCTCCAGAGACTTGTTCCTTCTTATAACATGACCAAACACATGAGATGAGATCTGACCATTCTCACTTATTCTAAAGGACATTTCAGCTCTACTTCTTCCAAGACAGATCTGTTCACACTTCTGGCAATCCATGGTATTTTCAGTACTATTTGCCAACATCACAATTCAAATGCATCAATTCTTCTTCAGAAGTCCTCATTCATTGTCTAGCTCTCACATGCATATGAGACTGTTGAAAATACTTGGGTCAGGAACAACTTAGTCTTAAAAATGACATATTTGTTCTTAAACATTTTAAAGAGCTCTTTTTTGCAGCAGATTTGTCCAGTGAAAAATGTACGATTTCTTCACTGCAGCTTCCGTGGGTATTGATTATAGATTTAAGTAAAATTAAATCCTTGTGAAATTCAATATTTTCTCCATTTATCATGATACTGCTTATTGGTCCAGTTGTGAGGATTTTTGTTTTCCTTATATTGAAGTGTAATCCATGTTGAAGGCTGGAGTCTGTTCTTCAAAGTGCATCAATTCATCTTCACTTTCAGCAAGCAAGATTGTATCATCTGCATATCACAGGTTGCTAGTGAGTTTTCTTCCAATCCTCACATAACGTTCTTCTGCATATAGTCCAGCTTCTCAGATTATTTGCTCAGCATACAGATTGAAAACTATGGTGAAAGGATAAAACACTGATGCACATCTTTTCTGATTTTAAACTATGCATATTCTCCTTATGCTCTTTGAAGGATTGCTTCTTGTTCTATGTACAGTTTCCTCATTAGCATAATGAAGTATTCCAGAATTCCCAGTTTTCAAAATGTTATTCATAATTTGTTATGACACAAATAGTCAGATAACTTTGCATAGTCAGTAACACAAAGGTAGACATATTTCTGTTATTCTTTGCTTTCAGCCAAGATCCATCTGACATCAGCAATGGTGTCCATCATTCCATGCCCTCTTCTGAATCCAGTTTTAATTTCTGATAGTTCTCTGTCAATACCATTTTGCATTATTTTCAGCAATATTTTACATGCATATGATATTAATGAAATTTCTCAATAATTTCCCCATTCTGTTGGATCACCTTTCTTTGGAATGGGCACAAATATGGATATTTTCCACTCTGTTGGCCAGGTATTGTCTTGCAAATTTCTTGTCATAAACTATTGAGTGCATGCAATGTATCTGTTTGGTCAAACATCTCAATTCTACCAATGTCTGGAGGTTTTTTTTTTTTTTTTTTTTCCAATTCCTTTCATGCAGCCTGGATTTCTTCTTTCATTACCATCTGTTCTTCACCATATGCTGTGCTGAATTGCTTGAACATTGACCAAGTCTTTTTGAGATATTGGCTGTGTATTTCTTCCATCTTCTTTTGATGTTTTGTGCATTGTTCAAAATTTTGCCCATGGAATCCTTCAACACTGCAACCTTGAGTCTTCAATTTTTTTCTTCAGTTCTTTCAATCTGAGAAATGATGAGCATGTTCTTTGCTTTAGGTTTTCTAATTCTAGAATTTTGTAAATTTCATTATAACATTTTATTTTAGAGCTGCCATTTGAAATCTTCTGTTCAGCTTTTCACTTCATTTCTTGCCTTCACTTAAGCCACTCTCCACACATAAGAAAACTTCAGAGTCTTTTCTGACATCCATTTTTGTCTTTTCTGACTTTCCAGTCTTTTTAATGACCCTTTGCTTTCTTCATGTATGATGTTCTTGATGTCATCCCACAACTTGTCTAATCTTCAGTCATTGGTGTTCAATGCATCAAATCTATTATTTAAATGGTGTCTAAGTTCAGGTGGAATATAATCAAGGATGTATTTTGGATCCATGGACACATTTTAATTTTCTTCAACTTCAATTTGAACTTGCCTTTGAGCAATTGATGTCTCTTCCAGAGTCAGATCCTAGCCTTGTTCTGACTGATTATATTGAGCATCTCCATCTCTTTTTTCCAAAGATGTAATCAATTTGAATCTGTTCTAAAGAATAGATTTTATGCATTGAACATCAATGACCAAAAAACAGAGGAATTGTGGGAAGATATCAAGAACATCACCCACGAAGAAAGTAAGAGGTCATTAAAAAGACAAGAAAGGAAGAAAAGAACAAAATGGATATCAAAAGAGACTCTGAAACTTGCCTTTGAATGAACAGTAGCTAAAGCAAATGGAAGAAATGCCAAAATAAAAGAGCTGAACAAAAGATTTCAAAAAGCAGCTCAAGAAGACAAAGCCAACTATTATAATGAAATGTAATTCATATACATATATAATGTAATTTATATACATATATAATGAAATGCAAAGACCTGGAGTTAGAAAACCAAAAGGCGTTAGAAAACCAAAAACATATCTCAAGCTGAAAGAATTGAAGAAAAAAATTAAGCTGCAAGTTGCAATATTGAAAGATTCTATGGGCAAAATATTGAATGAAGCGGAAAACATCAAGAGCAGATAGAAGGAATACACACAGTCAATGTATCAAAAATAATTGGTCAATGGTCATCCATTTCAGGAGGTGACATAAGATTAAGAACCAATGGTATTGAAGTAAGAAGTTGAGCCTTCACTGAAAGAATTGGCAAGAACAAGACTCCAGGAATTGATGGAATTCCCACTGAGATGTTTCAACAAATGTATGTCCCTCTGGAGGCACTCACTCAGCTTTGCCAAGAGATTTGGAAGACAGCTACCTGGCCAACTACTGTAAGAGATCATATTTATACTCATTCCAAAGAAAAGTGACCCCACAGAACTTGGAAATCATTGAACAATACCATTAATATCACATGTAAGTAAAATCTTACTGAAAATAATTCAAAAATGGTTGCAACAGTATATTGACAGAGAGCTTCCAGAAATGCAAGCTGGATATAGAAGAGAACATGTAATGAGGGATATCATTGCTGATGTCAGATGGATCTTAGCTGAAAGCAAAGAATATCAGAAAGATATTTACTTATGTTTTATTGACTATGTAAAAGCATTCAATTATGTGTAGCATAACAAATTATGGATAACATTGAGAAGAATGGGAATTCCAGAACACTTGATTGTACTCATGAGAAACCTGTACATAGATCAGGAGGCTTTTGTTCAGACAGAACAAGGGAATACAAGGGATGTATCAAAATCAGGAAGGGGGTGCATCAGAGTTGTACCCTTTTACCATACTTATTCAATTTCTATGCTAAGCAAATAAACTGTGAAGCTGGATTATATGAAGAAGAACATGGCATCAGGTTTGGAGTAAGACTCCTTAACAACCTAAGATATGCAGAGGACACAACTTTGCTTGCTGAAAGTGAGGATGACTTGAGGCACTTACTGATGAAGATTAAAGACTACAGTCTGCAGTATAGAATACACCTCAATAAAAAAGAAAACAAAAATCCTCACAACTGGTCCAATAAAGAGCTTCATGATGAATGGAGAAAAGATTAAAGTTCTCAAGGACTTCATATTTTGTGGTTCTACAATAAACACCAATGGAAGCAGAACTCAGGACGGACATCAGACAATGTATTGAATTGGGCAAATATGCTGCAAAATACCTCTTTCAAGTGATGAAGAACAAAGATGTTTCCTTGAAGACTAAGGTGTGCCTAACCTAAGCCATAGTATTTTCAATCGCTTATTATGTATGTGAGAGCTGGACAATGAATATGAAAAACCAAAGAAGAGTTGATGCTTTTGAATTGTGGTGTTGGAGAAGAATGATGAGAGTACCATGGATTGCTAAAAGGCTTAACAGATCTGTCCTGGAAGAAGTGCTCCTTGGAAGTGAGAATGGCCAGACTTCATCTCACCTATTTTGGTCATGTTGTCAGAAGGAACCATTCTGTGGAGAAGTATATCATGCTTGGTGAAGTGGAAGGTCAACAAAGAAGGGGAAGACCCTCAATGAGATGGATTGACACAGTGGCTGCAATGATGGACTCAGGTATGGCAAGGATCATGAGGCTGGCACAGGACTGGGTGGTGTTTCATTCTGCTGTGCATAGTGTTGCTATAAGTCAGAGACAATTCAATGACATCCAACAACAACAACAATCAATCAATTTCATTCCTGTGTATTCCATCTGGCAAAGTCCACATGTCTAGTCACCATTCATGTTGTTAAAAAAGGTATCTAAAATGAATAATTCATTAGTCTTGCAAAATTCTATCATGTTGTCTCCAGCATCATTTCTATTAACATGGCCATATTTTCCAACTACTGATAATTTGTCTTTGTTTCCAACTTTCACATTCCAATCACCAGCAATTATCAATACATCATGATTTCAGATTGCAGAAGTTGGTAAACGTCTTCAATTTCTTCATCTTTGGCTTTAGTATTTGGTGCATACATTTGAATAATAGTAGTAGTAACTAGTTTTTCTTGTAGGCATATGATATTCTCCTATCACCGAGAGCATTGCACTTCAGAATAGGTCTTGAAATGTTCTTTTGACAATGAATGCAACACCATTCCTCTTCTATTTGTCATCCCTGGCATAGTAGACCATATGATTGCCCAATTCAAAATGGCCAGTACCAGTCAATTCAGCTCGCTAATGTCTAAGATATCAATCTTTATGCATTCCATTTAGTTTTCTACGACTTCCAGTTTTCCTAGATTCATACTTAGTACATTCCATGTTCTGATTATTAATGAATATTTGCAACTGTTTCTTTTCATTTTTTAGCTGTACACAATGTTTGCCAAGAATATATAAGATAATGTTTCAATGCAATTCATAACATTTTCAGTGGCTAGTTTTTTCAGAAGTAGATGGCCCTAGTCTGGCTTAGTCTGGATGTTCTGCTGAAACTTGTTCACCATGGGTGAAATACCATTGGTATCACTTTCAGCATCACAGAAACATGGACTCCACCACAGTATGACAAGCTAAGAGACAAGTGGTTGGATAAAGCCATAATTTCCTTGCAATTCTCATAATCTATTCTTAGATAAACAAACTATCTTAACAAATAATATGGAGATGTGTTCATTTAAATATATATATGTATTATAAAAGGACATTTGAAATTATCAAACTTAGGCCAATAGTGCTTGTATAAGATAAGAATTATATATTTATGTAACCCATAAATATCAAATTCTAATCTCTAAATCAAAATTTTATGGTTTATATATTATAGAGGCTGTTGGGATATTTTATTATTCTGAGTTAATTAAATTCATCTCATCTCAAATTGTCCTCTTCATATGAACACATTAATATTGGAAAAGCCAGGTGGACCAGTTTAGTAATACATAAAATTTATTTTTAATATGTGTATTTATAACAAAAATACAATAGTAAGTGCACATAAGGTGCAAGTTAATTTTTTAAAATATTGTTAAAATGTTCAAAGTAATAAAACATGACAAATAACTACCTATTAAGGTGAAGTTTTGGAAAATAAAGCAAAGGTTTAAGAAAATTATACATAAAAATAAATTATTTAAATCATTACAGCTTTATTTCACTTAATTAGCACTCTTGCCCAATTATGCAATAATCTTTTTAAAAAGTAAAACTTTTCCCTTTAGAGTTTCTGTTGAAGTTCAAAGGTTCAAGTTTTAATTACTCCTCATACAATATGCAGAGTGACTTTCAAAACTATGAAAAGTCCACAATTTTACATGATTCAGCAAGATACTTCTCTTAGAAGAGTTATCTTCATAGAGTACAAACTTTAATACAAATTAGTGGCTAGAGACTTTCTTTTTTCACTTTCCAGTTTCAGAGACTACATAATAAATCAGAATCTAGAATCTTTGTGGATGAAAGGAAAGAGTGGTCCTAAGATTAGAAAATTACTAATGGAATGCCTTTGGCCAAAGATGAAATTAAATATCATGAATAAATTTGACATTCTAGTTTTAATAATAATAAAGTTATAATGGAGCAGATAACCAATAAAGAGTCCAATTCTGTCCCACTGCCCATGCCCATTATCTTGTCAGTTGAATATGCATTTCAAAGTGTGGTTAGTGCTTCTGTTCTACATCATAGCTCATTACATAGTGCCTGGAGTCTTATAAGATTGCAAGTGCTAACTGATGCATAATAATTGATCCCTATTCACCTGGAGCAACAAAAAAAGAGTCAGGAATAGGATGAGATATGGAATGTGTGGCTAATTCTTCCATTAACAACTGTACACTTTCTTCTGAGACCAGAACTGGATGGTGCCTGGCTATTACCATTGAATGTTTTGATCAAAGATTCTATATCCTGATCAAAAGGAAGAAAGCATAGATCAGAATGTTTAATTTTTATGAAATTCAGATTTTCTGTATCCATGGAGGTTTGATAAAACCCCAAAATTATTGCCTTAAGATAATATGTACTGCCATCAAGTCATTTCTGATGCATAGTGACCCCACCTTGGGTTTCCAAGGTGGTATGTCTACAGAAGTAGATTGCCCAATCTTCCTTCTAAAGAGTGGCTAGTGAGTTTGAACCATCAGCCTTCAGGTTAGCAGTCAAATGCCTTAGGCACTACACCACTAGAGCTCCTATGCTTAAACCTTTAACCAAAAATGTCCCCACAAATCTTTATACCAAACAACAGTTAGTTTAACTAGTATAGAATGACTTGATTATCACTTGGTTCTACAATCAATGCCAGTGGAAGCAGCAGTCAGGACATCAGACAATGTATAGCATGGGGCAAATAGGCTGCAAAAGACCTCTTTCAGGTACTGAAGAGCAAAAGTATCTCTTTGAGGACTGAAGTGTGCCTGACACAAGCCATGATGTTGTCAATCACCTCATATGCATGTGAGAACTGGACAATGAATAAGGAAGACTGAAGAAGAGTTGATGCTTTTGAGTTGTGATGTTAGAGAAGAACACTAAGAGTACCATGGTCTTCTAAAAGGACTAACAAATCTGTCCTGGAGGAAGTGCAGCAAGAATGCTCCTTGGAAGCAAGAATGGCCAGACTCTGCATCACCTACTTAGGTCATGTTGTAAGAAGAGACTATTCCCTGGAGAAGAATATCAAGCTTGGTAAAGTGGAAGGTCAACAAAATAGGGGAAGGCCTCAACAAGATGGATTGACACAATAGCTACAATGATAGGCTCAAGTATAGCCCAGATCATGGAGCCGGCATGATCTGCTGTACATAAGGGCGCTATGAGTTGAAGATGACTTGACAGTACCTAATAACAACAACAACGTCTGCCTGGAGCATTGTGCTCTTTTAAGAACTATCTATATGGAATCAAATTGACAATAGCAATTTGAATAGGAACCTTAGGGGGCAGAGTGTTATAATAACAGGGAGGAATGACTCAGAAAAAGAGGTGAGAATGGTTGCACAGGTTGAAGAATGTAATCAATGTCACTGATTTGTATGTGTAAAATGTAAATTGGCATATGGTTTTCCTGTGTATATTCTTAAACCTAAAAAACCAAACTCACTGCCATTGAGTTGTATCCAACTCATAGAGACACCTCCTTGGGTTTCTGAGGTGGTATCACTATGGAAGTAGATTGCCCAACCTTCCTTCTGAGGAGTGGCTGGTAAGTTTGAACTGCCGGCCTTCTGCTAGCAGTCAAATGCCTCAGGCACTACATCACCAGAGCTAAACAACATCAAAAAAATATCTTTTTTTAAGCATTTGTGTTAAAGGCTTGTATACAGAGGGAGTATAAAGATAAAAAGCAAAATCAAATATAATTGTGGGGAGAATGAATATGAGTGTTAAGATACAGAAAAAGAAATTAGCAAGAGAACGTGTGTGCATGGTTTTGTTCTGTGTTTGTGTGTGTGCGCATGTTCATTAGATCACATGTATTACAAAGTATAAGTAACTACAGTTGTTTAAAGAAGAGTTCATAAACTTGTAAGGCTATAAAGTTCATGCAGACACTAAATAAGTGAAATGGGTTGTGAGAAAATCGGGAGTTTTGGCCACTTCACTAAATTGAAACTGATACTAGCTTCTTTGTGGAAGTTTTAACACAATTTTTATCTTTTCTCTGAATGGTTTAGATAAATCAGAATGCATAGATTTTTTAATGTAAAACTACTCATTTTTTTTCAATTAAGCTATTGTTAAAGGACTGTATTAGTTAAAGAAATATAGTTGTTTTTTACTACTTGCCCCCTTGTCCAATACTTTGAAATCTTAAATAATCAGAACTTTCTCTGTATATTTAGGGTAACGGTTCTATCATAACATCCCCCAAACTCTTCCTAGTCAAGCTTTTTGAGACGTAAAACAGTTCAAATATTTTTCTAACTTGAAAATAATAATCTATGTCATAATAGATACAACAGCTACAAAAATGTTATGTCAGGTTGCCCAAGGCCTGATAGGTGGGAATTATACCACTGCTGGTATTGAGGATTTTCTCAAAAGAGGAATTTTCAGAATTTCCATATAATTATTTAAAAAAAAAAAGATATCATTTACATCAAATAAGCAAATATATGGAAACCAAAGATTACTAGTGGCTAACAGAGGTGGCAGGGAGTGGAAAAGGGTGGTTTTCCTTAAGGAACTTTGAGTGTATGTTAGTGGTTTGGGAATAATTTGGAAAAAGATAATGATAAAAGTTTGCAAAATATGAAGAATATAATCCATGTAATTGAATTGGACATCTAGAAATTGTTGATTTGGTGAAAGTTTTGTTGTGCATATTTTCACCACAATGAAAAATACACACACGTATATATGTACAAAGATTTCTGAGGATATGCATCCAGCTCTAAAGTAAGAATGCCTTTGGGGCATAGTCATCAAAATTGCAACATTTATTCTTGTCCCAAATATTGATTTCTGATCTAAATTTTCTAATCAGGTGAGTGGCTTTTAAAATGATACCAAGCCTATGTGAACTCCATTTTTATGATATTTAACTATGCTTTTTATTTTAGTTTTATGGTTCAAGAACAGTTCTAGACACTCCTATAAGCCACTTTTCAGTAGCTGCTACTTATCTTTTTTTCAGATTTTGTCAGCATCACTTAGATTGGCATTTCAACTCATAATGAAAGACCTTATTAAATTATAAGGTTATGTATGTTGCTCTCCAATCAAAAAAAAAAAAAAAGAATATAAAAAAGAAGTAAATGATTGCAATCATGAGACTTGTTCCCTGCAGGTATTTCCTAATGTTCAATAATTAGAATGATATTAAGTTTTCTAAAACTTTCATAATGTTATCATTACCACCTGAGGACTATCGTGTATGTCACTATAAATATGAAGAAATATACAACTACATAGAGAGAAAATACAACTTTTAAATGTAAAATTTTAACTGAATATGGTAGAAAATAATATTAATATAAAATGGCATAAATCAATAAAGATTTATGATATAGTTGGGATTCTAGAAATATCTGCATACCTACTATGTCATTGATGTGAATTTTAAGACATAATAGATAATAAAATATGTGAGGCTATGTGTTAATATAACCTATGAAATTTACCTTTGAAGATTATTGTATCGAAGAGAAAAAGGAAATCATTTGTATTTTATGATATTTATAAAATAAGCTCTGAATAAACAAGAGTAGGAACAACACATACTCTGTTTCATGAGGCATTTTTAATGAACATGGAATATTCTGTGCACAAAGATTATCCTCCAAAAATCACTTTTGTTGAAAACACATGACAAGTAGACTAATTATAATATTCTGAGATAGAACTGAAATTGTATCTTACACTATCTTCCACCAGCCAAGTAATACATGCAGAGAAAAAGCTATTCTAACTGTCACATTAAACAACTTTTAATGTGGCTAATGTCTATAATTTCTCTATAATCTCATTCTGAATGGAGCTTTCTTAAGCAAAAAGTAATTACAGAGAAGGTAAAAGTCTGACAGTAGTGATTTGTTTATTGAACAAACAAAAAACTAATAAAGAATGAGCATATTTAGTCTGACAAGGAAAATTTTGCTTAAAATTCTGTACAGAAACAAAATAGTGAAGAAGTCTGAAATGAATCCCTGTTGCTAATTTTTAAAAAAATATCTTTGCTAGTGTAGTTTTTTTTAAAAAAACAACATTAAGCAGGTAATAATTTTCCAGTAATTCATAAGCTTCCATATAGTGCTTATAATTGTAATTCTTGGAGACACCACATACTTGACAGGTTAAAACATTTTTCGCAGACATGTGAGTGTATTTATGTATGTGTATGTTTATTTACAATATATGCATTTGTTAAACAGCCAATATAAAATATATAATTGACACATCTTATTAAACTTTGATTAAATATGTAGCATATTTATAGATTTTACTCATTTATGAGAGCAAGTTAGGTTTCCTTCCCCAGAGTAATAATGGTGAGTTATCTATTACTTCTGGAATTAAGGTAGAGTGATAAATGTAATGATGGTAGCTGAAGGAAAGAAAAGAAAAGATGTTAAAGAAATAGAAAAGACAAGATCAGTTGAATTCAGCAGTATGCCTAGGCGAGATACTACTCAGGGTCAGTGTTACTTTTCCCTCTTTGTGAAAAAAAAAAAAATCTCCGACTGATGAAAATAAATCTGAATTGTACACTCGCTATCTCATGCTGAGATGCATTTCTCCTTATGGAAGCATAAAATATAAAAATGCAATATAGACTAGTTAGTACTAGTACTTCTTGAGGAAGCCTGTAATGGCAGAGAGAGAAGGGTTGGGTAAAGGAGAGTTGCTGGTTATCATGATAGTCAGGGAAGGGTTCTAGGATAATAAGACATTAGAATTGACCTACAAAAAGCAAACAACTTTTTGAAGAATCCCATCCTTGGGCAGCAGGAACAGGAGTTTCAAAGCCTCTGATTTGGGAGCATGCCAGGCATATTTGCTGGACAAAAATAGTCACATTTAGCTACAGTTTAATTTACGAGAGAAAGGTAGTAGGAGATGAGATCAGAGGAGCAGTCAGCTCAAGAGACTAGAAAAAGAGAGATGCCAGTTTGTTGAATGCCTGTGGAGAAACAATTTCAGGGCAGAAATCAAAAGTTTGTTTGAAACATGAGTTTGAAATATCCATTAGACTATCAATGGAAGATGCAAAGTTGGATATCAATGAGTTTGGAAGTAAGAAGATATATACAATTAGGAGTCAAGGAAAAGAAAAAAACAACATAGACCCTAGTACACAATATCTATGGAGTCAGTATAATGGGAGAATTATAGGACTCCAGGTTAGAAAAAGTTAGAAAAATTAAAGGGTATCCAGCTAAAGACACTGAGGTAAGTAAGAGTTCCTGAGGAAAGGCATTCAAGAAGGTGACACAAATGTGTCACATGCTACTGATAGGTTGAGTCAGATAGGGATTGAGAAAAAAACCACTGTGTGCTTGACCAAGTGGACATCACTGATGACCTTAACAAAATACTTTTGGTAAAGCACAGTGACTAGAAGCCTGCTTTTAAGAAATACACAGAGTGTAGATGATTCTCCTACCATCTTTCTGTCAGCTTATTGTAATCTAGCAACTTGTATGTTGCTGGAACCTTGAAGCTATACCACCAGTATTTCAAATATCAATAGGGTCACCCATGGTGGACAGGTTTCAGTGGAGCTTCCAGACTAAGAAAGACTAGGAAGAGTGATATGATGATCTACTTCTGAAAATAAGCCAATGTAAACCTTGTTAGCCAATGTTCTGGATAACAACAGAACACTGTCTGACATACTTGTTTTCAACACACCATCAGGAATAATCAATCACCGGAGGAGGGCATCAGGCTCAGTGAAATAGAGGGCTGATGAGGGTGAGAGTGAGGGACACCCTCAGTGAGATGGATTGGAACAAATAACTGCAATGTATACAAACATGTCAGTGATCATGAACATGATGTAGACCCAGGTAATGTTTTGTTCTATTTTACAAAAGTCTGTCATGAGTCATAGTCAACTTGAAAGAAGAAATCTAGATCTTTCTCTGGTGTATTTTGCTGTACAAGTGAGTAGCAAAATGTCAGAGTAGGAAGAGAGTGCACTCAGAGGTAGGAAGTATATGTGCATGCATGCATGTGGTAAATATAAGGGTTATTACAAGGATCTCAGCTAAAGGGAAAGATACATGAAATGGACAGCATAGACAAAGAAGGAAAAAGTGGAGTTTACCTGTGAGATGAGAGAAGCCCATAAGTTTGTAAAAGGCAATACATTCCTCTATATTTATTGTATCCAGGAAGAATGCATAGTATATATGGAGGTTTGAGACTACAGAGATATGTTGGAGCCCTTGGGAAAAAGAGAAGATATGAAGTATTCCTTTGAAAAATAGTGTTGTTGTTGTTGTTATGTGCTGTCGAGTTGGACCCGACCCATAGCGACCCCTCCTTGGGTTTCCAAGGCAGTGTCACTACCGAAGTAGATTGTCCAACCTTCCTTCCAAGGAGTGGCTGGTGGGTTTGAATTGCCAGCCTTCCAATTAGCAGTCAAGTGCCTTAGGCACTACGTACGCTACCAGAGCTTCCTTGAAAAATAGTACTAAGTAATAATTGTGAAAATAGAGTAGAGTGACAGGACAGGGATGAAAGAAGCTTGTCTTTTTTTTTTTGTTTTATTTTTGTTTGGCTACTTTCAGATATTGGGATGCAAGCTTACAGTAGACAAAATGCTGCTAGTTATTTTTGTTTACTTTTGCAGTTAACATAATGTAAAATAAATACCTCTAAAATGTTTTTATTAAATAAACATTCAAAATACATGATTATAATCCTTACAGAAACAACAGAAGGCAGACGTAGAGTAATCCCTCATAGACAGCCAGACCCTGTGGGAGACAGATCCAAGGGATCTACCGACTCAGGACCATAGTACTGGGGGACATCAGACTCAATTGGTACAACAAAATACATAAAAATCTTGCTCTTCAACCTACATTGGTGAGTAGCGACTGGGGTCTTAAGAACTTTCAAGTGGCCATCTAAGATGGAGCTAATGATCTCCTATCATCAGAAGTGAAGAAGAGTGTAAAAAAGCCAAGGACATTTGGAAGCAATCAGCCCTAGGACGTGATTGACCTCAAGACCAGAAGAACTAGATGGTGCTTGGCTACCAATGCCAACCACTCGGGAAAGGATCAAAACTGGAGATCCTGGATACAGTTGGAGGAAAAATGTGGAACAAAATCCAAAAACACAATAATGACCAGAATTACTGGTCGTTTGGAGTCTGGTGAGACCCCCAATACTATGGCCCTGGGATAGATACACTTTGGGTTTGGAATAAAACTCACTCCCAGAGGTTGGCTCTCGGTCCAATAATAAACAAGATGCAGTCTCAGACTACTCAAACCAGGGTGACTCACCAACATACTCTATGGAGATGCATCTTTTACAGCAATAGACTATGGGGCTCCAGAGGGGCAACATTCGCATGCAGAAAGGAAATGCAGAACACACAGGGTACATCACTATGAGGCATGGGGTGTGGTTTACTGGGCAGGGAGGGGAGGAGATGGGTTAGGGCTGGGGATGGTATTTGGGGAGTGAAACCAAATGTACATGGAATGTTGATTGTAAAACAAACTCTGCTCTGTAAACTTTCACCTATAAGACAATAAAAATAAAGTGTAATTCAGCCATAAATAAACATTTTCAAGAGTTGTAAATATACAAAACACTTGAATAGCAGTAGATAATAGAACTTCACTTTGTCTACAATTATATTAACTTCCCTTTGGCCTAAAAATAACTCAACTAGAGCTAAGTGCTTGAGAACTAGATTTAAGTACTTGAACTTCTTTTTAGGAATTATGCTACTGCTCCCTCAGCATAAGCCAATACATTTTTTTAAATTGTTTATACAATAGACATGTATTGACCACTTATCATGGACAAGATGTTTGAGGGGATTCAAAACTCAGTTCCATCTTCAAATTTTAGATGTTACTAACAGTTATTTAAGCATCTACTTTTTAAGACACTTTACCAGGTACTTTAAATAAATATTATTTTATAATTTAAATATCAAAATTATTAAATAAAATAAATTTGTTCCTTTCTATATGCATAAGCCAATGCCTGAGACTGAGATGTTAGAAGGCCTTCCCAAGGTCACAAAGGAAAAGTATAGCCAGGGTCTTCAAATCTGTGTCCATTGTCTTTTTTCCAACATTCTGAAGATCAAGATGTCTCAGTGATATTACATGTAGTAACTGAAAACTATGTATAAGGAGTTTGATTAAGCTGAATGGTAACTCTGACTCTGCTCCATTACTACATGCTACATTATTGTGGGCAAGATGTAGTCTCTTTTAATTGATAAGAAAATGATCATATCTGGGAGAAAAGCCAGAAATCTTGGGAGATTATGTCTGATCTGGGCATTACAAACTCAAAAATGACTCACTGCCATAGAGTCAATTCCAACTCAAAGCTATCTCCATTGGGTTTCCAAGGCTGCACATCTTTAAAGAAGCAGACCACCTAATCTTTCTTCCTTGGAGAAGCTGGTGGGTTCAAACCACCAACCTATTCATTAGCAGACAAATGCCTTAACCACTATACCACCAAAGATCCTTATGGGCATAATAAGGGGAGATAATATTTTGATGAGTAAAAAGATGAGGGATAATTATTCAGAAAAGCAGAATGTAAGTAGATTCTATGTAAGTATACTATGTACTGACACCCATAAACATAAATATGTATGTAGAGACAAATATATTGGCTGAATTACAATATTTTAATATTAATACCATCAAATACAAAAGCATTGTAAGTATTATATCCAGTTTTGTTGCAATAGCAATGAGAGGAAAACATACCCTGGAAATCATAATTTCCTAATTTTAATTTAAAAATACACAGCAAGAACCAAAACAACAAAACCAGTTTGACTTTGCACGTATTGACTTTCTATATGTTGACTTTGCTTGTATTGACTTTACATAAAGAGAAAAAAACTACATAATAAACCACAAGATACAATTTTCTATGTATTTGATTCTCAAACATAAAATTTGTTAATTAATGTTCAACAGAGTATGGAAAAGCAGACATTCTATAATATAGTGCTAATGTGAATGTAAATTTTTATACATTTTACTAAAGAAAATTTAGCAATATCTATGAAATATTAAAATGTGTATATGATATAAGACAGAAATTCTAAATTAAACATGTACCCTTCAAATATATTTACACAGGTCTCCAAATAACTGTGTATAGCAATATTCACTGAGGTATTGTTTGCAATATTAAGATATTGGAAAAAAAATTGAATGTGCAAAAATAAGGCATCAGTTTCTATATATAAATATATACAGGTTAGTAGCCAAATGAAAGATAGATAGACAGATAGATAGATAGATACATAAATACATAGATAGATAGTTGTTACCTGCCTTCAAGTTGATTTCAACTCATGGAAAACCCATGTGATAGAGTAGAACTGCCACAGTGTTTTCTTGCCTCTAATATTTAAAGAAACAGATTTTCAAAGTTTTGTGTTTTCTTGAAAGAAATTCTAACACAACAGGTAATATAGGTCTCACTCTGGTGGCGATATTTAAGGTTATTTGCCTGCTAAACTAAAGATCTGTGGTTTGAACTCGCCATCCACTCTGTGAGAGAAAGATGAGAGAGTCTGCTTCTGTACAGCTCTACAGCCTTGGAAAACCTGTGGAGTAGTTCTATTCTGTTCTAAAGGGTCTCTAAGAGTCAGAATCGACACAATGGCAGTAGGTTTTTTTTTTTTCCCCTCATTTTTTTTTCCTCTTATAAAGATATATTAAGCTTTTAACTTAAGGCCATGGAAATATATTTAGTGTATCTCTATTAATGATAAAAGTTGAACCTTATAATAAAGCTACACATTGATCCACTAAAGAAAAGTTTTACACACTCAGATGGAAAATGTATACTCTGACTAGAACACAGTTAATATCTAGCCATGATAATAAAGAAGGCTACTTTGTTTTTCCTTCCATCTGTACAATTTATGATATATAATAAGCAAAAAGCCTTCCTAACATGTGAAAATTATTAAAATAAAATTTGAACAAAATGATTAAAGTTGTATTTCCTATACTCCAGATATACCCACGATGTGGAGAAAGTATTTAAATAAATAACACATGAATAAGTAAATTAAATCTTTAAAATTTGCATTTTCTGTACAGATAACTAAACAGAAACAGTAATTTCTACTTTCTCCACAAATGAAAGACTTTTGACAGTGAAACAAAAAATATACATTATAGAATAATAGCTCTGTAAGAAGTATAAAATAGGGGAGGCGGGGCAAGATGGCGGACTAGGCAGAAGGATTGCACAGACCCTCTTCAACAAAGAATAGGGAAACCAATTAACACAGACACAGAAGATAATCTTGGACCCCTGAGCCTTGAAGGAAAGGATGCAGAATTGGACTAA
>NW_006921705.1:766780-769344 GCF_000298275.1 Orycteropus afer afer | reverse complement strand
GTTGTTGTTGTTATATGCCGTTGAGTTGGACCCGACTCATAGCGACCCCTCCTTGGGTTTCCGAGGCAGTATCACTACAGAAGTAGATTTCCCCATCTTCCTTCCAAGGAGTGGCTGGTGGGTTTGAACCACCAGCCTTCTTGTCAGCAGTCTGGACCCAATGAAAGAGCCCCAAAATACATAAATAAAACTTTAACAGAATTGAAAAGGCAAATGGATGACTCCACAGTCATCATAGGAGACTTTGATACACCACTTTCAATGAAAGATAGAACTAGAAAGAAACTCAACAAAGACACAGGAGAGCTAAACAATACAATCCATGAACCTGACCTTATAGACATCTACAGAGAACTTGACCAAACAGCAGCATAATATACATTCTTTCCTAGTGCACAGGGAACATTCTCCATGATAGACCATATTTAGGCCATAAAGCAAACTTTAATAAAATAAAAACATTGAAATACTGCAAAGCATCTTCTCAGATCACAATGTTATTGTCTGTTTAAGAAATGGTGCTGGCAAAACTGGATATCCATTTCTGGAAAAATGATCCAAGATCTATACCTCACACTATACACAAAAACTAACTCCAGATGAATCAAAGACTTAAATATGAAACCTAAAGGAAGAAAAGCCTACAATTACCAGAAGGCAATAATAAAGATTCAAGCAGAAACCAATGAAACTGAAAATGGAAAGGCAAAAGAAAACATCAACAAGACTATAAGTTGTTTTTTTAAAAGATTAATAAAACTGACAAACCACTGGAAAATTTAACAAAGGAAAAGATGGAGGGAATACAAATAACATGAATAAGAAAAGAAATGGGTGACATCACAAGAGAAGCAACTGAAATAAAATGGATAATACCAGGATACTATGAAGAAATGTACTCCAAAAATTTTGAAAATCTGGAAGAAGTGGACAGATTTCTAGAAACACACCACTAACCTAAACTAACACAGACTGAGGTAAAAGAGTTGAACAGATCCATAACAAAAGAAGAAATTGAACAGGTCATCAGAAAATTACTAACAAATAAAAGTCTTGGACAAGACAGTTTCACCAGAGAATTCTACAAACATTCAGAGAAGTGACACCAATCCTACTGAAACTATTCCACAACATAGAAAAGGATGGAATCCTCCCAAATTCATTTTATGAACCAAGCATAACCTTGATACCAAAACCAGGCAAAGACAACACTGAAAAAGGAAAACTACAGCTAATATCCCTCATCAATATCAATGCAAAAATCTTCAACAAATCCCTAGCCAATAGACTCCAACAACATAAAATAAATAAATAGATAGATAGATAGATAGATAAATAAATAGATCATTATGATCAAGTGGAGCTCATATCAGTTATGCAAGGATGGTTCAACATTAGAAAAAAATAAACATTATCCACCACATAAAAAAAATAACAAAGGAAAAGAACCACTGATCACATCAATCGATTCAGAAAGGCATTTGATAAAATCAAACACCTGTTCCTGATTAAAACTCCAAGCAAAAGAGGAATAGAAAGGACATTCTTCAACATCACAAAGGTCATCTATGCAACAGCCAACATTATTCTCAATGGAGAGAGACTGAAACCGTTCCCCCTGAGAACAGGAACCAGACAAGGATACCCTCTACCACAACTGCTATTCAATATTGTCTTAGGCAGGGCAATAAGGCAAGAAAGGGAAATCAAAAGCATCCAAAGTGGTAAGGAAGAAGTCAAACTATGTCTATTTGCTGATGATATCATCCTAGGCCTAAAAAACCCAAGAGACTCAGTCAAAACTCTACTGGAACTAACTGATAGATTTAGCATACTGGCAGGATACAAGATCAACATCCAAAAATCAGTTACATTCCTCTACACCAGCAAAGAGATCACTGAACAAGAAATAAGGAAATAAAAAACATTTATTAGCTACCAAAAAAAAAAAATAATAATACTTGGGAATAAACCTAACTAGGGACACAAAAACCTGTACAAAGAAAACCCTAAAAGACCACTTCAAGAGACCATGAGAGATCTACATAAATGGAAGAACATACTATGCTTCTGGATAGGAAGATTAAACAAGCAATCTATACATTCAATGAAATCCCAATCCAGATCGCATCAGCATTCTTTAAGGATATGGAAAAACCAATCACTAACTTTACATGGAAAGAAAAGAAACCTCAGATAAGTAAAGCATTATTGAAGAAGAACAAAGTAGGAGGTTTCACACTCCTGAATCTTAAAGCCTATTATAAAGCCATAGTAGTCAAAACTGCCTGGTATTGATACAGCGACAGACACATAGACCAATGGACTAGAATTGAAAACCCAGAAATAGTTCCATCAACCTATGGTCAGCTGATCTTTGATAAACAGCTGAAATCTATTAAATGGGGAAGAGATTATCTGTTTAATAAATGGTGCTGGCAAAACCAGTATCTATTTCCTGAAAAATGAACCAAGATCTGTACCTCACATCATACACCAAAACTAACTCCAGATGGATCAAAGACTTAAATGTGAAATCTAAAACTGTAAAGTTCCTCAAGGAA
>NW_006921705.1:764134-765529 GCF_000298275.1 Orycteropus afer afer | reverse complement strand
TATATTTGTATGTTCAGTAAGAATTGCCAGGTATATAATAGAGCTGACAAGGGACAAGGTTGTAATTATTTCTTGGCCATAGCCAGCTACCCAGAGGGAGTGAGTAGTTGGACCTGTGGGCTTGGGACCATAGTCACAGGGCATATCAAGCTCAATTTCCATAACATAGTATACAAAAGGTTGTTCTACATTCTACTTTGGTGAGTAGTGACTGGGATCTTAAAAGCTTACAAGCAAACATCTAGATGCAATAATGGGTCTCTCCTCATCCAGAACAAAAAAAGAATGAAGAAAGGTTAAGATTCATGGAAAGAATTTGTCCAAGTGACTGTTACACTGGTACACTTTGTGATCCTCAGCCTATACAACTACGAGACCAGAAGAGTTAGATGTTTCCCGGCTACCACTGGCAACCCTTCAGAGGGGCATCCATGTAGGAGATCCTGGATGGAGTGGGCGAAAAAAGACAGAGGCCAGGTTTGCTGATCTGATATAGCCTGATGGAACCACTGAGAGTATGGCCCTTAGCTGCCCTTCAGGTCTGGAATCAAAGCCACTCCTGTGGCTTCCAGACAAACAAAACATGGGTATATGAGCTGAACATTTACATTAGGTAGATACACTCCTTGGAGAAATTAATCATGGGAGAATAGAAGGGCTGTGTGTGCACAGGGAGACAGCTCAGGGGGCAAGAGTGCATGGGAGGAAAGGACACGGGGAGGAGTTAACTACAGGGAGGAATTGGGAGGACAGCTGTTGCATTATGGGAAATTATAGTCAATGCCATGAGGCAAAGTGTTTGTGAGCTGCTGTATAGAAAGTGAACTCTCAAACAAATCACAAAAAAAAAATTATAAATAAATAAATATGTATTGAGTAGAATAGTAAAGAGAGCAGAACCTGAAGTTAGAGAACTTGTATTTGAGCCTCAGCTCTCTCAGTTATTAGGTAGATTTGAGCAAGTCACTTACCCTTCTCAGCATCAACTCACTCTTTTAGAGTTATTCTAATCATACTAAACAACCATGATTTCTGTACTGTAAAACATAGTCACTAGCAACTGGAAGTTCAATCTGACTCTAATAAATATATGTTGAGTAAGCATTTAATAAATTTTTATTAGTCTCATATAAGTAGAAATATAGCATAAAGGTTAAAATTCAGAACCCAAAGTTCAATCAATCCAGGTGTTACAGATAAACTTTGTTTTTTTGGAAGAGTATTTTTTTGTGATGAGGAAATTGAAGAATTTTATCAGCTTCTACAGTCGGAAATTGACCAAACATACAATCAGGGAGTGTTAATTATCACTGGTGACTGGAATGCAAAAGTTGGAAACAAAGAAGAATCACCGGTAGTTGGAAAATTTGGCCTTGGTGACAGAAATAATGCTGG
>NW_006921705.1:748646-761934 GCF_000298275.1 Orycteropus afer afer | reverse complement strand
TTGGTAGGGTGGAGGGTCAATGAGAGAGGGGGAGGACTTCAACGAGATGGATTGATACGGTGGGTGCGATGATGGGCTCTAGCATAGCAGGGATTGTGGGGCTGGCACGGGATCCGGCAGTGTTTCGTTCTGCTGTGCATGGGGTCGTTATGAGTCGGAAACGACTCGATGGCACTTAACAACAACACAACAACATTTTTTTGTGAAAAGTACATTGGTGATGAAGTGGTTAAAGCACTTGGTTGCTAACCAAAAGGGTGCTGGTTCCAACCCACCAGCCACTCTGTGGGAGAAAGATGTGGCAATATGCTTCTGTAAAGAGTACAACCTTGGATAACCTATGGGACTCTTCTGTTCTGTCCTGTAGCACTGGATATGAGTCAAGTCGACTGGACAGGAATGGGTTTTACACTTAAAGATCTTACTGAAAACACCAGAAAATGCTTAAATAAGCATGTTTACATGTTTTTCTCCTTCTGTGTTAATTTTGAAAACCTAAGGATGTGAAATTAGAGTCACTAGTTAGTGATGATACAGAGATAAACTCAGACATATTAAAATTTGTATTATATGTCAAAATTGAACAAAAGTTAAACTCCAAAAGCAGCATCTGTAAATCAACTCTGTAAGATATTACTTTTTCAACACTAAAATTCATGAGAAGAATTTGGCTTCAATAGCAAGTTGACTCTCTGTAAATAAAGTACCAAAGCTTGCATTTTCACTCTGCCACTGGTAAAGGACAATGTGGCCACTTCACTCAGTACTTATAGTAACAGCATATAAAGTAACAAGGAAGCTAATAACGTTTAAGAAAAAAAAAAAAAAAACAGAATTGATAAAAGCACTATTGTTTGTTTAAAAAATTCTAGGGCTCATTTAATATTTTTACATTTGCTAGATTGGGTTCCTTCTTTCTCAAAAACATTTTCAAAATTTCTATTTTCTCTTTGAATCAAATTTATGTTTTAAATTGCAACCTATTTAGATAAACCTACCAAAGCCCTGAAAGAACAATTCCTGTGAATATTAGTTTTTTATATTACTGTATCTAGATAAATGATAGATACAAACAAACATAAATAAATAAGTATATATGAGTGGGAATAAAACAGGTCATTTTATGTGAGCTAAACAGTGGCAAATAAACATTTCTACTATTGCAAATTCACCACTCATCTGTTTGTCATGCTGTGGTGGCTTGCATGTTGTTAGGAGACTAGAATTTATGCCACTGGTATTTCAAATACCTGTATGGTCTCCCATGGTGGACAGGTTTCAGAGGAGCTTCCAGTCTAAGACAGACTGGAAAGAAGGATAGGACCATCTACTTCTGAAACACTTGGCCGGTAAAAACCTTATGAAAAGCAGTGAAACATCATCTGATATATTACTGGAAAATTTTATAAATATCCCTGAAACTTTGTCTAATATGGTGCCCTAAGGTTGCAAGGTACTCAAATATGACTGAAGAAGAGCCTCCTCAAAGTAGAGTCAACCTTAATGACTTGGATGGAGTAAATCGTTTGGGACCTCCATTTGCTGATGGTACATGACTCAAAACGGGAAGAAACAATTGCAAATATCTATTTATAACTGGAAGATGGAATGTATGAAGTACAAATTTAGGAAAATTTGAAATTGTCAAAAAATAAATGGAATGCCTAAAGATTGATATACTAAACATTAGTGAGCTGAAATGGATTGGTTTGGGCTATTTTGAATCAGACAACCATATGGTTTATTATGCCGGGAATGAAAAATTAAAGCAGAATGGCATAGCATTCATTGCCAAACAGAGTGTTTCAAGATCTGTGCTGAAGGACAATGTTGTCAGTGATAGGATAATATCCATACCCTTCCTATTAACGAAGACCAGTTAATACTAGTATTATTCAAATTTACACACCAAACACTAAAGCCAAATGAGGAAATTGAAGATTTTTACCAACTTCTGCAGTCTGAAATTGACCAAACATGCAATCAAGTTGTATTCATCACTACTAGTGATTGGAATGTGAAAGTGGGAAACAAAGAATCAACAGGAGTTGGAAAATATGGCTTTGGTGATAAAAATGATGCTAGAGATCACATGAAAGAATCTTACAAGACCAATGACATATTCATTGCAAATACCTTTTGCAACAACATAAATGGCAGCTATTCATGTGGACTTCATCAGATGGAATACACAGGAATTAGATTGTTTACATCTATGGAAAGAAGCAATGGAAAAGCTCAATATCTTTAGCCAAAACAAGGTCAGGAGCTGACTGTGGAACAGACCATCAACTGTACATATGCAAATTCAAGTTGAACCTGAAGACAACTAAAACAAATCCATGAAAGCCAAAACATGACTGTGATTATATCTTACATGAATTTAGAGGTCATCTGAAGAAGATATTTGAAGCATTAAACACCAATGTCTGAAAACCAGATGAGTTGTGGGATGATATCAAGAACTTCATACATGAAGAAAGCAAAACATCCTTAAAATGACAGGGAAAAAAAAAAAAAAAAAGACCAAAATTGATGCCAGAAGAGACTCCAAAACTTGGTCTTGAATGGAGACAAGCTAAAGTGAGTGGAAGAAATGATGAAATAAAAGAGTTGAATGGAAGATTTCAAAAGGCAGCTCCAGAAGACTAAGTAAATTACCATAATGGAATGTGCAAAGACCTGGAATAAGAAAACCAAAAGGGAAGAAACACTCAACATTTCTCAAGTTGAAATAACTGAAGGAAAAAAAAAAAAAAAATCAAACCTCGGGTTGCAATATTGAAGGATTCTGTAGGCAAAATATTGAATAATGCAGAATACCTCAAAAGAAAATGAAAGGAATACATACAGTCACAGTACAAAAAAAGAATTGATTGATATTTTATTATTTCAGGAGATGGCATATGATTAAGAACCAATGGTACTGAAGAAAGAAGTAGAAGCTGTACTGAAGGAAGTTGCTAAAAACAAGGCTCCAGGAATTGATGGAATAACCACTGAAGTGTTTCCACAAACTGATGCAACACTGGAAGCACTTACTCATTTATGCCAAGTAATTTGGAAGACAGTTACCTAGTCAACTCACGGGAAAAGATCCAAATTTGTGACCAAAGAAAGATGATCCAGTAGAATAAGAAAATTATCAAGAAATATCATTAATCACACACTCAAATTATGCTGAAGATGATTTAAAAATGTTTGCAGTGGCATATGGACAGGGAACTTCCAGAAATATAAGCTGGATTCAGAAGAGGACATGACATGAGGGATATCATTGATGATGTCAGATGGATCTTGGCTGAAAGCAGAGAATATCAGAAATATGTTTATTGTTTTAGGTGCCGTCAAGTTGGCTCTAACTCATTGCAACCCTATGTGTGGAAGAATGAAACACTGCCTGGTCTTGCACCACCCTCACAATGCTTGTTATGCATGAACACATGGTGGCAGCCACTGCATCAATCCAAGTCATTGAGAGCTTTCACCTTTTTCATTGACCCTCCATTTTACCAAGCATGATGTCCTTCTCCAGGGAATGGTCCCTTCCAAAAGCATGACCAAAGTAGGTGAGATGAAGTCTGGCCATTCCTGTTTCCAAGAAGCATTCTGGCTGCACTTGTTCCAGGACAGACCTGTTAGTTCTTCTGGCAGTCCATGGTACTTTCAGTATTCTTTGCCAACACAACTCAAAAGCATCAACTCTTCTTCAGTCTTCCTTATTCATTGCCCAGCTTTCACATGCATACGAGGCAATAGAAAACCATGGCTTGGGTTAGGCATACCGTAGGCTTCAAAGAGACATCTTTTCTGGTCAGCACTTTAAAGAGGTTTTTTTGCAGCAGATTTGCTCAGTGCAATATGTCATTTGATTTCTTGACTGCTGCTTCCATTGATGTTGACTATGGAACCAAGTAATATGAAATCTTTGAAAATGTCAATCTTCTCTTCATTTGTTGAAATATGTTTACTTTCGTTTTGTTGATGATACAATGGCATCCAACTGCATGATTTAAAGATAACATTACCAAGAATGGAGGCGCTCTGGTGGTGTAGTGCTTAAGCCACTGCTAACCAAAACACTGGTGGTTCAAATTCAACAGCCACTCTTTGGAAGGAAGATTGGGCAATCTAATTCCATAGAGATACTGCCTTGGAAACCCAAGGAGGGGTCTCTATGAGTCACAATCAACTTGAAGGCAGTGAGTTTGGCTTTTTTTGGTTACCAAGAATAGGAATTCCAGAACAGTTATTTACAGTCACGGGGAAACTGTACAGAGACCAGGAGGTGTCATTCGAACAGAACAAGGGGATACTGCATGGTTTAAAATCAGGAAGGGTGTGTGTCGAGGTTGTATCATTTCACCATATATATTCAATCTGTATGCTGAATGAATTATCTGAGAAGCTGGACTATATGAAGAAGAATATAATGTCAAGATTGGAAGCAGACTCAATAACAACCTGCAATGAGTAGATGACACAAGCTTGCTCACTGAAAGTGAAGAAATCATGAAGCACTTACTGAAGAACATCAAAGACTACAGCCTTCAGTATGGATAAAACATCAACATAAAGAACAAAAAAGGCCTTACAACTGGACCAATAAACAGGATCATGATAAATGGAGAAAAGATTGAAGTTGCCAAGGTTTCATTTACTTGGGTCCACACTCAGCACCTATGCAAGCAGGTGTCAAGAAATCACATACCACATTGCACTGGACCAGTCTGTTGCAAAAGACCTCTTTAAAGTTTTAGAGATGAAAGATGTCACTTTGAAGAATAAGGTGCACCTAATAATGTAAGCCATTTTCAATCACCTACATGTAAAAGCTGGACAATGCACAAGGAAAACTGAACACAAGTTGATGCTTTTGAATTATGGTGCTGGTGAAGGATACTGAAAATACCATGGACTTCTTGAAGTATTATCAAATCTTTCCTGGAAGAACTGCAACCACAATGTTCCTTGGAAGCGAGAATGGTTAGACATCGTCTCACCTACTTTGGACATGTTGTTAAAAGGGACAATTCCCTGTAGAAGGATAACATACTTGGTAAAATAGAGGGTCAGTGAAAACAGGGAAGAACCTCACCAAGATGGACTGATACAGTGACTGCAACAACATGCTCAAGTATAGCAAGGATTTCGAGGCTGGTGCATGACTGAGCAGTTTGTTGTTCTATTTTACAAAGGGTCACTATGAATCAGATGACTAGATAGCACCTAACAACAACAACTACTGCTTGGGCACAACTACTATAAATGGGAAATATTATATTCTTAATCTAAAACATTCAAATAAAAAGAACTCAATTTTAGAAATAGTAATTATAAAACTCCTAGAAGAGAAGAGACCAAATGGTATGTAAAATATTCTAAAATTGTTGGTCTCCAAACTACTAATTTATCATGAACTCTTGAGTGTCTACATACAGTGGGTGAAAAATTCTAGATGAAAACCTACATTTTCTGTCTAAACCATTTCCTTATTAATTTACTGGACCTGGATGCACTTTACAGAAGTTAGCAATTAGAAGGTGAAGAAAGTATTGAGCAGATAAACATATTTAGTGTATCTCTGTAACTTTTATCATATTCATCAATTTATTAAATAATGGCATTCATCAAAAAAAGTAAAACTCACAAATATCAAATATTATTTGCATGATTATTATAGGCACAAAGCAACTAGTCATGAAGATATGATCCTTCCCTTTGAGATGTTCTTCACCTGGTAGAGAACTACAAACAATAAATTATAATATAATGGACTATACACAATAAGAAAAACAGGAATCAAGTACTTTAAATATTTGGAAATGTGAATAATTTTTCTGGGTGTGGGAGATAGAGTTTTCATATGCAGGTGGTATTAAAGGATATTCTTGCAGGATGAATGAGAGGTCATCAAATAGACTAATAATTTCCTGGTATAAGCTGTAGGGCATATAAAGACATGAGATACAATAACATGATGCCATCAGCAATTGGTGCATGTTTCAGTGGGCTTTAGGATGTATTGGTTTGAGGAGTACAGGTGCTAAGTTGAAAGAGGATGTTGAGGGCTGATCATGATATGTGGAACACAGAGCATAGTTTTTTGGAAAATTTTAAAGCACTGAAGCAATTTAAAGAAAAAAAAAAAACACTGTCATGTCATAAGGCAATCTTTTGGAATGGCCTACATGGCATAGAACTGAGGCCTATCTACACCCATTTGGGTGAGCTTGGAAGCAGATACTCTCTGGTAGATCATCGAGACAACAGCAGTCACATTAAGAGTTTGATGGCAACATCATTAGAGACTCTGAGTCACAATCAGTGAGCCAAGCTGCTCTAAGAATTTTTTTTTTATAGAAATTTTTTTTAGGAATTTTTACCTATGTAAAGTTTGAGGGAATATGGGATTGTTGTTGTAGACTGCTACATATGGGATTGTTTGTTATTGTATTGGG
Organism: Orycteropus afer afer; assembly: GCF_000298275.1. NCBI lineage: Eukaryota > Metazoa > Chordata > Mammalia > Tubulidentata > Orycteropodidae > Orycteropus > Orycteropus afer. Next base: position 755,473 of record NW_006921705.1, on the reverse strand, counting down.
TTATTCAATAGTGGTACTTAAAAGTATTGTATGTATATTATAAATATGTATAACTGGTGGTATATGAGAGTAGCATGAACAGCCAATGTTGGGATCTAATCATGAGTGGGCTCAGGAACGAATGCAGAAAATTTGAATTTTACATTTCACACTATGGTTCTCTAAATCGTTAATAATAATTGATAGAAGTTCAGCTGATTTTCTTCAGGGCTCTTGGTGTCATTCTATAATTTTTAAAATCCTCTCTTATGTGAAGCACAAAACATACTCTGCAAGTAGGCTCTCAAGCTTTGTCCAGTGAGCAGAAAGACTATGGTGTGGAGGGCTGCAAGGCTGGGCTGCTTCTACCGCTCAGGTGGGTTGAATAGAGTTCCACTCCCTCCCTGCTGCTTCTGCTCCTGTACCCACTCTCTCAGCTGCTGTTGCCAATGCTGGAGCCAATTCGTCAGGTATCCAACCTTAAGAAGTCTCCTATAACTTTCATTATGGTGTTTGCACAATGTCCAAATTGCATAACATCTTATTTCACAGAATGTGGATGTCAAGCAATGCATACTAGTATTTATTGGCATACCTTGAAATGTGGTTAGGAAGACTGCCTTCTTCATTTATTTTAAGCTCACAGGTATATTATTTGCAAATAGATATATTTTCAATTCTTACTTGTATATCTTTTATGTTGTTGTTGTTAGGTGCCACCAAGTTCATTCTGAATCATATACAACAGAATAAAACATTGCTTAGTTCTGCACTATTCTCACAATCATTACTGTATTTGAGCCCACTGTAGCAGCCACTGTGTCAATCCATCTTTTTTAGTTTCTTCTTTTCTCGCTGACCCTCCACTTCACCAATTTTGCGATGTCCTTCTCTAAGGATTGGGCCCTCCTGAAAAATGTCCAACATACGTTAAACAAAGTCTTGCCATTCTTACTTCTAAGGAGCATTCTGGCTATATTTCTGCCAAGACAGATTTGTTCATTCTTCTGGCAGCTCATGGCATATTCAATATTCTTTGCCAAAACCATAATTCAAAGGCATCAATTCTTCTTCAATCTTCTCTCTTTATTGTCCTGCATTTTCATGCATATGAGGTGATCAAAAATATCATGGCATAGGTCAGGTGTACCTTAGTCTTCAAAGTGGCATCTTTGCTTTTTAACATTTTAAAGAGGTCCTTTGCAGCAGACTTGCCCAATGCAATATGTTCTTTGATTTCTTGACTGCTGCTTCCCTGGGTATTGATTGTGGATCCAAGTGAAATGAAAACTTTGAAAACATTATTTTTTTTTCTCCATTTATCACAATATTGCTTACTGGTCCAGTTATGAGTATTTTTGTTTTCTTTATGTTGAAATTTACTCCATAGTGAAGGTTGTAGTCTTTGATCTATGTCAGTAAGTGTTTCAAGTCCTCTTCACTTTCAGCAAGCAAAGTTGTGTCATCTACAGGTGGTTAATGACCCTTCTTCCAATCCTGATGCCTCATTCTTCTTCACATAGTCCAGCTTCTTAGATGATTTGCTCAGTGTACACTCTGAATAAGTATGGCAAAGGATATAGCCCCAAGATACACAACTTTCCTGATTTTGAACCATACTGTATCCCTGTGTTGCATTCAGATGACTACTTTTTATTCTAAGTTTAGGTTTCCCATTAGCACCATTAAATGTCTTGTTAAGTATCTGCATGTAGAGTTAATCATTTATCATTGTTTTTTACTTCTTAAACTAGTGTACATTCTTCAACAGCACTACAATTTGGTTAAAAAATTAAGAGATTTAAATTATCTCCTAAATGTTGACCAGAAGTTTTGTGGTTCAAAGCCACCAGTCGCTCAGCAGAAGGAGGATGGGACAATCTACTTCAGTAAAGATTTACCTCCTCAGAAACTCAAAGGGGGTCACTATGACTCAGAATTGACTTGATGGCAATGAGTTAGCTTTTTGGTTTATTCAAATTCTAAAAATCAATATAAGCTCTCAGACATTTAAAATTTGATTTTCTCTTATGTCAGGTTCTTTATAGATACTATTTAACTAGGCTAAATATACTAGATTCTTTCTCTAGAATTCTCTAAATTAGCTCATGCATAGAAAGTAGCATGCAAATAAGAATTTGTTGAAATTTGTTGTTTCAGTTACATACATTCTAGAAATACAAGTTCCATAACTGTTAAACTAAGCTATACAAGCCTATAACTAAATAACTAAAAACTTCTCTGATAAAGAATTAAAAATTACAAGGTCACTATGAGTAGGAATAGACTCAATGTCAGTAGGTAAAATAATGACATCAAATAAAGTTTGCAGACACTGTCCTTATCTGGGAGCTCTGGTGGCATAGTGCCTAAGACATGTGACTGCTAACCAGAAGGCTGGTGGTTCAAACCCACCAGCCACTCCTCAGAAGGAAGACTGGGCAGTCTATTTCTGTAGTGATGATGCCTGGGAAACCCAAGGAGGTGTCACTATGAGTCAGATCTGACTAGACGGCAATGAGTTACTTTAAGCTCACAAATGTCATAGGTACTCCAATCTCAGGTACAGCACCAATAAAATGGAAATGATATAGTGAGAATTAAATAATGTATGGCACATGCTTACCATAGTACATCAAGTATATCAGTGCCATTCTTACTTAAGGTATTTCTCTTCAGCTCTTTCTTTGCACATTGGAGAGAATTATATGCTTGGGATTTGAGGTGTCCTTATGTTTCTTTCCTATAGTCAGTTAAGTTTTATGTAAGTAAATAAACTTGTGATATACAGCATGAAATTGAAATGCAAAAGAATGCCCATTATATAACACATTATGTGTGGTAGTTTAAATTAGAGTACAAAAAGCAAATGATCACTTCCTATACTGACTGAGAATTTTCTGATACCTGAATGTTTTAAAATTTTTTAGATCTTATGTTCTGAGTAGAAAAAAATAAATTCTTTCCTCGACCTTATGAGACTAAAAGAGTAGTGAAAACTTCAAAGTTATAAAGAGTTTGTTGTTGGGCTGCTGAGTTTTTAACTTGAGATTTTGAGGGGAAAATAGGCTGTGCAAATGGAGTGCTTTTCAGTAACTTTCAGTGAAATCTATGTTTTTTATAGCACTCAACTTTCCCTTAAGAAGATGTGCTTTTTCAGACAAATAGAGAAAAGCCGTATAAGTATAGGCTTGAGATTCTACATTGGTCAGATTAGTTAGAGAGTCTTGGACAAAAGAGGGAAGGTATCCATTAAGTATAGAAGTTAATGCTAAGATAATTACTGGGGGAAATTCTCACGTTTCAATAATTGTCAGTCAACTGGCACCATTTACCAAGAGAAATACCTATGGTTATCAGAGATTGTCAAAGACAGAAGGAAAAGAAAAAGCAATATAGGTCTTTTTTTTTTCCTTCCAAATAAACATGTTCAAAGCATGAATTTACATTGAGTTACGGCTAGGTTAGAGTCGGGGATTCTCCACTGTAACTAAGCTAAACTCTTTTATCCTCAGGTGTCTTCACCTATAAAATTGGGGATAATTGCAATAGTGCAAGGATTAAAATTATATTATGTCAATAAATAGTGTATCACTTAAGAAGCTCCTCATAAACATCAACTATTTTGTTAATATTATTATTACAATGTGCTACAAAGGTTCAACTAAAGCACAATTTGAATAAAAGTGCAAACAGTAGAGTCAGTTGTGGAAAGATTCATCCGGTTTAGAAGAAAGTAGCAGAAGGTCTAATGAATCTTAAAATGCATTTCTAAAAATAACTGCAAACTGTAAAATATTTCAATTTGGCCAGTGTCAAGAAAGAATAGGAAAAAATATAATATTGGGTTATTATTCAACTTCTAAGTAAGTTTCCTAAACTTAAGTTATTCTATAAGAAAATCTGTGGAATAAATCAGACGATACTTTAATTGAATCTTCAAACAAAGTCAATAAACTTACTATGTTTTATGAGCTAAGGCATTATGGGACTTAAAAAAAGGTAGAGGATATGGTGTCTACCCCAAATTAAGGAAAATAGACATGGGAGAAAATATGTTAAAATCTAAAAACAGGAGTCAAATAGTTCAAAATAATAAAACAGGTGTTCTAAAGGACAACATATTTAATGTCAATAAATTTTATGAACAATGAATTCTCTATATTAAACCATTTATCTGAAACATTTCCTCTATTGATAGCTATGAAACACTGCACAATTTTTTAAAAAAGCATTTTTTGAATACCTACTATTGATGTCAAGGGGAAAAAAGAAAAAACAAGAATCAAAATAGCACTGGCAGATTAAAAGCACACATTCCTGCTGCTAACTTTTTTTTTTAATTTTTGTTGTGATTTGGGTTAAAGTTTACAGAGCAAATTCATCTTCCATACAGCAGCTCACATACACTTTGTCTCATGACATTGATTGTAATTTCCCACAATGCATCAGCTCTCTTCCCACTTCCTTCCTATAGTTACCTCTTTCCTGTATCTTTCCCTCTCATGCATTCCTGCCCCCTGAGCTGTCCCCCTGTGTATACACATCCTGCTGCTAACTTTTGAGATTATTTCCAATTTTAAAAAATAATGAACTATATAAATGTTTCAATTATTACACTAAATTTCTGTGTTGGATTGGCCATTCTTAATGTTTTCTTTTCTTTTCTTGTGTTTTATTTCAATAGCATTCCAAAAACTTTTAACAACTTTCAGAGAACATTGTGGCTATAAGCCATCTCTGGATGGCTTTTCCTACATAATTTGTTTCTTTTCCTAACACCACACCACTCTTATCCATCAGTCTGTTGTCTTATAGACATTTTTATTGGTGGTGTTCAATCTTTCCATAGATAAATTTGTTCTTTTTAATTTATGTTTAGTTGTTATGTAAGAAATACACTTTTTGACAGATAAGAATTAGAAACAAATATAAATAAAAGAAAAGAGTAAATATCTGAAATTTCAGAGAAAACCTGTTAACATTTTGTGTGTATTCCTGATAGTTTTTCAAATATGTTATTCAAAAAAATCACACCAGACCACATAGTTTACTGTGAAAATGTTTTGATCAGAGGTGATCTTATACATTTATTCCATGTTTATATATCTAAGATGTCCTTGGGTAGGACAAGCCATTTGCACTTGAGTCCTAATCTAAAGGTGGCATTTTATAAAAGGAAAAAAAAAAAAAAGTTGCCAGGGAGTCAACGTCAACACATAGTAACCCTGTGTGTGTCAGAATTGAACTGTGTTCCACAGGGTATCCCTGTGGCTGATTTTTTAAAAAGGAAATCACTAAACTTTTCTTCTAAGTTTCCCTTGTTGTTATTGCTATGTGTCATTGAGAAAGATCCAACTCATAGTGATCCTATGTACAACAGAATGAAGCACTACTCAGTTCTGCACCATCCTCACAATCCTTGCTGTTCTTGAGTCCTTTGTTGAAGTTACTATGTCAATCCATCTTGTTGACAGTCTTCCTCTTTATACTGACCCTCTGCTTTCCCAAGCACAATTTCTCTCTCCAGGAAATGATCCACTCTTACAACATAACCAAATGGCCATACATAACATGATGTGTGGCCATTCTTGCTTCTAAGAAGAATTCTGGCTGTACTTCTTCTGAGACCGATTTGTTCGTTCCTCTAGCAGTGTGTGGTACTTTCTGTATTCTTGGCTAACACCATAGTTCAAATGCATCAATTCTTCTTCGATCTTCCTTATGCATTGCCCAACCAAAAACCGCAACCAAACTCACTGGTGTCAAGTTGACTCGACTCATAGCAACCCTTCCTTGGGTTTCTGACATGTTATCTCTACAGAAGTAGATTGCCCTTCTTGCTAAGGAGTGGCTGGTGGTTTGGGACTGCCAGCCTTCTGGTTAGCAGTCAAATGCCTTAGGCACTATGCCACCAGAGCTCCCTATGCCTTGTCCATATTTCACATATGTATGAAGCAGTTGGAAATACCATGGCTTGGGTCAGGTGTACCTTAGTCTTCACAGTGACATCTTTGTTCTTATACACCTTAAAGAGGTCTTTTGCAGCAAATTTGCCCAGTGCCATACACTCTCTGATTTCTTGACTGCTGCTTCCTTGAGTATTGATTGTGGATCCAAATAAAATGAAATCCCTGACAACTTCAATCTTCATCTATCATGATGCTGCTTATTTGACCAATTGGAGGATTTTTTTTTTTTTTTTTATGTTGGGGTATAATCCATACTGAAGGCTGTAGTCTTTGATCTTCATCAGAACGTGCTTCAATTCTTCCTCACTTTCAGCAAGCAAAGTTGTTTCACCTGCATATAAACCCACTGCCGTCGAGTTGGATCCCACTCATAGCGACCCTCACTTGGGTTTCCAAAGCAGTATCACTACTGAAGTAGATTGCCCAACCTGCATATCAAAGGCTGTTAATGAGTCTTCCTCCAATAATGATGTCACATTTTTCTTCATAAAGTCCAGCTTCTCAGATTATTTGCTCAGCATACAGATTGAATAAGTATAGTGAAAGAATACAACTCTGACACACACCTTTCCTGATTTTAAACCATGCAGTATCCCCTTGTTCTCTTCAAACTGCCTCTTTGTCTGTAAAGTTTCCTCACGAGAACAAGTAAATGTTCTGGAATTCCCATTCTTTTCAATGTTATCCATACTCGGTTATGATCCACACATCAAAAGTCTCTCCATAGTCAATAAAACACAGGTAAACAGTCTTCTGATATTCTTTGTTTTCAGCAGAGATCCGTCTGATGCTAGCAATGATATTCCTAGTTCTAAGGAGCTCTGGTAGCATAGTGGCTAAGTCACTTGCCTGCTAACCAGACGGCTGGTGGTTCAA
>NW_006921705.1:733464-748546 GCF_000298275.1 Orycteropus afer afer | reverse complement strand
AATCCTACTTCCGTAGTGATACTGCCTCGAAAACCCAAGGAGGGGTCGCTATGAGTCGGGGCCGACTCGACGGCACATAACAACAACAACAACATGTAGTCTTTTGATTTTAGCTTGAATTTCTGGCAGTTCCCTGTCAATATACCGCTGCAACAATTTTTTAAATATCTTCAAAAGAAGCTTACATGTGTGTGATATTAACAGTACAGTTTGATAATTTCCAAATTATGTTGGATCATCTTTCTTTGGAATGGGCCCATATATGGATCTCTTCCAGTCAGATAGCCAGGTAAGCTGTCTTCCAAATTTCTTGGCGTAAAGGAGTGAGCATCTCTAGGGCTGCATCCATTTTTTGAAGCATCTCAGTGGGTACTGTCAACTCCTGGGGCCTTGGTTTTTGCCAATTCCTTTGCTGCATCTTGGACCTCTTCCTTCGATACCATCAGTCCTTGATCATGTACATGTCCTGAAATGGTTGAACATCAATCAATTCTTTTTGGTACAGTGACTCTGTGTATTACTTTCATCTCCTTTTAATGTTTTCTGCATCGTTTAATATTTTGCCAAAGAATCTTTCAATATTGCAACACGAGGCTTTAATTTTTTCTTCAGTTCTTTAAGCTTGAGAAAGGCAAAGCATGTTCTGCCCCTTTGATTTTCCAACTCCAGGTCTTTACATTTTTCATTATAACACTTTACTCTGTCTTCTCAAGCTTCCCTTTGAAACCTTCTGTTTAGCTCTTTTATTTCACATTTCTTCCACTTGTTTTAGCTACTTTTTGCTCAAGAGCAAGCTTCAGAGTCTCCTTTGACATAAATTTTTGCCTTTTCTTCCTTTCTTGTTTTTTAATGACCTTTTTGCTTTCTTCATGTTTGATGTTCTTGATGTCATGCCACAAGTTCCTTTGGATGGACTCAACCCACCAACAAAAGTTTAGCAGTTGAGTATGTTAACCACTTGCAATACCCAGGCAATGTAGAACTATTAACAAAATTAAAGCTTTATTAATGGTGAAAGTACAAGATTCTCTTGAAGATATAGTTTGATTTATTTAACCAATTATTTTATAATGGGCATTTATGTTGTTCCCAATTTTTGTATTCTTTTACAATATAGATATATTTATAAACATGTATACATATATACCAACATATATAAATATAAATATTTCTCCACACTTTCATTGTTTAATCCTTGTAAAAATGTTTGTATTTATTTTGACTCATCCATTAATTACCTCTCTTACAGACATATATAGAGGAGATTTAAAAAAAAAAAAAAAGTTTTTACTTAAAAATATCCTGTCTCCTTTATTGATTATTTCTCATTCCCCAAGGCACTTCAGATGTTATTTTGGCTACTGCTAAGTTCTCTACACAGTGGCATTCTATACTTCCCTTTTGTTATCATTGACAAGGAGACTCAAATCAATATTTATCTAGCTAGAAAGTGTTAGTATGGGATAGATGATCTTTACAAGTGATGAAGAACACATCCATGTTTTCTACAATAATAAACTTTCTTTCAGTCTACTCATAATCTGCCAGAGAAAGGGAAAAACATTCAAATATAGATTGGACAGGAAAATAGGTTGACATATTTTTGACTGGCAATCAATCTCAGGTTGATTTCATGGGTTAAAGAATATTCAACAATTCTAGAAACTAGGGAAGAAGAGGATATTTGAAGGATTGGGATAAAAAAAAAAATAAACACACAGACTTCTTAAAATAGTTCAAAGGCCATTCAGAGATACAGTGACAGGGGCCATCTAGGCAATAGAAAAGATTAGTTGGTACATTTTGACAGACTGTTGCCTTGAAATGATTATACTTAAGTTTTACCATTTGTGTCAAATCTAGTCAGTAGGTAAGTATCATATTGCATCGATTCTGTGTTTTTGAAGGATTCTGAGAAGTTTGTTGCTAAGATAAAACAAAAGCTATGTATCATGTACTATATCTGCTAGGGAAAGGGAGGAGATGGGATCTTTGCATGGTATAGGGGAAAGATCTTCAGCTATGGGGATGGGGTTCCTCAATAATAAAGACAATATTTCTTTTGACTTTAGAGTAATCTTTCATTAACTGTTTCCAATTGTCACTTCTGTAAATACTTACTTTACTAAAGTTTATTTGATAATAATTATTATTTTTTTCATAACTTCAAGAAAGAGTTCTTTGATTAGAAAGCTAGTACATTCTTCTTCCTTTTGCCCCCATAGGAGCCCTGGTGATGTGGTGTTTAAGGCATTTGGCTGCTAACCAAAAGGTCTTCAGTTTGAACTCACCAGCCACTCTGGGAGAAAGAGAAGGCTGTTTGTTTCAGTAAAGACTTATAGCCTTGGAAACCCTGTGGGGCAGTTCTACTCTACTTTATAAGTTAGTGGCTACAACTCAGATCGATTTGAAGACAGTGGGTTTGGTTTTGGTTTTCCCTTATAAAAGGGAAATTGAAAGTAATCAACTAAGTATGTTTGTAGAAGTCATATATTCCTCCTAAAAAGGGAGAACAAGAGCTTAAGCTTTCCTAAAATCTGTTTATCTGCTTAGGGCAATGTCTGAAGTCTGAATATCTCATGTCTGAAGTGTTAATGAAATTCTGACAAATGATAAAGGTGATTAAAAAATACTTCATATAATGTACTACATTCATATGATACTTTTTGTCAACGCTTTTGCCATTTTTAAACAGTGAGGGTTTAGAAATATGATCGACAATCCCAAAATAAAGATTTCATGTTTTTTTTTAAAAAAGTTATATATATATATCCTTCCTTCAAATTATCAGTTCATGTGTCACAACAGAAAATGTTATCACATTATGCTATAAAATTCAAGAAGGAGCTATGAGCTAAATGCCATGAAAGCTTCATTATCAAGGTCCAATGTTAAGTGAAAATCCCCAGTAGTAACGAATGATCTGAAGAGTAGGATGTCTTCATGCTTGTCATGTGGTCTAAATGATTTTTATTGTATTATTTTTTTATTTTTTTTTCTTTGGTCTCAACTTAACTTTGAAACTAGAGTTCAGTTGCTCTCTGAATACTTTAATGTGTAGTCAACAGCAAAAGGAGTAGGGCAGTAGAAACAGAAGAATGGGAGCATGTTAGCCCAAGAGACAAAAGTAGTTGAATTTAATTATCATTGTAGTGCACTATTTCTAACATTCCAGTACGTATATGATTTCAATATGTAAGTTTCTAAAGAATCACAGTAGTACATTTGAAGCATTACATAATTTACCATCTTAATAGAGAAAAATATCTCTTAATGTGTTTTACCTTTTAGCATTTTTAAAGGGACTTTACAGATTAGTTATTTTATGATATTTTTACATTACATATTATTACTGAATATATTGGTTCTATTGATATTCCTTAAATGCCAGTGTTTTAAGATGCTAAACTTGATTTTTTTTTTTTTTTTTTGTCTTAGTTTGGAGAAGAAAATAAGAAACCCATATCATCTGTGTGAAGAACTTTTCATCTTCAATATCCTTTTCAATAATGGCAGAGACTCCATTTTATAGTGTAAGCACACTATGGTTAGACATTTAGATTTGTTTTAATACTTACTATCATCTTTTCCTTTAGTGTTCTGGCTCTAAAGACACATTATTAAACAAGAAAAGCAATGCCTCTCTTCTCATAGAGCCTATATTTTGTTGTGAAGGTAGAAAGCAAACCAGAAAAGAAAAAAAAAAAAAAAAAAAAGTTATGTAGCAATAATTCCTACAGTGGAAATAAGCATGTTGTGATTGGGATTATTTAAAGGCTTATTTTAATTTGTAGCCTTCTAGTTTTTGTTTTCTTTTCTCAAAGGAGTGCACATTTCTTTAAAGATCATCCTGGCTGTTAGAGAATGGATATTAAGCAGTGTTGAGTCAAAGCAGAGGAGGCTAAAGATGATGAGAGATGACGGTGGATTGGTGGAGGGAAATACTGACTAGGGCAGATAGAGTAAACAAGCTATTCCCTCACATATTCAACATTAATGAACAGTATGATTTTATAATTTTAAAACAATGTGGTCAGGAAATATTCATTGAGTCAAAATCTGTATCAGTTGCTGTAAATGATAAATAACAATATCAAATCTAGTCCCTTCCCTTAAGGAGCTAGTAGTCTAATTGAACAAGATAAGATGCATATACATAAAAGTTAAGTGCTAGTCTAATGATGATGAAACATTACCTGGAGTTGTTATTAGAGTTTAGATTGAAAAAAATTTGAGATATGCATAGCTAGTACTGATAAATGAAATGTCTTAGATGGATAACAGAGATGGATATAAACAATACAAAATTTTGGAATTATTTCCATGTTCTCTCCTCCTTAAGTTTGTACCCACTAACCCTAGGGATACACATATTTGAGACCTGGCTCTCAGGAAATTAGTGGATATATTTTGTTTTTGTTTGCCATTGAGTTGACTCCAAGTCATAGTAACCCCATGTGATGGATTAGAACTGCTCGCAGGGCTTTCTTAGTGGTAATTTTCACAGAAACTGATCACCAGGTCTATTGTGGACCCACTGGGTTGGTTCAAACCAACAACTTTTTGATTAGCAGCTGAGTGCTTATTCCTTGCACCAGCAAGGCTCCTTGGATTCATTTCAGGCCTTAGAAAATAGGAAGCAGAAAATTCTGCTAACAATGTAGAATAGAATTACATGGTGTGATACAAATTTCTTTCTCTAATGCAATTCTAAAAGTTTAAATTCAAGTGCTATGGAGCACTGTAGCTTCACCGGGTCCCCTCCTGAGTGGTGACCTCTGTAGATGATAAATGGAACTCAATTTGGAGCTAGCTACCTAAACTTAAGGTGGTGGACAATTCTGGGCAGCCAGAAAGCGGGAATGGAGAGCTTGTTAAGATGCATTCAATCAAATTTGTTTCAGAGAGGTGCCAATGAGCGCAGCCTCCCCAGGAGAAGTAATTAGTCCCTCAGCCGGCCATATTTTAGTACCGGAGATCTCACTGTTTTGGTCCATCTTAATATGGGCTATCCTTAAGGGCATAAAGGGCCTAAAAATACTTTATTTTGGTATATTTCTTATTGAAAATGAGTTGTTAGTACAGAAACGGTTGCAGGTTGAAACAACTCTAAAGACCCAAAGTCCTTTCTCAGAAGTTACATAAATAACAAATGAAATGAATACTCCCCTAAAAAACTGAATAAACACATAGTCTTAAAACTGTTTTTTTAAAAAAAAATCAGAGCAAGGGGAGATTTCAGATCACTGAAAAAGATCCAGTTGATTCTCATCTTTTAAGCATGGCTTTATTTCCAAATAATATAAGGGTTTTTGTCAGTGCCCAAACAGTCTTGAGACAGAGCTCTGATTCTGGTTTCAGGAAAAGAACTGGCAGTCCAGATTTTTCATTTCAACAAATAGGCATTACTATCTACAATCATGATGCTTAGCATTGAGCTTACAAAGTTAATACACATGTTGAGTCCCATGGAAGAATCTGAATCTAAAGGAAAAAATACATAAACTATTTCAATAAGATGTGGCACTCTTATTTAACCTTAGGCCTTCCACATTCCCAGTTCAGGAATGTCTGTCTGGAAGACATGGTTCCATGGTAAGTTATATTTTAACAAAACTTAATTATTTTTTTTTTCTTTTCATATAATTGACTAGAATAAAATGTGTGGATCTTTGTGTATCTGTGTGCGTTGGGGGATATGTCACCTTCTTCATTTTTGGAGTGAAGTTTCCTTGGATAACAAAGTTTCCAAGTCTTACAAGCATCGAAAATAAGTGTTTATTGTATGCCAACACCTAAAAACTTCAGAGAGAATTACTCAAAATTGTAAAGGTTCAGTTTTAACTTGCAAATAATGTATGCAAAATTAAAGTTAAGATGTAAAGTTAGTAATTCCAGTGCTTTGGAATAAAGTAGATTTGGTAATATTTCTAAGAAAGATCTTTCTATCTAATTAATTTAATTACTATAATAAAATAAATGACAGGTTTTTTTTTTTCATTTTTTATATTTTACTGTAGTCAAGCGGTATGAACATTTAAGTATACACAACTAAAACACTTTCCAAGAGGTTTCAGATGTAAAAATAATTTTCCTCTCCACTGTTAGTCCACTTACTGGTTATTCTTACCAGCTCCACTGTTCTGACATTCCACCTGCTTTGTGACTTTTACTGCCATTGGTTTTACTTCTCTTCTTTCTCCAAAATCAGGCTGCTGCTTGAGTGTTTAAACTTTGATTTACTCTCAGCTTTTAACAATTTTCATAGCTTTCTCTTGCTTTCAAGTTCTAAATTGGACTTCTTCAAATGTTTTCCCTTAATCTTACATCTTCAAGGTATTTAGCATCACGCCCATAGTGGCTGTCCACGTGGGCTCTTGTGTGTGCCTGTGTGGGGGGGGTCACCTTCATTCATGGAGTGTTCAAATGGAGTTTCATAACTCCTCCCTGATAATGAGCTGCTATTATTGTAAGGATGACTGAAAAATCAGGCAAACACTTGATATTAGCATTTCTTAGAGTTTTACATGTTTCACCTCTTGAGTTAGACATCATGTGGTGAAGTGCCCTGATTTAGAGGAGAATAATTCTAGACTGATTGTGGATATTTATTTTAAACTTTCACAATCTGATTTTCTTTGTCATCCCCTCCCCCCAAAAAAAGGAAAAATAAAGAAAGGCAAACAACATGTTATACAGAAGTTACTCTTCTATTCAATTAGAAAAGAATTGCTGCAACTCATGAAACAAAATCTTAGCAAACAAATCTCTCATACTGTTAATCATATACTATGGAAAACAGGTTTTTTTGATTACATGGATAACACTATTCTAATATTCCAATATTCTGCAATTATTCTTGGATGGATTGGGAAGAGTGTTAAATAACCTACTTCACACATTATTATACATTGAAAAAACAAACATATTTATTTAAAAAAGTAAGTTATTTAATCTCTTTAAGCCTCATTTTTTTTTCTGTAAAATAGACATTCATATAACAACATTAATAATATGTATAATAATATTTTGTTCCATATATTGTTGTTGTGTAGGAGCTCTGGTGGCATAGTGCATAAGGCATTTGGCTGCTAACCAGAAGGCTGGTGGTTCAAACCCACCAACCACTTCTCAGAAGGTAGACTGGGAAATATACTTCTGCAGAGATACTACCTTGGAAACCCAAGGAGGGGTCCCTGTGAGTTGGAACTAACTCTACAGCAGTGAGTTTGTTTTTTTGGTTTTTGGTATTGTTATTGTGAACATTAAATGAGAAAAGTCCTTAATAATATGTCTCACATAAGGAAATACTCAAGAGATCTTAGCAATTCTTAATTGTATAACATATTCTACATAAAAATAACAATTTATAAGAATACTGACATGATTCAACCAAGCAAAAGTCAGAGTAATCCTTTTTCCTCTAATTGTACTAATTCAGATCGATGTTGTCAGTCCCCACTCTTGACATAATTCTTTGTAAAACTGATAAATGAAACATCAGTTTTCCTTGTGACAAAGCTTAGCTTTAAGGGTTACAAACACTGAAATCAATAAATAAACTAGAAGAGTATTGTGATGGATACTGGCAGTTTCAAAATTAGTCATGTTTAATATAATGCTGTTTAACAATAATGATGATTTGATTCTTTCCTTTGGTTTAATTTCTGATAGAAACATCCATATTTCATGATTATATTACCTACCACTCAGAGCTTTGCATTAGCAATGCATTATGCTATTACTAGCCTGTTCATTATCTATTGGCTGCTGGGCATATAGAAAATAACTGCTTCTGTAATGGCTACTGATTAGGTTTCTGCCTGTTTGTGTCAAAGGGACATAGAATTACATTTTCTTTCCAACTCCTGTGCCCACTCTGCATAACATGTTGCCTGCCATAAAGTGGATGGGGCAAAAAAGGATTGTTTCTCTATTTGGTGTTGCAAGAAATACTTAGTGTAAAACAAAATGAAGCATGCTTTTTATGTGAGCAGACAAAAAAAAATAATAATAACAATAATAAACACAAAGTATGTGAATGAATAATTTATTTTATGAGGATCTGTACAAAGGTGGTTCCTATTAGGTGAAAGTAAAAGATGTCCCAAATGTCCAACTTTTCCAAGTTGTTTTACCACTCCATCATCTCTGACATTAAGTACTCCTCCTCCTGTCAGTGCTATCCCTTCTGTCTCTAAGTTCCATAATTTTCTGTAACATCTCACAAAACTGACAGATCATCAAGGAAATGGGTCATGCAGTTGTGGAGGCTATCAAGTCTCAAATCTGTGGGTCAGACATCAGGCTGGTCGCAGTGCCTGATGAACTTATATTGACAGGTCAGGAAACAAACTAATGAATCAAAGCCAGAGATCAGATGATGATGAGCTGCATGCAGGATCCAGAACAAGACAGAAAATTTTGCCAGAGTATTCATATATATATGTGTATATATATATATATATAGGATGTAGACCACATCCTCAAGGAAACTCCCCGATGAGTAAAGTGATGCAAGCCTGTGACTCAAATAATGATGGTAAGTGTGGTGACTGGGGTAGAGATGGTGACAAGTCTAATAAGGCTGTGGCTGAAGACACATCTCATATTTACCCTGCCTTATTTACATGATGGACAACTTACTGTCAATGGAACCATAACCACAGGTTTGGAGGCCAAGATTTAAAATATCACATCATATCAGACCACAAAAAGGTGAATTACTACATCATCATATAACTGCCAAATTATATTATTACATAACTGCCAAACTACTGAAAACCATGGCCCAGTCAATTTGGCACATAACTTAAATTATCACAGTTCTATACACCTGATTTGCATTAGCAACAAGCTGTACAATCCCCTTGGTGAACCATAAACACCTCATTTGCACAGTCCACCCAATCAGTGTGCGAGTCATAAGGACTATGGCTACAAGGGCCATTAAGTAATTCACTGCACCTCAACTGAAAAGTTGAATCATCTCATTTCTTTTACTTCTTTTATTCAGTGACAAGGATTTTCAGTTATCCTAATCTACCACCTAATAATTTTCACTTATAATTTTACTATTACCCATGTTGTTATTGTTGTTAGGTTCTGTCTAGTCAGTTCTGACTCATAGTGACCCTGTACAACAAAAGAAAACACTGCATGTTCTTGTGCCAGTCTCACAATTATTGCTATGTCTGAGCCTATTGATTCAGCCACTGTGTTAACCCATTTCATTATGATTCTTCCTCTTTCTCACTGACTCTCTACAAAGAATGATGCTCTTCTTCAGGGATTGGAATCTCCTGATAACATGTCCAAAGTAAGTAAGAAAAAGACTAGCCATTCTTGCTTCTATGGAGCTTTCTGGCTGTACATCTTTGAAGACAGATTTATTCATTCTTCTGGCAGCCCATGGCATATTTGATATTCTTTGCTAACACATAGTTCAAATGCATTAATTCTTCTTTAGGTTTCCTTATTAGTTGTTCAGCTACCACATGCATTAGAGGTGATTGAAAATAATATGGTTTAGATCAGGTGCATCTTACTCTTCAAAGTCACTTTTTTTTTTTAACACCTTAAAGAGAACTTTTGCAGAAAATTTATCCAATACAATACATTGTTTGATATGTTGATTGCTGCTTCCATGAGTTTGATTATGGATCCAAGTAAAATGAAATCCTTAACAATTTCAATCTTTTCTCTATTTATTAAGACATTACTTATTGTAAGGAATTTTGTTTTCTTTATGTTGAGTTGCATGATTTAAAATAAAAAAAGTATGTGTCAGGGCTGTATTTTTTTGCCATACTTTTTCAATCTGTGTGCTGAGTAAATAATCTGAGAAGCTGGACTATATAAAGAAGAACATGGCATCAGTATTGGAGGAAGACTAATTAAAAACTGTGATATGCAGATGACACAATCTTGCTTGCTGAAAGTGAAGAGGACTTCAAGCACTTACTGATGATGATGTATGGATTACACCTCAAAACGAAAATCCTCACAACTGAACCAGTAAGCAACATCACAACAAATGAAGAAAAATATTGAAGTTTCAGGGATTTCATTTCACTTGCATCCACAATCAACACCCATAGAGGCATCAGTCAGGAATGTCATAGTGCACTTGTCAAATCTACTGCAAAAGTCCTCTTTAAAGTATTAAGGAGCAAAGATGTCACTTTGAAGATTTATGTATGCCTAATCCAAGCCATTATAATTTCAGTTGCTCTTCTGGCACAGTGCCTAAGACATTAGACTGATAACTAGAAGGCTGCTGGTTCAAACCCTCCAGCCACTCCTTGGAAGAAAGGTTGGGCAATCTACTTCTATAGTGATACTGTCTCAGAAACCCAATGAGGGGGCACTATGAGTTGGATCTGACTCGATGGCTGTGTGTTTGTTGTTTTTTGCATTCATGTGAAAGCTGGACAATGAATAAGGAAGACCAAAGAAGAGTTGATGTCTTTGAATTATGGTATTGATAAAGAACAATGAAAATATCATGGACTTCCAGAAGAATGAACAAATTTGTCCTGGAAGAAGTACAGCCAGAATGGTCTTTAGAAGAGAGAATGTAGGTGAGAATCATCTCACCTACTTTGGTCAAAAGACTAGTCCCTGGAGAAGGATATCATGCCTGCTAAAGTAGAGGGTCAGCTAAAAGGGGAAGACCCCCAATGAGATGGATTGGCACAGTGGCTGCAATGATGGGCTCCACCACAGCAAGGATTGTGAGGATGGTGCAGGACTGGGTGGTGTTTTGTTCTGCTGTACATAATATGGTTGCTATGAATCAGAGCTGACTTGACAGCACCTAACAACAACATATATTTATATATATATATATATCATTGTTAAGTGCAGTCAAGCCAGTTCCAACTCACAAGTCACCAGGACCTTAGCAGAGTAATTATATCTTTGGAGTCACTATTAAATTTGAAATTTGAGAGAACAGTAATCAGCATTTTCTTGTGAGATATTACAAAATCATCTGATATTTTCTCCACTGCAGGTATTAGTCTAAATTAAAAAAAAAAAAAAAAAGTCTTTGATAGGTGTAGAAAATATATTATGTTTGCATAACCCAGAAACCTCTAGTGGGAAATAAAATAAAGCTAAAATTTTGGGGGACATTAAGCAAAAAGAGTGATCTGCCTTTAAAATTTAAACAAAATATTTGGAAACTTATCGTTTGAAACCTAGATTCAGAATTGCTTAACTTTTTGAGGAGAATTACAGATTCTATTAACATCTGCAACAAAAACAGCAGTTAAAAAAGCAGTGGAAGACAAATATAAACAAATACTGGTGGAAGAGATAATGATGGGGAAAAATGCTTTTGATAAGACTTGCAATAACCAGATTGTTTTGAAGAGTGTTAAGTGCTATATAAAACCAAAAATCAAACTCAGTGCTTTCAATTAGAATCGGACTCATGGTGACCCCTCCTTGGGTTTCCAAGTCAATATCACTGTTGTTGTTGTTGTTGTTATGTCCAGTCGAACCCAACTCATAGCGACCCCTCCTTGGGTTTCCAAGGCATTATCACTATGGAAGTAGATTGTCCCATCTTCCTTCCGAGGAGTGGCTGGTGGGTTTGAACCGCTAGCCTTCTGGTTAGCAGTCAAGTGCCTTAGGCACTATGCTACCAGAGCTCCTTCAGTACAGAAGTAGATTATCCAATCTTTCTTTCAAGGAGTGGCTCGTGGGTTTGAACCACCAGCCTTCTAAGTACTATATAAAATATCTCATATTAACAGTGGAGGAAAGAAAGGGCTCCCTATGCCGATGTAATTAACGGAGAATAGAAGGTTGATGGATGGAACCTGTCCTATTGATGGGCGTGGATTTCTTGACAGTTTAGGATTTCAAAACCCAGGGTGCAGTAGTTTAGTGTTCACATACTTGTGGAGCATAACATTTTGAACTAGAATTGGGGGCTACATTTATGACCCAGCAAGATGCTGAGAAGATGCTCCAGTGGTATAATGGCTAAGTGGTCAGTTGCTAACCCAAAGTTATGCAGTTTGAACCCATCAACTTCTCTGCAGGAGAAAGATGTGGCAATCTGCTTCCATAAAGACTACAGTCTTGGAAAAGCATTGGGGGCAGTTCCACTCTGTCCTATAAGGTTGTTATGAGTTGTAATTGACTCCACAGGAAAAGGGTATTTTAAGATGGTGAGGATCTTAGTTAGCTAGTGCTGCTATAACACAAATACCACAAGTGGACACACATGTATCTGCTGTTGAAGTCTGAATTTAGGAACCCAGTCTAGAGAAAGGTTTTGTTTCTCTGTTGGCTCTGTGGGAATATCCTTGTCTCCTTTCAACCTCTGTGGGCCATGCATTCCTTGGAGATATCCATGTGTATTGGTATCAATCTTACCCCAAGTCTAATAGGTTCTCAGCACAGGTACTCTGGGTCCAAAGAACATGCTCTGCATCCAACTCTTCTTTCTTTGTAGTAGTCAGGTCCCTCTTTCCCTGCTTACTTCTCTTTCCTTTTATCTCTTGTAAAATAAAATATGCTGCAGGTCACACCCTGGAAAACTCTCCTTACATTACATCAGGACAGTGGCCTGAGAAAGAGTGTTGCATTTCACTCTAATCTTGCCTCATTAACATAACAAATACAAACAAATCCTCATTAGCATGACCTAATCCTGCCTCATTAGCACACAGCTGTCAGGATTTATAACACATCACAAATGGAGGATTCTTATATCAGATCACATCATGAGAGATGATAATATCATTACATAACTGCAAAATTATATCAGCACATAACTGCCAAAATACATTACATAGCTGCCAAACCACTGAAAATCATGGCCTAGCCAACTTGACACATATTTTAGGGGACACAATTCAATTCATGACAGTGAAGAAGAAGATGAATAGTTGCCCATTAGAATTGAGGCTTAAACTGAAAAACTACACAGGACTACTTTTTTTATGAGACATAGCATATCAAGATCCAGACAGTTAATAATATTTATCAAGATAATTAGAGGAAGATAAATAATTTAACTGGACTTTGAACTTCACAATACTATAAAACAGATACAGTATTCTATATGTATTCTAAGCTTAATAATATTAGTAGTATTAATAATACTATTAGTAATACTATTATTATTCTATGCTTACAAGTTTTGGAATAGATGTATGAAAGAAGTTGGCATAAATGAGAATGATAGATATAGTTTTCAGGTCCTACTTCAAAATCTAACGAGATTATATTTTTACTATCCTACATAGTAGACACAATAAATCACTAGTGGCAAAGACAGATAAATTAGAATATTCCCTCAATGAATTGGAATAAATCTAGAACAAAATTTGTTAATATTTTCTGTATACAAAAATCTAACTTATTATGCATGCATAAATGTAGCCATTTTAAACCAAATAAAGTTTCAAAAAATGGAAAAAAAAAAGAGAAATGATTTAAAGTTATTTTCATCAAAGGAAAAAAAATGTGTAAACTAGTCACATTTGACATTTCACAGTTTAACACTCTGAACAGAGCAGAAGACTAGTATACTTCAGTAAATAAGATAGGTTTTAGGTGAAAAGCTATATTACATTTCACGTACCACCATAGTAAATGTTTTTAAAATTGCTGGTATATGCTAATTCTATCTACCCTGTAGTGGCCTTCTTAGAATTGAAGAATGACACAATGCAATGCACTGCCTGCTGATGAGTCGGACCTGACTCATAGCCACCCCGCCTTGGGTTTCTGAGGCGGTATTTCTATGTAAGTAGATTCCCCAACCTTCCTTCTGAGGAGTGGCTGGTGGGTTGGAACTGCCAGCCTTCTGGTTAGCAGTCAAATGCAAAGTCTAGATTGATTAGTTTATTCTGTATTCTGCAAACAATGGAAATTTTAGAAACAAGTATGTATCTTAGTTTGTGAATACAGTAAACTAATTATATAATACATGGCTCCACAAAGTACCAAAATGTCCAAAAACATTATTATAAAATATTTAATATTTTCTAATAAAGCCCTAGGAGCTCTGGTAGCATAGTGCCTAAGGCACTTGACTGTTTACCAGAAGGCTGGTGGTTCAAACCCACCAGCCACTCCTCGGAAGGAAGGTTGGGCAATCCTACTTCCGTAGTGATACTGCCTCGGAAACCCAAGGAGGGGTTGCTATGAGTCAGGGCAGACTCGACGGCAAACAACAACAACAACAATAAAGCCCTAAGAACATTTTTATTTCTTTGGTCATATATCTATTAAGTTGCATTCTATTTAATCAGTATCTAATGAAATCCAAAAATTAACTTAAAAATATCTAAAAAATAAATGTCTTTCTCTTGCCTCAGGGAAGTAGAACATATTATATCTATGAAAAAGTTTGAACTTTTTCCCTGTCAGACCCAATTTGATTTTGACTTCATAAACTTTAGAATATGTTGTGTTTTGGTTTCCCAAAAGAATCAAAACCCTCGTCTTAATTGGGTGTCCAGTGTTCAATAAACAATACAGTATGAAGAAAGGAATAGAGTCTTTGAGATAGGAAATATTTTTCACCGAAGTTACTTAATCTCTCAGAGTCACAGTTGGCACATCAGAAACACTGACCAATTAGCAACCTTTCTATTCTTTGGTTATATTTTCTCTCAAAACTTCACAGTTACATACTTTATAGGAAGAACAAGTCAGACAGACTAAAGTGGGACATGACACTGTAATCAGAGGAGGTGATCCTTTTTGAGGAAAGTGTCAGGTATCCTGTGAGGTAAACTGTCTATCGCAAACATCACCAGTTTCTGTAAATAGCTGCACCAGTACCAAGCAAAGAACAGACTTTTTCAGTAGTGCAGAGAGGAGCAGACAGAACCACAGAACCTGTGGGGCACACACAGACTGTGTCTGTGCTCAAGGTACTATGTCCATGTCCAGATGAGTTCACATGTTTCACAAAAGTACTGGGAAATACTCAGTCTTCATCCTTGGTAAGATTCAACAAAAACTGTTTTAAAGAAGTCTTAAAGACTAAATATGATTAAGGTGTAATTCCAGTATATGAGAACCATAACTTTCTATAAGACACACACAC
>NW_006921705.1:729702-733364 GCF_000298275.1 Orycteropus afer afer | reverse complement strand
TTGACTGCTAACCAGAAAGCGGGGGTTCAAGATTGCCCAATCTTCCTTCTGAGGAGTGGCTGGTGGGTTTGAACTGCCAGCCTTTTTGTTAGCAGTCAAATGCCTTAGGCACTAAAGACCATATGCCTAGCAGTGACAAATATAAAAATAAATTATATTTTCTTCAAATGCTAAAATGAGACATATCACATTGAGTTGTAGAAACCTTCAATTCAACTGTTGGAGTTTCTGAGGCATTTTGAGAAATAGATAATAATAATAATAGATAATAATAGATGTGATTACTTTGAATATTTTTAATATAAAACTCACTGCTGTTGAGTAGATCTTGATTCATAGCAACCCCTCCTTGGGTTTCCAAGGCAGTATCTCTACACAAGTAGATTGCCCAGTCTTCCTTCCGAGGAGTGGCTGGTTGATTTGAACTGCCAGCCTTCTGGTAGCAGTCAAATGCCTTAAGCATTACACCACCAGAGCTCTCATTTTTAATATAAATCTTTATAAATAAAGATTACTCATTTATAAACATGTATATATACAGTAGTGCAAAAAGACACACTAAGCTAAAAAACATTTAAGAGAATGGCCATGTTTTTAGGCAATGAATAAAGGTTTAAATTATAACGAGTAGAAATAGTTGTATTATGATAAAGCAATGGACTAAAGTTTGATTGATTCAAAGTTGCAACTTAGTATTTTTCAAATGTAATTAGAACAGTTTGCAGCCAAAGTGTTCATGAAGAAATAAGATACAGCTTGCATTTCACTCCAACTTAGTTGAGAACTTATTTGTTGTTGTTGTGGTTGTTATGTGCCGTCGAGTCAGTCCCGACTCATAGAGACTCCTCCTTGGGTTTCCGAGGCAGTATCACTATGGAAGTGGGATTGCCCAACCTTCCTTCCAAGGAGTGGCTGGTGGGGTCGAGAACTTATTTAGAGACTTGAAAATCTGTTTTTTACAGATTTTTTTTTTTGCATACAAAAAAAGAGCAGTCTCAAGCTAAAACTGAGAAAGAGAGAAAAAAGTATCTATATGAGTGGCTGATCTTAATAATAGTTGGCAGTAAAGATGAGAACAAAAGGTTGGGTCTAAAATTTGAAGAAACTGCTATCAGTGTAAGAGTCATCTGTCAGACTTCACTTCTGGTGACAAATAATGCTGACATGCACTGACTTGGTTGTCAGAGGTCAACATTTGAACTAAGGGATCAAAATCTGTCTGAATTGATGTAGACAGCACTGACAAAGATAATCATGCAAACCTAAGGGCATAACTCTGCCTTTTTAACAAGGACTTATTCAAGATCAGGCAAAAGTGTACAAGCTTTCTCCATTTTACCTGCATTTAACTTTAAAGAATTTTTTTTACAAATTCCACAGGACAACTCAGTGTAATCTCCCAAGAAAGTCATTAATATTATAGGGAATCAATTATTAAAAAATAATAATAATAATGGAAAGCATACTATTATGCATTTAATTGTGTCCTCCTTCCTCCCAAAAGAGATGTGATAAAATCCTACCCTCTTTAACTGTGAATGTAGTACTGTTTGGAAATAGAGACATTGATGGTTAAATATGAGGTAATACTAAAATAAGGTGGGCCATAATTCTATATGATTGTGTCTTCAAGAGGAAAAGATACACAAAGATGGAGAGACCAAGGAAGAATGGCCATGTGACTACAAAGTAAGATGCAGTCACAAATCAAGAATTTGTCCAGATTTTTGGGAGCTACCAGAAGTTGAGAGAGATGCATGAAACAGTTTCTCTCCAAGAGGCTTCAAAAGAAATCAACACAGCTAATATTCCCCCATGGACTTCTAGCCTTCAGAATTGTGAGACAATAAATTTCTCTTAAGCGATCCAAAGGTAGTTCCGGCAAGATGGCAGACTAAGCAGAAGGACTGCACAGACCCTCTTCAACAAGGAAAAGGGAAACCAATTCACACACACACAGAAGATAATCCTGGACCCCTGAGCCTTGAAGGGAAGGATATAGAAGTGGACTAAACCCCAACCTGCAGAAGAATTTGCATGAAAATACTAAAAAAGGAGACAGATGGAGCTGTGGTCTGGCAGCGATCCTGAGCGATCCTGATGGCACTGACAGCTTGGCAATTCCCGAGGGGTGGTAGGACCTAAGAATTAACCTAAAAATCACCCTGCTAGCCAGGGACTGCACGGAGGACTTTGCACAGTGGCTGGGGAACAAACGGAGAAGGTGAAGAGAAAGGTAGGGTGAGCTGTGGACTTTTGCCGGTCCAGAGGATGCCACCATTTTGAAGGTTTAAAAAGTGACTTGACTATTTTGGATATTTAAAGAGGCAGTGCTCTGGCAGATTCCTGGCAATTAAGAACCTGTTCTGCTTTCCAGCAACGCCAAGGACAATCGGGACCTGCAAGATTGACAAGGTCAATGATAAAAAATGACCAAGAAGAGCCTGAATCACCCTTGTTTGCTCTTCACAAACGGTTAACAGAAATCTAAATACAACCAATGCCACGATGCCTCGGAAACAACAGATAATCACATTCCACACAAAGAAGCAGGATAAAGTGGTAGAAAGAAGGAAGCAGGATACAGACCCAGAGCACATCCCTGAGGAAGAAGCAGCATTGGAACTCTCTGATAAGGAATTCAAAAGAATTATCTTTAGGTATCTTCAAAGGATTGAGAGAAAGACCAAGAAAAACAGAGAAATAACCTTAGAAGAATTTTGGAAGAAAATACAAGAACAAAATGACAAAATAAATTAAAAATTAGACATGATTCCAAATCGACAGATAGAAATCCAGAAGATTAATATTAAATTGTCAGATATATATAACACATTGGAAAGGCAAAGTAGAAGAATTGATGTGATGGAAGACAGAATTAATGAGATTGAAGACAAATTCTTGAATACTTCTTTGGAAAAGGATTAATCAGAAAAAAAATCAAAACAAAATGAAGAAAGCCTAAGGTTCATGTGGGATATCATCAAGAGGAATAACTTACATGCCATTGGAATTCCAGAACAGGAAGACAAAAACAAAACCACTGAGAAAATTGTCCAATATTTGCAGGAGGAGAACTTCCCTGAAATGAAGAAAGATGAGAATATATCCATTCAGGAAGTCCAAAGAACCCCAAACAGGATAGACCCCAAGAGAAAATCACCAAGACACATCATCATCAAACTCATCAAAACCAAAGACAAAGACAGAACACTGAAAGCAGCATGAGAAAAATAAAAAGTTACCTACAAAGGACAGCCACTAAGAATAAGCTCTGATTTCTCAGCAGAAACCATGCAAGCAAGAAGGCAATGTGATGGTATATATAAAAACCTGAAAGAGAAAAAATTTCAACCAAGAATTATATACCCGGCAAAATTGTCCCTCAAATATGATGGTGAAATTAGGAGATTTCCAGATAAGCAGAAACTAAAGGCATTTGTTCAAACCAGACCAACCTTAAAGAGATGCTAAAGGGAGTCCTTTGAACAGAGAACCAAAAATAGCAAATAACAACCAACCATTAATACGTAAGATGACACAACCCAGAAACTACAGCTATGGACATATCCAAAGTAAAATGAGCTTACAAGATTGTAAACAGGGAACCAGAGACATCAATTGGCAAGTGAGGACAACTATAAACAAAAAGGGGGAAAAGA
>NW_006921705.1:705107-728274 GCF_000298275.1 Orycteropus afer afer | reverse complement strand
CTTATGCACAGGGAAACAGCTCAGGGGGCAGGAGTGTATGGAGGGATGGACACTGGGAAGAGGTAACTATGGGGAGGAAGTGGGAGGGGAGCTGTCACATTGTGGTAAACTGTGGTCAATGACATGAGACAAAGTATATGTGAACTGCTCTATGGAAAGTGAATTTCCTCTGTAAATCTTCACCCAAATCACACACCAAAAAAAAAAAAAAAAAAAAAAGCGATCCAAGTTATGTATTTTGTTATGTTAGCTTAGGAAACGAAGACTCATATGATATATTTATAAAATAATGAGCTTGATTCTATAGACCATGTCTCATTATTGTTAAAACCTTACATTGATGCAAACCAGATATTACTGTACCCATAAACTTGTGTGGGGAGCTCTGGTGGCATAGTGCCTAAGGCATTTGACTGCTATCCAGAAGGCTGGTGGTTCAAATCCACCAGTCACTCCTCAGAAGAAAGGTTGGGCAATCTACTTCCATAGTGATAGTGCCTCAGAAACCCAAGGAGGGGTCACTATGAGTCAGATCTGACTCAATGGCAGTGAGATTTTTTGAGTTTATACTTGTGTGCCTGTTTGTGTGTGTATTTGAAGAGTGTGGAAATATATGTAAAGAAAGTGGCAGAAAAGTAAAGAAGAGAGAAAACTTCTGGAAGGATGGCAGAATAGGGAAGCAAGCAATTCAGACACTCTACAATGAAGAAACAACAACAACAAAAAAAACAATTGAACCAGATCAAGATCATAATCCTGGAACCCTGAGCTTTGAAGAAAAGGATAAAGAAATGAATCAATTACTGACTGGATGAAAACTGTGAATAAGGAGACAAATGGAACTGCGGGCTGTTGACTGCCCTGACAGCATGGCCTTTTTGAATATTTGCAAGTGGTACTCCAATCATGTCAGCAACCTGATAGTCAGCTTTGCTTTGTGAGGACTGAATGAGCTTCCACATTGGTGGCTGGCAACCAGAAAAGTGCAATAATTTGTTTGTTCCTCTTGTACCCCACACCTTCTCAGTGAATGGAGATGTGGCCATCCCCCACCCCCATGCACCTTCTTGACCAATAGGAATTGTATCCTTGGCCCCACTGCTTCTGGGCAGTCAGGAACTGGTTCCATGCCAAGATCCCTGGTCCCAGCCACATTTTTGGCCAGCAGGAACTTGTTCTTGGACCAGACACCCTACATCCAACTACCTTTTGAGATGGCAGGAACTTCTTCTGTGACCAGATGCTCTGCCCTCAGTTGCTTTTTGAGTTGGCAGAAACTCCTTCTGGAACCGGGCATCTTACTCCCAACTGCCTTTTGGGCTGGCAAGGACTTTTCCCAAGCCCAGGTGTCCTGCTCCCCACATTTCTGAGCCAGCAGGAACTCCATCTGGGATCAGGTCTCCTGCCTCCAGTTACCTTTTCGGTAAGCAGGAACTGGTTTTGGAACCAAGCACCCTGCTCCAAGACACCTTTAGGGATAGAAGGAATTTTTTTTCTAGGCAAAATTATCTGGCACCAGCTGCCTTTTGGGATAGGAGGAATGCCTTCTGAGGTGAGGTGACCTATTTCCAGATGTCTTTAAGGCTGGGAAGAACTGCTTCTGGAACCAGATGCTCTGCTTCCCATCACCTGCTCAGCCACCAGGAACAGTGCCTGGATTCCCTGACTCCCCAGTTCCTTTCTTTTTATTTTTCAAATTATGTTCTTTCCTTCTTCTTCCTTTTCCTTTTTCCTTTTCTTTACCTTCTCTGTTCTTGACTTTTTTCCCTATTCATTGTCCCCATTCTTCTCCCGTTTCTTCTTTTTCTCTTTTCATTTTCCCTATTCCTTGTTTTTCTTTTTACACTTCTCTTATGGTATTTTTACTGTTCTCCTTATCTTGCTATCTCCAACCCCCCCCCCCCCAGATTTTGTTTTGATTTTCTTTTTCTCTTTGCCTTCTCTTGTTTTTATTGTTTTTCTTTTTATTTATTTTTTTCTCTTATGATTGTTGTTTGTTTTTTCTCTTGTTTTTATTCTTTTTTTTTGTATTTGTTATATTCTTTTTGTTGTGCTGTTTGTATTTTTTGTTCTCTTGTTTTATTTATTTATTTATTTATGTCATTGCTTTTGTTCTACACAGCAAGAAACAGCAACCAGCCCTACACCATCCAACCACATATTCAACTCCTACAACCTGACTCACTGAGTCAGGGTCAACACGTCATTCTGTACCAACCGATTAATGGTAGGCAGCAGCCAACCTGCCCTCAACTGCTCTACATAAACAGAGAACAGAGAACTGTGCACACTATTTCATCCTCTATCACACCCACCAGGAGACAGGTGGCGGATGCCTAACTGTTGCCAAACTAAGAAACAGAATAGCATACTAGGCCCACTTGCTCAGATACGTCAAAACAAAATAAAGCAAAAAAGTAAGAGCCTTCTGAATCACACTAACACATAATTAATGGTAATTATAAGTACAATGACATTATAATGTCTCAGAGACATTGTGCGAATTGATAATCTCAGTTCACACAAAGAAACAAAATAAACTAGTACAAACAATGCACCAAATTACAGAGCCAGAAAACTTCTATGAGGAAGAAACTGCATAAGGAATTCAAAAGAATTATATTTAAGCAACTTCAATGGATTTAGGGAAAGATCAAGGAAAACACTGGCAAAATTATGGAAAACACAGACAATACTGTAGAAGAATACAAGAAAACAAGAATTAACACAAAAAATAAATGAAAAAATAAAAATTGAAACCATACAAAACAGCAAATAGAAGTTTCAGAAGATTGATACTGAGGTTTCATAAATAGATAGCACATTGAAAGGACAAACTAGTAGAACTGAATTAATGGAGAATAGAATTAGCTAGATTAAAGACAAATATTTCAATACTACTTTGTTAAGGCAACAATGAGAAAAAAAGTACAATGAAAAAGAAAAATTTAAGAAAACCTAAGATTTATGTGGCAGAATATCAAGAGGAATAACTTATGTGTAATGTGAATTCCATATTGGAAGAGACAAATAAAATCACAGAGAAAATTATTGAAAACTTGTTGGAAGAGAACATTCTTAATTTCATGAAAGATGAGAAGATATGCATCCAAGAAGCCCAATTAACCCTAAACACGATAGAGAACAAAAGAAAATCATATGATGTATCATAACCAAACTTTCCAAAACCAAAGACAAAGAAAGAATCCTGAAAGCAGCATGGCAAAAATGTAAAGTTACCTACAGAAGACAAACAATAAGACTAAGCAAATTTTTTTTGGCAAAAATTGTGCAGGCAAGAAAGCAATGGGAAGACATTATGATACTAATTCCATAATCTTTTTTTTAAACAGATGGAGAAATTAATCACCAAAAAATAAAGAGATTCCAGATGAGTAAAGAAGAAGAATGGAATAAGAGGGCTCCTTTCCCTAATCTCAACACCCACTACAAAGCCACAGTAGTTAAAACAGCTGGTATTGGTACAACAATGGACACATAGACCAATGGAGCAGAATTGAGAATGTAAAAGTAAACCCAAACACCTGCAGACAGCTGATTTTTGACAAAGGGCCAAAACTCATTAAATGGGGAATATATAATCTCTTTAATAAATAGTGCTGGAGGAACTGGATATCCATTAACAGAAAAATGAAAAATATAAGAAAATGAATATACACCATATATAAAAATGAATTCAAGTTGGGTCAAACATTTGAATGTAAACCTAAAACAATAAAGATCATAAAAGACATAATAGGGACAAATTTATGGACCCTAATTAATGGCATGAATCCACTATCAAACATAACTAAAATTGCACAAACAGCAGAAGACAAAATAGATGACTGGGGCATCCTAAAAATTAGACACTTACGCACATCAAAAAAATTTACCAAAAGAGTAAAAAGAGAACCTACAGACTGGGAAAAAATATTTGGCAACAAAATATTGGACAAGAGACTAATCTCTAAAACTTATGGAAAACTTCAACACATCAACGATAAAAAGACAAACAATCCAATTAATAAAAAGGCAGAGGACATGAACAGACACTTCATCAATGAAGACATTCATTTGGCTATGTAATACTGAAATACATGAAGAAATTCTTGCAATAATTAGCCATTCCAAATCAAACTCACTGCCATCGAGTCAGATCCAACTCATAGCGACCCCTCCTTGGGTTTCCGAGGCAGCATCTCTACAGAAGTAGATTGACCACCCTTCCTTCCAAGGAGTGGCTGGTGGATTTGAACCACCAGCCTTCTGGTTAGCAGTCAAATGCCTTCGGCACTACACTACCAGAGAGAGATGCAAATCAAAACAATAATAAGACATTGTCTCACCTCAGCGCTAGTAACAAAGTTCAAAAAAACAGAAAAAAACAAATGTTGGTGAGTGTATGAAGGTTTTGAAACACTTATAAACAGCTGGTGGGATTAAAGTGGTGCAACCAGTGTGGAAAATGGTATGTTGCTTCTTTACAAACCTGAGAATAGAAATAGCATATGATCTAGCAATCCCACCGTTAGGTATACATCTTAGAGAAATAAGATCCATGACATAAACAGATATATCCATACTCATGTTCACTGCAGCACTGTTACCAATAGCAAAAAGATGAAAACAACATAAATGACTATCAAGGTAGGAATAGATCAACAAATGATGGTACATACACACAGTGGAATACTATGCAATATTAAAGAACAATGATGAATCTATGAAACATCTCATGCCATCATTGAACCAAGTGGATATCATGCTGAGTGGAATTAGTCAATTATGAAAGGACAAATAATGTATGAGACCACTATTGTAAAAAGTCAAGAAAAGGGTTTCCAACAAAAAGAAATATTCTCCAATGGTTACCAGCATTGGAAGGTGAAAAGAAGGTAAACCATTAACTAGAGGGTAAATATGTATTAACTTGGGTGAAGGGGAAGGCAAACTCAAGCAATCAACAAATAAATAAATAATACTTTGGAAAAAAGAAATGCAGATAAGGGATAATTTTAGACAGATAATGTGATGAAAGAGTATGGACACCAGATTTATATTAAAAATGAGAAAATGAAAAGACCAGCTGCAGATAGGAAAAATTGTTTTCCAAAACCAAATATGACAAAGCACTTGCATCCATAATATTTAAAGAATTATCATAACTCAATAAAATGAAACAAGGCAATATGGACAAAATACTTGAACAGAAACTTTACTAAAGAAGAATGGTCAAGGGTGACTAAACACATGAGAAGATGTTTACATCAATGGTGACTAGGGAAATTCAAATTAAAACTACAATGTGATACAATCACATATCTATTAAAAAAAACTAAAATAAAAAGTTACCTGGTTATACTAAGTGCTAGTAAAGAGAGAGAGCAACTGGTACTCTCCTATTTTTGGTGGGAATGCAAAATGATGCAGCAACATGGGGTAACAGAAAGTTTCATATAATCATTTAATTACCAAATGATCTTTCATCCTAACCCCTAGTTATATACAAAAAAATTAATAAAATTTATATTCACATAAAACTCTGTATGCAAAAATCTATTTAAAAAAAAAAAAAAAAAAAAAACCTCACTGCCATCGAGTCAGATCCGACTCATAGCAACCACTCCTTGGGTTTCTGAGGTGGTATCTCTATGGAAGATTGCCCAAACTTCCTTCTGAGGAGGTCTTTGATCCATCAGCCTCCTGGTTAGCAGAAAAATGCCTTTGGCACTATGCCACCAGAGCTCCCTTGCAAATGTCTATAGCACGCTTTAAAAAAAAAAAAAAATAGGTATATTCCCTTTTACCTAGACATACGCGATCATTTAGCCTGTCTACCTATGTATCCACCCATAGATTAATGTTTGTTATTACTGTCAATGTTGTATTGTGATTGTAAGAGTGTTTACCTTTTTTGTTTGTACGTCTTTTGCACCTCTCTGTGCCTTAGAGTTACTATACTGGTCACTCGCTGTTAGTATATTCCCTTTCCTTAGAGTTACTGTGCTGGTCACTCGCTTTTGGTATATTCCCTTTCCCTTCACAGAAATCAATTTTTTACTTTTACCTATCTAGTAATTTTCCTTCGCCTCTCCTCCCATCCCAACAAAGAAAAGATCCTTCCATATATAAACCTTTCCTTGACTTCTTAAAATAGAGGATTCATACACTATTTGCCGTTCTGTGATTGACTTATTTCCTTCAGCGTAATGTTTTCCAAGTTCATCCAGCATATGAGGTGCTTCACAGATTTAACATTTTTCTTCAGTGTTGCATAGTATTCCACTGTTTGTATGTACCATGGTTTGGTTATCCATTCATCTGCTGATTGGCACTTAGGTTGTTTACATCTCTTTGCTATTGTGAGTAGTGTTGCAATGAACATGAGTGCGCACATATCTATTCGTGAGCTGGCTCTCACTTA
Organism: Orycteropus afer afer; assembly: GCF_000298275.1. Taxonomy (NCBI): domain Eukaryota; kingdom Metazoa; phylum Chordata; class Mammalia; order Tubulidentata; family Orycteropodidae; genus Orycteropus; species Orycteropus afer. Next base: position 721,847 of record NW_006921705.1, on the reverse strand, counting down.
AGGATACAGCCCTAGTAATGGGATTACTGGATCAAATGGTATTTCTATATCCAACTTTTTAAGGAATTTTCCATACCATTTTCGACAGAAGTGGTATAATTTTACAGTCCCACCAGCAGTGTATGAGAATCCCAATCTCTCCATAGTCTCGCCAGCATTTGTTATTTTCTGTCTTGTTGAACTTTGCTATTAGTGCTGGGATGAGATAATATCTCATTGCTGTTTGGATTTGCATCTCTCTAATGGCTACGGGGGAGCTCTCGTAGTGTAGTGCCTAAGGCACTTGACTGCTAACCAGAAGGCTGGCGGTTCAACCTACCAGCCACTCCTTGGAAGGAAGATTGGGCAATCTACTTCTGTAGAGATGCTGCCTTGAAACCCAAGGAGAGGTTGCTCTGAGTCGGGTCTGACTCGATGGCACATAACAACAACACAATGGCTAAGGACTGTGAACATTTCTTCAAGTCTCTGTTGGCAACCTGAATATCTTTAGTGAAGTGTCTGTTCATGTGTTCTGCCCGTTTTTTAGTTGGATTGTTTGTATTTTTGATGTTGAGGTTTTGGAGTTTTCTATAAACTTTAGAGATAAATCCTTTGCCAGATATGTCATTGCCAAATATTTTTTCCCAATTTTTAGTTTCATGCCTGTAACACTATTATTCATACTAGTGAAAAACTGGAAATAACCCAAATGCCCTTCAATTGGTGAACAGACAAATGAATGTTTCATACATAAAATGGAGCACTATTCAACAATAAAAAAAAGGCCAATCTGTGGATACACACACAGACATGAATGAATCTTAAATACATTATTCTAGTTGAAAGATATCAGGCTCAAAATGTTGCATAGTATATGATTCCATGTATACAACATTCAGGAAAGTGCAAATATATAGGAAAGACATTTCTTTGGAATAGTAGAATTATTTCAATATTTTAATTATTTAATTATTTATGGGTACCCAACTCTAGGAGTTCAGTGGCACAAGCAGTTTGTGACTGGTTGTTAACCAGAGGCTGCCAGTTTAAACCCATCCAGTGGCTCTGTGGGGGAGAGGCCTGCATTTGCTTTTGTAAAGATTACAGCCAAGAAACCCTATGGATCAATTCTACTTTGTAACAGAAGGGGTTGACATTCATTGGGAACTGACTTGATGATAATTAACACAACACCACCACCACACTACTCTATGTATTTCTAAAATTTCGTAAAACACTACATTCAAAAGTGTGAATTTCCCAACATGAAAATTAAAAGTAGTATTTTAAAAAGTCACCAAATTGTACATCTAAAGGGATAAATTTCACTGCATATAAAGTATACTTCAATATAACTGTTTAACACCGTCTGGTATATTGTAAACTGCTTTATTATGTTTTCCTTCAATATGATATTTGTGTTAAAAGCTATGTAAGTTGAACACATAAAAAGATTAGGAAAAAGAAATAGCTTTAAAGGTATATTTATATATGAAGTGCTTACTGTTTGGCCAAATGAATTCATCTTAATATTTTATAATTTAAGAACTTTTAGAATAGGTTTGTGTTATTAAATCATATGGATAAATGATTAATGATTCTTTATAATTTTCAGGTCCTATATATTTTTTCTCAGAAGGAAGGTTGGGCAATCCTACTTCTGTAGGGATACTGCCTCGGAAACCCAAGGAGGGGTCGCTATGAGTCGGGGCCGACTCGATGGCACATAACAATAACAACAACATATGCTTTTTCAGGGAAATTATCTCATCTTACAAATGCCCAAAAGAACTAAATCATATTAAAAATGAGAGAATATTAAAAGTTAAAAAGATAAATAAAAATAGTACTATTTACAGCCATGCATGTTCAATGATAAATGTTGCTTTTAAAACAAACACAATAAAACACATATATTTTCTTTTCTTATTCTGATTTTCACAGCATTGGAAGCAACAAATATTGGATTTAAATGGACTTAAATTTTAAACTAGTTCTACCAGTAACCAACTAGACCTGAGTTGTCATTCCTTGGGTCATTTCACCAAGGTTTCTAATATTAAATGTTGTTGTTGTTGTTGTTATGTTCTGTCAAGTCAGATCCGACTCATAGCGACCCCTCCTTGGGTTTCCAAGGCAGTATCACTACGGAAGTAGATTGCCCAACCTTCCTTCCGAGGAGTGGCTGGCGGGTTTGAACTGCCAGCCTTCTGGTTAGCAGTCAAGTGCCTTAGGCACTATGCTACTAGAGTTCCTACACCATCTATAAAATGGTGATATCCCATATCATATAGATTTTTTATATGATTATAAATCAACGTGAATAAAGTAACTAACATGGATCCTAGCCCATGAAAATCATCTAGAGATTATCTGTACCATTATTAGATATGTGTGCTATCATCCCTGATTTTGAATTTTTTTCCTTCCCAAAGGTCATTCCAATCTTTATTATATAAAAATATTTATCTGATTATTTTTATCAAGACTAGAAGAACTTGTTTAATAAAACAAGTGACTTTTCCATTCATTATCATTACAAATAGAATCAGGTGGATAAAAAATTATTTACATATTTTAAATTATTTAAATCCTAGGGGGTAAAAAGTATATTTTGGGTGAGATGGACAATAGAAAGGGAATGCAGATTTAGGATTAGTAAAATAAACTAAAAAGGTACTACCATTCTTACTTTGTTCCCAAAGCTATAATGTGAATGAAATTGGCCCATCACAACATAATAAGAATCTTATACTACTATTATTTTCTTATCTACCACTGGATTTTCTTACCACAGCATTCTTCATTCATGGGGATGTTGGGAATGAGGTAGGTTAAGAAGGGAGCACTGCAGAAATTAAAATTTAAAAATTCCCTAATTTGATTTGAGGAAATGCATACATTTTATAATGAATACAAAACATAGTAAACACATGTATGCACCTACTTCTTGCACCTTTACACCTTCTTTTTGGGAACATTCTGATTCTAGCCTCCTTTCATTAAAATATTTAGATGATTCAGTTAAATAACATGGATTGAAATGTCTGTTGAGATGTTTATCCACAAGATATTCATTCTTTCAACTTAGATTAAAACTTTGAAACTCCAGACAAAAGTAAAAACGTCTGTGAGGCAATATTTATCTAAATGAGATATATACAATATATACAATAATATAGAAATGAGACATTAAATGAAATAAAACACATTTTAAAAGAAGGGAAACAGAGCTGAGCCACAGAAAAAGAAGTAAACTACAAATGAGAATCAAGATAGTGATTTAGCTGAGTCAGAGAATACTAATATTCTTAGGATATTTAATTAAGAAAGTCTACTCACACTTCCAGGTAAGATGATTCATTCATCAGACCTCAGGTTCATTAAAATCAATCCTTGATTTAGGTTTGTCAACCACTAAAAGAAATGAGAGTGGCAATCAGTCAGTTTTGATTGGAATTCATTACAAGGCCTATTTGACTTAGTGACAATTAAGTTTGTGAGTTTTCCTTTCTTTTTTTTTTTATTTTTGTTTTTGTTTATTTGTTGAAAGCACTGGATATACAATTGAGGATTGTTACCAAAAAAAGAGCTGGGGATACAGCACCTTATTTTCTGAATGTCAGAATCTTTACTTGTTTTCTCAGCTCAAACTCCATCATTATCTCTCCTCATCCCATAGATGTCATAATAATCCTGGACATTTGTACTGGGGATTTCAGCTAGTTCTGTGGCACATAATACGAGCTACAGAGCTCACTGAAATACACACAAAGTTATCACCATAGTGTTTCTCTAAAATATGTTCTGGATAAATGCTCTGCTTCCTATTTTATTGTAAGAGGCAATTCAGAGTTAGGTTATGACTTTGTTTTATCAACCTAATGTTTCAAAATACTAAAAATCCATTAAAATTATGCTCAATCAATTAGCTTTTGGAAAATCATTTCAACTTTTTCTCCAGCACACATACACATGCACACACATTTACTCATACACCATTCTACTCAGAAATATTTAGAAATGTAATTAGGTCTATCTATTATCTACTGTGTATTCCCAGCTCAAATCCTGGGTATGCTATGGTCATCAGCAGCACCCCATATTTAGCTTTGCCCATCTCTCTTGCTTGTCATTTAATAACTAATTAATTTGGTCTTCTTGTCAAAAACATCTTAATCGTAACAAAAAAAAAAGAGCATTTTTTTCCCTTGAAATTCTACCATCTTTTGCACATGTTAGTAAGACTTGTCAAATTTATTTTTGTAGGATTTATGTGGCTTCATACATTAACTTCTGTGTTGGGGTGGCAATGGTGGGAAGTCTATCTCTTTCATGTTGTTGTTTTTGTTGTTGTTATGTGCCGTCGAGTCGGCCCCGACTCATAGCGACCCCTCCTTGGGTTTTCGAGGCAGTATCACTACGGAAGTAGGATTGCCCAACCTTCCTTCCGAGGAGTGGCTGGTGGCTTTGAACCACCAGCCGTCTGGTTAGCAGGCAAGTGACTTAGCCACTATGCTACCAGAGCTCCATAGGTAATGCATTTCTAAGTAGGAGACCACTATGGAGAACTACATGCAACTAATATAGTGAATTTTAAATGTGTTTGTGCTATAATTTCCCTCATTGTCTTATAATCTCTAGCATAATTCTTAAAATCAATCACTTAGCCTTTACACTCACTGTAAGAAATTTTTTAAAAGAATGGATAGATGTCCATGATTTGGTCAAAATGTTTAGAGGAGAGTCACATGAATAAGAAGAAAGCCAGAAGAGTGTCACCTGCAGAAAAGTAGTTAGAGGTTATTATCCAGAACCAGATGGCAAATGGAGCTGACAAACAAAAGCAAGAAGAGAGTTTGGAACAAATACATGTCCCTGGAAATTTCTGGACATCTGATAAATGATTGAATTCCTTACACAGAATCAAGTACAACTGAGGATAAAGTTTGTTAGTCAGGCATTTCTGACTTCAAAGACTATTCCAATCTGGAACATTCATTCTGGGTACATGATGAGAAGGTTCAGTACTCTGGAAGAACGTCAAAGGTTTTTCAGGTCTTGCCTTGTAACCTAGCTCCTTTAGCTTTACAACTTCATGATTCTTTCATAGTGACTTGTCACTATTGATTTTTATTTTATACAAATGATCCTATTCCAAAAGCTACATGTAGTTGATGGAAATATAGACAAAAAATGACACCTAACCAAAACCCACTACCATCAAGTTGATCCCAACTCATAGCGACACTTTAGGATAGAGTAGAACTGTCCTACAGGGTTTCCAAGGCTGTAAATCTTTAAGGAAGCAGACTGCCTCATCTTTCTCTCATGAAGTTGCTGGTAGGTTCAAACTGCTGACATTTAGGTTAGCAGCCCAATGCCTTAACCAAAGTGTCACCAAAGTGCCTTAAGGAAAAAAAATAAAATAGGGAAAAAAATTGGAGATTATGAAGATGTGCACAGGACCACTTGTTGTTGTTAGGTGCCCTCAAGTTGTCTCTGACTCATAGCGACCCTATACACAGCAGAATGAAACACCACCCAGTCCCACGCCTACTCCACAATCCCTGCTAAAGACAACTTAGTCATACTTTAATAAGCTTATACTAATACTCTAAAGTACAGTTCTTAATTTGGTTTCTAAGTATATTTTAATCTATTAATTATATATCACCACTACTTGAGAGGGAAAAGAGGGTGAGAATGGAATATATATTTTCTGATATAATTATAAGCCAAAATAGCATCCTTAACATAACTAGGTTGTGCTGTGCGTCTAACATATCATTAACTGTGACAGGTTACATCCTAAATTTTGTCTCTGTCCTCTTATGTTAGGTGCTGAGTTATTTGGTGGGTAAAATAGATCAAAGAATGTAAGAACAAATGGCTTTAAAAGAAGAATTTTTTTTTTCCCTCCAGAAATTATACACACACTCTGGTAAACTTCTGAGATGGTGCTCAGTGATCCATTACATCTTATATTTAGGTTCTTAGATTATTACTTCCTTTGAGAATAAGCTCAGAATTTATCAGTTCAGAGATTAGGTTATAAAAGATTGTCCCTTCCATCTTGCTCACCTCCTCTTACCCTTGTATTTGCTTGCTCTATCGAAGACAGTTTCCATGTTGTGAGTTGCCTTATGCAGAAGGCCCGTGTGGCAAAATATTGATTGGGGCCTCTGTCCAATAACCAGTGAAGAACTAAGAGAGATTCTCAGTCTAATTGCCTGGGAAGAACTGAATCCTGCCAACAACGACTTGAGTGATCTAAGAAGTAGAACCACCTCCTGTTAAGCTTAGAGTTAACAATATCCCCAGCTGACACACTGATTGCAGCTTTGTGAAACAGGTAGTGCCACAGGACCCAGCTAAGCCTTGCTTGGATTCTTGGTCCCCAGAAAATGTGGAACAATAAATATCTGCTGATATAAATGACTAAGAGTAAAAATAATTTTAATAGTAAACAGATAATTAATAAATATACACACACACATATATATATATAAACACAAAAAATTGAACAGAAGTTTTAAGAAAAAGAACTAGATTCAGGAAAGATAGGCAGTTCTCAAATTATCAAAGTACAACATATTATTTGATCTTGTTATGTGAACACATCATTAAGCCTCTTTTCCTCCTAATGTATTAAATAGTCACTAAAAAATAGAATGCTGTAGAAATCTGTAGATTGTGATATTAAAAAAGACATAAAAGTTAGGATATGGGAGATATCTATAAAAATAATGAGAAGACTCAGGACCTGCCCACTCAAGACCATAGTATTGGGGGACACCACACTCAATTGGCAGAACATAATACATAAAAATCTTGTTCCACAACATACTTTGGTGAATAGTGACTGGGGTCTTAAAAGCTTTCAAGCAGCTGGTCACATGAGATGCAGCCTACTCTCGTGTGAAGCAAAGATGAGTGAATAAAACTAAGGGCGTTTGAAAACAATCAACCCTAGGATATGATGGACCTCGAGAACAGAAGAACCAGATGGTGCCTGGCTACCAATGCCAACCACTAGGAAAGGGATCAAAACTGGAGATCCTGGATAGAGTGGGAAGAAAAATGTGGAACGAAATCCAAAAGCACAATAATGACCTGAATTACCAGTCGGATGGAGACTGGTTGGACCCCTAAGACTATGGCCCTGGGATACACTTCGAGCCTGGGATAAAACTCGCTCTCAAGGACTGGCTCTCAGCCCAACAGTAGTAAGACTTACATGCAGAACACCCAACACAGGGTGACACACATTCTACAGAGAAACACCCCTTGAAGCAATGGGGCACCGGACACCAGAGGAACAACACTCACATGGAGGAAAAGCTGGTAATTTTTAAAATTGACCATATCTGATAGATCCTGGTAAAAAAATAATAATAATGAAAATATCTATATATCAGAATTTATAAATATTTTCCTTAAAAGATATATCACCTTCTCTGGCAGTGAGTATTGTTATAATACACTAAATAAAGTTCTCAGTAACAAATTTGTAGCAGATTTAAGTAGCAACCAAAGAAGCAGATACTTTTTCTCTAATGAGAAAACAGTGACAATTCCATACTTTAGTAAAAACACTTTCTTTTTGCTGACCAGTGTTTCTTCTGTGAATGTTTTAAATACATTTATTTAAAATTTGATCTTTAATTTAATTCTATGAGTAAAATTCCCATCATGGCATGCAAGATATTCTACTAATGTTTGAATATAGATTATTTATTTATTTATTTATTTTCATTTTGTTAAGAAGTACTTCATGGAAGGGGAAAAAATCAAATTTTTCAAAAGCAATCGTACCTCGATGATTTTAATCAACTCACCAGGCATATGATTGTGTTAAAGAAGAAAAATTAAATTGTACCTCCAGAGTTAAGTTGATTACTACCTGGTACGTACTTGTGTTCTGCTAAAATTTTATAAATTGTATGTGATTGGAGCTATGGTAAAAGTCAGATTACTGATTGCCTTTAACCACAGGAAACACTATTCAAAGAAAAGGTGAAATGGGAACCAAATACTTTTATATACACACTGCAAAACACATACACGTAAGATGATAAAATCAGAAGTACTGTACAAAATAGACAAAAAGGAATCAACAGTATATAATATTTCTCATAAGAACAAATAAGTTCTGTTTTAAGTAGGCATGTGTCTACTGACGTGTGCTTCATGAATATGTTGCTTTCACAACATACCAAATTCGTCATTGAACCTGATATCAGTAAGACTGGCAGGAAGTTACTGGCTGGATCCACAAAGTGCTGTTACTTATTGGGATTCCATACTCAATACTATGACAGGTTTGGAAACTTTTTTACCCCCCTCATTTAATACAGGACCCAAACCAAACCAAATCCACAGCCATCAAGTCGATTCAGACTAATAGCGACCCTCATTGGGTTTCTTTATGGAAGTAGATTGGTCTGTCTGCCTTCTGCAGAGTAGCTGGTTGGTTTGAACCTGCAACATTCTAGCAGTCAAAAGCCTTAGGCATAGCACCAGACCATGCTAAATAAGGAAGTGGGAGTGGGGCCTGATTTTAAAACTGGCTAATATGTAAAAACACAACGTAAACAGTGAAGGTCTGAGTGCTTTCAAATGTTGGCCAGCACATTTCTTTAACAGTTTCCCAGTGTTTGGGAATATTAATCGGTAATACCAATGTTGCTGAATGACCCTGGAATTATAAAACAAAGGAAGATAATTTGATGAGATATTTTCATGGAGCTATACTAGTCTCAGGAGCTCTGGTGGCGCAGTGCCTAAGGCATTAGACTACTAACCAGAAGTCTGGCCATTCAAATCCACCAGCCACTCCTTGGAAGGAAGATTGGGCAATCTACTTCTGTACAGATATCACCTCGGAAACCCAAGGAGGGGTTGCTATTAGTCAAATCGACTAGATGGCAGTGAGTTTGGTTTATTGGATAGTAGTCTCTTTTAGGTAATTGGAATACAATTGACTGGAATGCTAGTCAAAATATTCTCTTTTCTAAACAATGATATAAACACCTATAAGTCCATTGAATCTTTATAAACCCTTCACTTTTGTCAGGTATATTTACATTTTAATACTTTCAAAACATGCCCAACTCCAATGTGTGATAGTTACAGTAGTGTGTCAAGGTAGCTGGACCATGATTCTAAGTGGTTTAGCAGTTATGATATAGTCATCCACCATGATGAGATCTGATATAATGTAATCACCTTCATGACGAGATGTACAAATAAGAGAAGGCAATCAGTTGAAAGGGAGTTTCCTCAGGCGTGTGGCTTGCTTTTAATATATACATGGAGGTCCTGGGAAAACTCTCTGGCTTTCTGCTGAATCTTTATCCTGCATCTAGCTCATCATCATCTCTGCTTTCAGGACTTAAGAAACTGGCTTGCTGTATTCCCTGCCAATCTTTGGAATGCTGCCTTAGCAGCCTCAGAGCCAACAATCGACCATTTTACCTGCCAGTCTTGGATTCCTCATCCTCCAAAGCCAGCAGACTGATATACTCCCTGCCAATCCTAAATTCTTCAAGTCCTGCAGCTGTGAGTCAGGAGAAGCCTCTAGCTTGACATTTGAACCCGTGGCTTTGCGACTTGCCAGCCTCTACAAATGCATGAACAATTTCCATGAGATAAATTTCTCTCTGTACCTCTCTCTCTATATATATATGTATGCTGGTTTTGCTTCTTTGAAGAACCCAGTGTAAGACATCATGTTTCAGATTATTTTATTTTGTAGGCTTTTAAATTCTCATTATAGCAATTTAACCAGTATCCATAATTTTTCAATCCATAAACAATCACATCAAAGAGTCCATACACTATCATAAGAGTCTTTAATTCTTAGCCATGGAGAGGACAATGCTGTCTTTAATTGCTAAAAAGAGTGATCCTGGATCCAAATGTGACTCTTTTGATTTTTCCTAAGACATCACTCATCCCAGGTGTGGCTGTGGTCACACATTTCTTTCCATCTTTGTCAGCTTGTTACCCTTAACTCATTCCTTCCCATGTGGTCACCTCCATTAAGATAAATGATCCTACTTGTCTTGCCAGGGGGGAAAAAAAAAAAAAAAAACAACCTCACTGCCGTAGAGTCAGATCTGACTCATAACAACACCTCCTTGGGTTTCTGAAGTGGTATGACTACAGATGTAGATTGTCCAGTCTTCCTTATGAGGAGTGGCTGGTGGGTTTGAACTAGCCTTCTGGTTAGCAGTCAAATACCTTAGGCACTATGCCACCAGAAGTGGTGAATATATTCCATATCTCTCTTCAACCCAAGTCATCTTTTTGGGAGGAATTAAGTTAGTAACAGGAATTAAGTTAAATGTAAAATTAAGCTCTTACTGTGACATCAAGATTATCTATTTAAGCCTCAAAAAGTACTCTATAATTTTTTAAATAAAAAAAAGTTCAATAAATGATGATGAGAAATAATAAAATAAATAATGCACCTTAAATCATATGATTAGCAATTAGGATCATTGGAATTTGAGCTGGATCTGTCTGATACCAAAAGCTGAAATTCTTAATTGATCCTAAACTATCACCAAAAGTACTCAGTTTTATAACATTGCTCTCTTATACTTGGGAAGGATCTCAAGATTTATTTGGTGCGATTTAATGTCGGCACAATACTCACACACAATACAGAAAATTTTCTATTTACAATTTCACAGCTGCTAACAGAAAGGTTGGCAGTCTAAACCCAGCAGCAATCTGCTCCCATAACAGTTTTAGCCTAGGAAACCCTAGGGGGCAGTTCTACTCTGTCCTTTAGGGTCACTATGAGTGGGAGAATCCACTCAATGGCATACAACAATAACAGAATGCCCATATACATTGCATACCAACAAACTCCAAGAATTGTTTGGGAATAAACCAGGCATTCTCATTTCCTCATTATTTCCTTAAGATTCGTTTCTCATCTTTCTGTCCAGCCTAAAAAGGAACAAGACCTTAGTCTCAATTCTTATCAAAGTAGAACACCTGAAGTCTTATTTCATTTCTTAATCCACATTCCAATATGCTAACAAAAGCCTTAGTTTATGAACACATTTGAAGTTTAAAGGATTCTCATTTTATTTCTTTTCAGACCAAAGCCTGCTATTATCATTTATATTAATACAGATAGAGTGTAAGAACTTGTTTTAATAAGTGAAGGGACAAAAGAAGGTAATCTTTTTGTCCTCCATTTCTTGTTCATACAGGAAGTACATAATTTGCAGAATTATTGCCTGAATTGCAACAGAGAGAATAGATATTGGGAGCTCTTTGTTCCAAAAGCACTCCCTGCTGGAAGCAATGAGATCATGGGTAGTATTGAAATGGCATACATTTAAGTTATTTAGTGGAATTGTACACATGGAATAGAGAAATTCAAGTGCCATTGTTATAAAAATGATATTTTATATTTACAAATAATTTATTCATTAAATATTGGAATGAAGAAGATATAAAAACAATATGAGAAGGATATTTAAATTTCTTGGTGCTTCATAATAAGCTAAGGAGTTTAGGCTTGATGATACAATTAATTTGAGATTAAGTTTACATTCTGCCTGAGTACTTATTTCCTGCTTTCTTTATTTTTATCTTTTATTTAATATCACATTCAATCTTAGGGCTTTTTAACCACAACTTTATTGACATTTTGGGCCCATAATTCTTTGTTGTGGGGTTATTCTATACATTTTCAGATGCTTTGGATCTGGCCTCTATCCACTAAAAGCCTATAGCACCATCCCCCTTGACCGTGTGACAATTGAAATTGTTTCTACATATTTTCAAATGCCCCTGGGGGCAAAATCTTAGTTGACAGTAACTGACCTGGAAGTGCCATGTGTCTATGTATCATATAAAAATAATATTACAGATACACAGCCCTAGGGGAGAAGAGGTGTCTGTGCTTGCCCCACAAATGAGTTTTGTTGCACGCTGCCACTTCTGCTCATGCATACCTGGCTGTGGCTTTGGTTATCATGGTGAAGGACAGCTGTTCCAGTTCTCAAGCCCTGTGACCGGCCTGAGCCCCAGAGCTGCTGACAAAGATGTCTTTCTGGTGGCTTCAGGGCCAGTCAGGTTTCTTTCTTTTTACCTCTATGGCAAGGAAGTAGGGGTGTTAAAAAAGACCACACCAAGGGACTCTGAGCCTGGTGGAATTGGTAGTATTTGGGTAAAACTATGACCTTCTCTAATTAAGTCAACCACTGCTCAAGGTGGAAATACAAAGACTGAGATGTGTGATCTATTCTAAAGTCAAGAATAATGTGATTTGATTACCCTAAAAACAGATAAAATAAAAATAATGTTGCAATCATAGAGGTTACACCTAGTATACATTTTTTATTATCTTTCCTTGGTGGGGTCCCCAGGACCACCTTCAGTTTAATGATTTGCAAAGAGGACTCATAGGACTCAATATATAATCATACTCATTTCAGCAAATGAATAAAATGCAAAATCAGCAAAGGGAAAAGATGGATGGACAAAATCTGTAAGAAACCAAGTGGAGTCACAGAGTACTAACTTAATTACCCCAGCAATAAGCTATAACTGTACATTTGAAATGTTGTCTATCAGAGAAGCTCATTCAAGACTTAATGCTCAGTGTTTTAGTGTTTCAGGAGCTGATCACATTAATACTCTCTGCCAAAATTTCATGCTACAAATTCTATACTTGCATAAACAAAGTGGATTTCATCATAAACCACATTATTTTTACAGTTTAGATCAAAAAAGCCACCCTTATCCTTTAGGGAATGATAGGAACACTTCTAAAATCCAAGTTCCCAGGTGTATACCAAGAACCCAAGTTGCAAGGAGATCTTTCTAAGGATGGTAGGCTCAGGCCTGCTATGTTAACTCTTTCTGCACACTTTTCTGTATAAGATTCCATGAAATATTGGCTACATTAAATAGATACTCAAAGACATACAATAAATGAATTAACTAATCAACCTCCTTGTTTTCAATAAGAATTTATTAAACTTCTCTCTTTTAGGCTTAGTCTTTCCTAGGAATTCTTAGCCCAAAATATTGCCTGGAAAATATTCTAGGCAATGAAGTATAATCAAAAATTTTAGAAGTAAATGGAAGATTTTCTTGATTGTTCCAACCTTGATCGGCACAATTTAATATCCCATGGGAAATACACAATGAAAAGGACAAAGAATGAGGTAATGTTCTAGTAAATGTAGCTTTCAAAAGCAACAACTAAGAGAATGAATAATTTACATGTGTTGAATATGAAGAGGAATTTCCTGTGGAGGAACCTATAGCATTTCCAATGGTGAGTCACATAAATGACTACATTCTGGCTTGGGGTGTGGAGTTGACTAGTGTTCTTTAGTCCAGACAAGCTGTTTTGGGCTAAGAGGATGATTTAAGAGGATGAGTTTTATCTGAATATATGTATATGTGTTTGTGTGTGTGTATATGTATGTGTGTGTGTGTGTATTTATATATATACTAAAAAAAAATAAAACCAAACTCACTCCTGTGGAGTAGTTTCTGACCCATAGCAACCTCTACTTGAGTTTCTGAGGAGGTATCACTATGGAAGTACACTGCCCAATCTTTCTTCCAAGAAGTGACTGATGACTATGAACGACCAGCCTTCCGGTTAGCAGTCAAACGCTTTAGGCACTATGCCATCAGAGCTCCCATATATATGTATACACACACATACATATATTTGTTGCTGTTGTTAAGTGCCATTGAGTTGGCTCCAACTTATAGCAACCCTATGTACAATAGAATGAAACACTGCCCAGTCCTGTGCCAGCCTCACAATCCTTGCTATACCTGAGCTCATCATTGCAGCCACTGTGTTAATCCATCTCATTGAAGGCCTTCCCCTTTTTCATTGACCCTCCCCTTTACCAAGCATGATATCCTTCTCCAGGGAATGGTCTCTTCTGACAACACGAGCAAAGTTGGAGTCTGGCCATTCTTGCTTCCAATGAGCATTGCGGCTGTACTTCTTCCAGGACAGATTTGTTAGTTTTCTGGTAGTCCATGGTACTTGCAGTATACTTCACTGATAGACAAAAGTATCAACTCTTCTTCAATCTTCATTATTTTTCAGCTCTTACTTGCATAGGAAGCTATTGACAATACTGTGGCTTGGGTTAGGTGCACCTTAATCTTCAAGTAGATTCTTTGCTCTTCAGCACTTTCAACAGGTCATTTGCAGATTTGCCAGGGCAATATGTCATCTGATGTATTGATTTCTGCTTCCACTGATGTTGATGGTGGAACCTAGTAAAATGAAATCTGACAACCTCAATCTTTCTCCCATTTATCGTGATGCAATTTATGTGTCCAGTTGTGAGGATTTTCATTTTCTTTATGTTGATATGTAATCCATACTGCAGACTGTAGTCTTTAATCTTCATTAGTAAATGCTTCAAATCATCCTCACTTTCAGCAAGCAAAGTTGTGTTGTTGGTATATCAACAGCTGTTAATGAATTTTCCTCTAATCCTGATGCTATGCTCTTCTTCATATAGTGCAATTTCTCAGATTATTTGCTCAGCATAAAGACTAAATAATTATGGTGAAAGGACAGAACGCTGACACACTCCCTTCCTAATTTTAAACTATCAGTATTCTCTTATTCTGTTTGAATGGCAGCCTCCTGGTCTATGTACAGGTTCCTCACGAGCACAATTAAGTGTTCTGGAATTCTCATTCTTCTCAATGTTATCCATAATTTGTTGAGATTCACACAATCAAATGCTTTTGCATAGCCAATAAAATACAAGTAAACATCTTCCTGGTATTCTTTGCTTTGAGCAAAGATCTGTCTGACATCAGCCATGATGTCTCTTGTTCCATGTCCTCTTCTGAATCCAGCTTGCGTTTCTGGAAATTCTCTGTCAATATGTTGCTGCAACCATTATTGAGTTATCTTCAGCAAGATTTTACTTGGTGTGATATTAATGATATTGTTCAATAATTTCCACATTCTGTGGGATCACCTTTCTTTGGAATGAGTACAAATATGGATCTCTTCCAGTCATTTGTCCAGGTAGCTCTCTTTCATATCTCTTGGCACAGATGAGTGAGTGCCTCAGCATAGTTTCCATTTGTGAAACATTGCAATGGGTGTTTCATCAATTCCTGAACCCTTGCTCTTTGCCAATTCTTTCAGTGTAGCTTTGACTTCTTCCTTCACTACCATTGGTTCTTGATCATATGCCACCTCTTGAAATGAACGAACATCAGCCAATTCTTTTTGGTACAACGACTGTGTATTATTTCCATCTTCTTTTGATGTTTCCTGTATCATTCAATATTTTGCCCACAGAATCTTTCAATATTGCCACTCAAGGCTTGAATTTTTCATTCAGTTCTTTTCAGCTTGAGAAATGTCAAGTGTGTCCTTCCCTTTTGGCTTTCTAACTCCACATCTCTGCACATCTCATTATAATAATTGGCTTTGTCTTCTCGAGCTACTCTTTGAAATCTTCTGTTGAGCTCCCTTATCTTGTTATTTCTTCCATTTGCTTTAGCTACTTTCCATTTAAGGGCAAGTTTCAAAGTCTCTTCTGACATCCATTTTGTTCTTTTCTTCCTTTCCTGTCTTTTTAATGATGTTTTGCTTTCTTCATGGATGATATTTGTGATGTCATCCCACAAATCCTCTGGTTTTCAATCATTGGTATTCAATGCATCAAGCCTATTCTTTAGTTGGTCTCATGAAGATTATAATCAAGGTCATTTTTTGGTTCTTTTGGACTTGTAATAATTGCCTTCTGCTTCATCTTGAACTTGCATGTGAGCTGTTGATGGTCTATTCTAGACAGCACCTGGACTTGTTTTGGCTGAAGATATTGAGCTTCTCCATTGTCTCTTTCCCCATATGCAGTTGATATGATTCCTGTGTACTCCATCTGGTGAAGTCCACATGTATAGCTATTGTTTATGTTGTTGAAAATAGGTATTTGCAATGAAGAAGTCATTGGTCTTGCAAAATTCTATCATGCGATCTCCAGCATTATTTCTGTCACCAAGGTCATATTTTCCAACTACTAGCGATTCTTCTTTGTTTATAACTTTTGCATTATAACACCAGTGATGATCAACACATCTTGGCTGCATCTTTGGTCAATTTCAGACTGAAGAAGTTAATAAAAATCTTTAATTTTCTCGTGTTTGATTTTGGTGGTTGGTGTGTAAATTTGAATAGTAGTAGTATTAACTGGTCTTCCTTGTTGCTGTATGGCTATTATCTTATCACTGAAAGCATTGTACTTCAAGACAGATCTTGAAGCATTCTTTTTAATGATGAATGTCATGCTATCCCTCTTCAATTTACCATTCCTGGCATAGTACATCATACGGTTATTTGATTCAAAATGGTCAAAGCTGGTCCATTTCAGCTCACTAATGCCTAGGATATCTTTGTGTTCTGTTTCATTTTTCACAACTTCCAATTTTCCTAGTTTCATACTTTGTGCATTCCACATTCTGATTATTAATGGACATTTACAGATGTTTCTTATTTGAGTTGTGCTACATCAGCAAATGTAGGTCCCAAAGCTTTACTCCATCCACATCATTAAGGTCAGCCCTACTCTGAGGAGGCAACCTTCTGACCTGAGGGGCTCAAATCCCAGCACTATATCACACAATGTTTTTTGTTGTTGTTGTTGTTGTTGTTGTTGTTGTTGTTATGTGCCGTCGAGTCGGACCTAACTCATAGCGACCCCTCCTTGGGTTTCCGAG
>NW_006921705.1:692260-704667 GCF_000298275.1 Orycteropus afer afer | reverse complement strand
AAAAAAAAAAAAAAAAAATTCTGACTCATAATGACCCTGAATAGGACAGAGTAGAACAGCCCCATTTCCAAGCCTGTAAAACTTTATTGAATCAGACTGCTTCATATTTTTCCCATGGAGCGGCTGGTAGCTTCCAACCACCAACATTTTGGTTAGCGGACAAATACCTTAACCGCTCTGCCACTAGAGCTCCATATGTATATTATGGATATTTTTTTCTCTCATTGAAAGAATATGAAATATTCATAACAATCTTCTACTTGGACCTGCATGAACTGCATTTTCTCACTCTACCTAGTGAGAGCGATCTTTTCAAAAGGCAAACCTAATCACATAAAATTTGTTAATAGCTTCCCATTGTTCTTTGGAAGAAAACTGAGTTCCTCAACTTGGATTGTAAGGTCCTGCTTGACTTGCCCCAAAATTGCTTCTTCAGTCTCTTCACATGATGTCCTCACAGCTTTACTAATTCAGACCCCTCCCTCCACAGGCCATTTGCTGCTGAAATTACCACTGACTTCAATGAGTCTTCTGTTTAGATCATAGGTCAGGTACTACATCCTTGGAAATTTTTTTTTAACCTTACTGTTCCATGCCTCCTACCTTCCAACACCACATGTTCTTCCTTTAAAACTTGTCATAATGGTTACTTTAAGTTTCACTATTGGATTATTGACTAGTCATCATCCTCTCAATTATTCCAAATACCAACTTTAACGTAGGTGGTCTTTTGCTTTTTTTTGATCACCTTTATTCTCCCTAGCACCTTGCACCATATGTACTACATATTGTTGTTGTTGTTGTTAGTTACCATCGAGTTGGTTCATACCCATAGTGACCCTAGGTACAACAGAAAGTAACCCTGGAAGGTCCTGTGCCAGCCTCACAATAATTTCTATGCTTGAGCCTATCATTGCACCCACTGTGTCTGTCCATTTCATTGAGGATCTTCCACTTTTTCACTGACCCTCTACTTTCCTAAGCATGATATTCTTTAGCTTCATCTGAACAACCTGACCAAAGCAGGTGAGACAAAGTCTAGCCATTCTCCCTTCTAAGGTATATTCTGGCTATACCTCTTCAAGACAGATTTGTTTGTTCTCACAGTCAATGCTATTTTCAATATTCTTTGACAATGCCACAATTCAAGCGTGTCAATTCTTCTTCATTCTTCCTTTTTCATTGTCCATCTTTCACAAGCATACAAGGTGATAAAAAATTATTGGGTTAGGTGCATCTTAATCTTCAAGGAGACATCTTTGCTCTTCAGCACTTTAAAGAAGTCTTTTGCAGCAGATTTGCCCAGTACAATATGTCCGATTTCTTGATTGCTGTTTCTGGGGACATTTATTGTGGATCTAAGGAAAATAAAATCCCTGACAACTTCAATCTTTTCTTCATTCATCATTTTGCTGATTATTGGGCCAGTTGTGAAGATTTTAGTTTTCTCTGTGTTGAGGTGTAATCCATACTTAAGGATATAGTCTTAGATATTCATCAGTAAGTGCTTTAAGTCTTCTTCAGTTTCTGCAAGCAAGGTTGTGTCATCTGCATATCTCAGGTTGTTAATGAGTCTTCCACTAATCCTAATGCCATATTCTTTTTCATAGAGTGCAGCTTCTCAGATTATTTACCCAGCATACAAAATAAGTATGGTGGAATGACACCACCCTGATGCACACCTTTCCTGGTTTAAGACTATGCCCTATCCCCTTATTCTGTTCAAATGATGCCTCTTTATGTACATAAAGATTGCTTATAAGCACGATTAAGTATTCTGGAATTCCCATTCTTTGTAATGTTATGCATAATTTGTTATGGTTCAGAGTCGATTCCCTGTGTACTATCAGTAAAACACAGGTAAACATCTTTCTGGTATTCTTTGGTTTCAGCTAAGATCCATCTGGCATCAGCAATGGTATTTCTTATTCCATGCCCTCTTCTGAATCTGGCTTGAATTTCCAGAAGTTTCCTCTCTATATACTGCTGCAATCATTTTTCAATTATTTTCAGGAAAATTTTATTTGCATGTGAGTTTAATGATATAGTTTGATAATTTCAGTTGGTTCACCTTTCTTTGGAATGCACACAATCTTCCAGTCTGTTGGCCAGGAAACTGTCTTCCAAATTTCTTGACATGAACGAATGAGAATCTCCAGAGCTTCATCCATTCGTTGAAACATCTCAATAGGTATTCTGTCAAATTCTTGTCTTTTTTTTTTTTTTTTCCAATCAATTCCTTCAGTGCAGATTGGATTTCTACCTTCAATTTGTTCTTAATATATGCTACCTCCCTAAATGGTTGAATGTCAACTTTTTCGTACAATAACTTTGTGTATTCCTTCATCTTCTTTCTGCATCCTTCAATATTTTGCCCATAGAATCCTTCAGTATTACAACTCAAAGCTTATTTGTTTTGATTTGTTTTCAGTTTTTCCACTTGAGAAATGTTGACCGTGTTCTTCCCTTTTTGTATTGTAATTCTAGGTCATTGCCCATTACACTGTAAAACCTGACTTTGTCTTCTGGAGCCACACTTTGAAATCTTGTGTTCACTTTTTTTTTTGTTTTGTTTCATCATTTATTCAATTGACTTTAGCTACTTTCCATTTAAAACAAGTTTCCGAGTCTCTTTTGACATACATTTTTGTCTTTTCATCTTTTCTTGTGTTTTTAATGACCTTTTGCTTTCTTCGTGTATGATGTCCCACAATCTGTCTGGTATTTGGTCACTGGGGTTCAATATGTCAAATTTATTCTTCAGATGGTCTCTAATTTCAGGTAACATATAATCAAGGTCATATTTTGTTTTAATTTTCTTCAGCTTCAACTTGAACTTGTATAAGCAATTGATAGTCTGGTTCACAATCAGTTCCTAGCCTTGTTTTGACTGATGATATAGAACTTCTCCTTCATCTCTTTCCACAGATATAGTCGATTTAATTCATGTGTATTCCATCAGCAAGGTCCATTTGCATAGTCATCATGTATGTTGTTGCAAAAAAAGTTATTTATAATGAGTAAGGCATTGGTTTTGGAAAATTCTATCATGTGGATTCTGCTGTCATTTTGTTCACCAAGGCCATTATTTTCCAACTACTGATGATTCTTTGTTTCCAACTTTGCCTTCCAATCATCAGCAATTACGAAGAGATTTTGCTGGCATATTTGTTTAAGAGTTGGTAGATATTTACAATTCCTTCATTGATTTTAGTGCTTGGTGCATAAATTTGAATAACAGGAGTATTAACTGGTCTTCCTCATAAGTGTATGGATATAATCCTATCACTGACAGCATTACACTACAGGATAGATCTTGAAATATATGTATTCCATTATTTTGACAACTTCCAGTATTTGTAGTCATACTTCATACATTCCACGTTCTGATTGTTTATGAATTTTTGCAGCTGTTTCTTCTCATTTTGAGTCATACCACATCAGCAAATAAAGGTCCTGAAAGTTTTATTCCATCCATGTCATTAAAGTTGACTCTACTTTAATGAGGCAGCTGTTCCCCACATTTTGAGTGCCTTCCAACCTGAGAGGCTCATCTTCTGGCAATGTATCAGATCATATTTCACTGCTATTTATAATGGCTTTGTAATATATCAAACAATGTTTCACTGCTATCATAAGGTTTTCAGAAGCCATAAGTTTCTGAAGTGGATGGCCCCATCCTTCTTTGTAGTTTTTCTTAGTCTGGAAGCTCTGCTGAAACCTATCTACCATGGGTGACCCTGGTGGTATTTGAAATACTGATACCATAGCTTCTAGCATCATAGCAACACACAAGCCACCACAGTATGGAACACTGACAGATGAGTGACAGACTACTATATAATATTTCCAAAACTAACTGCCATCAAGTCAATTCAACCTCTCCTTGGGTTTCTGGGGCAGTATCACTATGGAAGTAGATTGCCCAACCTTCCTTCTGAGGAGTGGCTGGTGGGTTTGAACCTCCAGCCTTCTGGTTAGCAGTCAAATGTTTTAGGCATTATGCCACGAGAGGGCTTATGTAATATATAGTAGGTATGTAAAAAAAAAAAAAAAGCTTACAATGAATCATTTTATAAGGTTTTTCGAGCCATGATCTTGTAACTCCCATGAAGTGATTGGCTGGGACTATGCAAATTAAGTGACTTATGGTTTACAGAGTAGATTCATCATTTTATGTTATTGTTTAGAGGGCCATACTTTAATATCCACAAAGGGTTTTCTCATAAAAGGGTTAACCCTCAGAGGTTTGTTGTTGTTGTTATGTGCTGTCTAGTCGGATCTGACTCATAGGGAACCCTACTTGGGTTTCTGAGGCAGTATCACTATGGAAGTAGATTGCCCAACCTTCCTTCTGAGGAGTGGCTGGTGGGTTTGAACCGCCAGCCTTCTGGTTAGCAGTCAAGTGCCTTAGACATTATACTACCAGAACTCAGAGGTTTAGGGGAACCTTGTTACCTTCAAAAAGAGAATTCTAAAGTGGATCATGTCCTTTGGATCAAAGACCAGGAGTCCATATGCTGAGAACTTCCTAGACCCAGAAGAAAGAGTAAATTCTGAAGATGATGAGACAACTGCAGTGGGCTTGCCAGCTCTCCTGGAGTGAGAAAAGAGTACTTTTAGGCAAGAAGCTTCCCAGTAGAGTTCAAAGAGCTGTAACACTTTACCTTGCAGGACAGAGGCTTAAATGTACACCATGCAGAGTTTCATGTCTCCATCTATTCCATGCAGTGGGGGACCAGGTAGTGCAGCAGCAAGAGAGCCCCATAGTCCTGTGTAGCATGGTGATGTTGGCAACAAAAGTCAACAAGGCTCTGTGGCAGAGTAGAAGCCTCAGGAGCCATGTAGACCCCTGGAACAGTGTGGTGGTAGTCAGAGGTAGTGGTGACATGAGAACAGCACCTGACATAGGACTTTAACCAAAGTGCACCTTCTCAGTGATAATAAGATGCAAGTGAGGAATTTGTGGAAGGTTAAGCAGCTCTCCTTTTGAGAATATACTGTTATTGTTTACTGTTGGTTTTCTATAAATAATAATAATAGCCTTCCCTTTGCCGACACTGTGCAGATGTCTCATATGTCTGGCTCAATTACAGATTAATGTAGCACCTATACAGTGGCTGATACCAGTGGGTGTATGTGTCTCATCCTTAGCACTTTTATGACTGTCTGGAAGTATGAGGCACAACCTGTCTGCATGTGGAATGCAAACAGACAAACATGTACACACAACCTCACAAAGATAATAGTCCACAACCCATATGTTCCCAAGATACTTTAGGGCTTTAAAGGTATATACAGTATTCTATTATTTTTTTTAATGTAATATACCTACTCCTTATTTATCAGATATCTTGTTATCTGTCATTTCCCAATTACAGCAATAGTAAAAAATTTGCTATACAATTATTTTGCACATTAATGATGTAAGTCTAGCAATAAAAAAATGCCAAAGTGTGAGGCAAGAATAACGTTGCTTATTGGCATAGTGCCTAAGGCATTTGACTGCTAACCAGAAGTCTGGCAGTTCAAACCCACCATCCACTCCTCAGAAGGAAAGTTGGACAATCTACTTCTGCAGTGATATCACCTCAGAAACCCAAGAAGGGGTCGCTATGAGTCGGATCTGATTCGATGGCAGTGGGTGGGTATAATGGTTAAGGTTATATATCAACTTGGCTAAATCACGACTCTTAGTAGTTTGGCAGTTTTGTAATGATGTAACTTGGTGTATATGTAATGGTGTAACTTGACAGTTACGTAATGATGTAATCATTCTCCATTTGGTGATCTGATGTGGTCATCATTCATTTTTGCATAATGCTGATTTTTGCAAAGACTTGCTGTTTGGTGCCTAACCATATCATTAGTGAGAAGTGGATGTGAAGAGAAAACAAAGTGCCTTAAAGGGCTGTTTCCTTGATCCTAGTGGTGTAAGGTTAAGACATTTGACTATTAACCAAAAGGTCAATGGTTTGAACCTATGAGCTGCTCTGCAGAAGAAAGATGATGCAATGTGCTTCTGTAAACATTTATAGCCTTGGAAAATCAATTGGGGTCCCTGTGGGTCAGAATTGACTCCATGACAATAAGTTTTTTTTTTTGTTGTTTTTTTTTTGGAAGGTTTACTAAGAATGGGACTCAAGTGTATCATTACATCGTTCAGAAAACCCTAAACATGGCCTCTTAAGATAATAGATTGAAACTCTGTACCAGTTATCTCTGACACAAACTGGATCAACTATTTTCCACATGCATTATCATGTCCTGTGTCCTACATATATTATCATATTCTATTGTTGCAATTTTAAGAACAGGGTTAGAAAGTACATGAGAGGAGAAGCATTTTTCTTTTAAATGCCACCCTGATTTCTTTTAATGTCTCATTATTCGTAGATAGAAAATGCATTGCTCTGTGCCTCTGGACCTGAGTTTGCTTGTATGGTACTCCTTCTAACTCTTTCTCTGTTGAGTCAACTATTTTTGTTGTTTTGTGGACAATTTTACCTTAAGGGAACAATTATGTACCCATTATTTTCCAAAAGGTGAAAATGGTTCAACAAACACTAATATCTGGAAGGGTAACTTGACTGAGATCACAAAGTTAATATAATAAATGTAAGAGTGCGCTAGGAAATAAGTGCTAGTTAGACATGGGAATAAAATCCAGCCTTCTGAGTCCAAAGTGTCTGCCCTATGCAAAGCCACTTCAGTAACTACTAATAAATTTTTTCTAAGACATTTAAACCAAATGTAATACTTTCACTTCAATATAAACATACACTTAATAATGATGACAATTAGAAGAAATTTTTTGTACCATAAAGGTATGTATTATACAATAGTTGGTCTCAATTAAACTATTTGATGGATCCTAAATGATGATAAAAATTCTTTCCATCAAAAGGATTTAAAATTATAGCTATCATTTGGCTCATTAAAAGAAGATACTTTATATTTGAATTATTTTGATATTATACATTTCTATATCCTTTTGTAAAATCAAGAGGTCTACTTCTTCATTTTCATGGCCATATATTTTTGGAAGCTCTTCAAAGTGGTTCTATATTTAGACATAAACAAAACTCAGCCAGGGTGACACAGTTTTCTCTAAAACATAGGGTTGAAAATAGAAACAGTTCAGTGATTCCTTCTAGGGACTTTTGCTTATCATTTAATCTTATTGTACCTTTAAATACTGTCATAATGATCAATGCAATTGGAAAACTTGTATATGAAGTAACAGAGTTTGAAGCTTAAAACTTAAGTGGTTAGGTTCTGGTGAGATGGCGGGATAGGCATAGAGACTGCACAGACCCTCTTCAACAAAGAAAAGGGGAACCAATTAACACAGATACAAAAGATAATTCTGAACCCCTGAACCATGAATGGAAGGATATAGAAGTAGACTAAACTCCAACTAGCAGAAGAATTTGCATGAAAATACCAAAAAAGGAGACATAATAGAGCTGCAGTCTGGCAGCGATCCTGACAGCACAAACAGCTTGAATGTTGCCAAGTGGTGGTAGGACCTACGAATTAATCTGAAAATCAGCCCTGCTAGCCAGGGACTGCACAGAGGACTGCTCTGGTGGCTGGGGAATAAAAGGAGAAGCAGCGAAGAGGAAGGTGGGCTGAGCTGTGGACTTTTGCCTATCCGGAGGGCACAGCCATTTTCAGTGTTTACAAACAGCTTGGCCATTTTGGATATTTAAAGTGACAGCATTCTCCAAGATTCCAGGGACTTAAGAACAGGCTACACTTGCCTGGAACCTCAAGGACATTTCAGACAGGATGACTAGAAAGGTTCAATATTTCCCTTGTTATTCTTATAACCCACACACTCTTGGTGAATGGAGGTGCATCCATCCCTCAGTCCCACCCACCTTCTGGGTCAGCAGGAATTCCAATCCAGTCTGTGTGCTCAGACGGATCCTGAGTAACCTGCCGTGCCTTGCCCAATTTTTTTTTTTTTTTTAAGTAGTTGAACCTATGGGCTCAAGATCATAGTCACAGAGGACATCAAGCTCAATTGGCATAACATACTACACAAAACATTGTTCCAACTCCTACTGTGGCGAGTAGTGACTGGGATTTTAATAGCTTGCAAGCAACCATCTAGATGCAACGATGGATCTCTCCTCATCCAGAGCCAAGAAAAATGAAGAAAACCAAAAATTCATGGAAACAATTAGTCCTAACAACTGGTACACATCTGATCTGTAGCCTATAAGACTATGAGACCAGAAGAACTAGATGGTGCCCAGCTACTACTGTCAATCACCTGGAAGAGGATCTATGTAGGAGATCCTGGATAGACAGGGAGAACAATGTGGAACAAAACTCAAAATCATTTGGAAAAAAAAAAAGGGGGGGGGGACCAGGTTTGCTGGTCTGATAGAACCTGGTGGAACCACTGAAACTATGGCCCCTAGCTGCCCTTCTGGTCTGGAATTGAATGTATGCCTGTGGCTTCCAGCCAAACAACAGACAGGCATATGAGTTGAACATTTATCTGAGGTAGATACACTCCTTGGAGAGAACAAGCATGGGAGAAAGAAGGGCTGTTTATGCACAGGGAGACAGCTCAGAGGGCAGGAGTGCATGGAGGGATAGACATAAGGAAGAAATAATTATCAGGAGGAAGTAGGAGGGGATAGGTTTCATTGTGGTAAATTGTGGTCAATGTCATGAGACAAAGTGTATGTGGACTGCTGTATGGAATGTATATTTGCTCTGTAAATTTTCACCCAAATCACAATTAAAAAAAAAAAAAAACTACTATTATTATTATTACTTTTGTCCTTTTCACTATTATTCTTTATTCTTCCACTCCCAGGTTTTAGTTTTCAGCTTTTTTTTTCTTTTCCCTGTTCCTGGTGGCAATTTTTGTCTTTCTTTCTTGTGGTTAACCCTATTACTTGTTTTTCTTTTTGCATTTTTCCCATTTTTTTCTTCATTATTCTCCTACACTACCTTTCTTCTCCTATTGCCCTCTCACAGATATTGAGGGTTTTTTCTTTTCTTTTTTTCCCCTTTTTTCTTTTTTTGGTTACTGTTCCTATGTGACTACATGGTGTGTTTTTGTCTATTTACTTTGACATTTTTGATGGTTATTCAATTGTTATTTTTGTCTAACAGATTGGAAGACAGCAACAGTCACCATACAACACAACTACACTCACACCTCCCACAACTTCACTTATTGAGTGAGAGTCACCACATCCTTCTCCACCAATGGCCCAATGATAAACAACAACCAACAAGGGCCTGACTCACCCATGGCTGGTCTTCACAAACACTTAACAGAGATCTAAATACAACACCATGATGTCTCCGACACAAAAGACCATCACAGTCCACAAAAAGAAACCAGATAAAATAGTAGAAAAAAGGGAGCAGGATACAAACCCAGAACACATCCCTGAGGAAAAAGCATCAATGGAACTCTCTGATAAGGAATTCAAAAGAATTATATTTAGGTATCTTCAAAGGACTGAAGGACAGACCAAGGAAAACACAGACAAAACCCTAGAAGAATTTTGGAACAAAATACAAGAACAAATTGACAAAATAAATGAAAAATTAGAAATGATTCAAAATCTACAGATAGAAATGCAGAAGATTAACACTAAATTGTCAGAAATAGATACCACATTGAAAGGGGAAAGGAGCAGAATTGATGCAATGGAAGACAGAATTAATGAGATTGAAAACAAATATCTGAATATTTCTTTGGAAAGGGATCGATCAGAAAAAAAGATCAAAACAAAATGAAGAAAGCCTAAGGTTCATGTGGGATATCATCAAAAAGAATAACATATGTGTCATTGGAATTCCAGAACAGGAAGAGAAAAATAAAACCACTGATAAAGTTGTCCAAGATTTGTTGGAGAAGAACTTCCTTGATGTGATGAAAGATGAATATATATCCATTCAGGAAGTGCAATGAACCCCAAACAGGATAGATCCCAAAAGAAAATCAACAAGACATATCATTATCAAACTCATGAAAACCAAAGACTAAGAAGGAATTCTGAAAGCACCACAGGTAAAACAAAAAGTCGCTTACAAAGGACAACAAGTAAGAATCAGTTCTGATTTCTCAGCAGAAACCATGCAAGCAAGAAGGCAAAGGGATGGTATATATAAAACCCTGAAAGAGAAAAATTTTCAACCAAGAATTATGTACCTGCCAAAATTGTCCCTCAAATATGATGGTGAAATTACGAGACTTCCAGAAAAGGAGAAATTAAGGGAATTTGTTAAAAACAGACGAACCTTAGAAGAGATACTAAAGGGAGTCTTTTGAACAGAGAATCAAACACAGCAAACAACAACTGACCATTAATACACAAGAAGACATAACCCAGAAACCACAGCTATGGACATATTCAAAGTAAAATAAGCTTACAAGATTGTAAATAGGGAACCAGAGACATCAATTGGCAAGTGAGGACAACTACAAACCAAAAAGAGGGAAAAATACTGTGTAGTTACAGAACTTCTAAATGATGAGGAAGTCAAGAGAGTTGAAAGAGAGAATGGACTGTTCTAAACTCATGGAGAAAATTATAAATCACAGGGTAATCTCAAAGAAAAATAATAAACCTTGACATCACAATAAAAAAAGAGAATAAGCACAAATATTCAGCAAATACTAAAAGAACAGCAACAAAGGAAATGATAATATGATTCATAAACATAATGGGCTCAGCACAGAAAATAATGTGGAACAAAGAAACCAGGGACCACATGAAAGCACACATAACAAAATGACAACAACCAATTCATACTTGTCAATAATTATGCTGAATGCTAATGGACTAAATGCACCACTCAAGGGACGGAGAGTTGCAGATTGGATAAGAAAACAAAACCCATCAATGTGCTGCCTACAGGAGATACACCTTAGAGACAAAGACAAATATAGAGTAACACTCAAAGGGTGAAAATCATGTATCAAGCAAATGGCAACCATAAAAGAGCACGAGTGAGAATATTAATTCCTAATCAAATTGACTTTAAGACAAAAACCACCATACGAGACAAGGAAGGACATTATATAATGACTAAAGGATCAATTGAACATGAAGATATAACCAAAATAAATATTTATGGACCCAATGAAAGAGCCCCAAAATACATAAATCAGACTTTAAAAGAGTGGAAAAGGCAAATAGATGACTCCACAGTCATAGTGAGAGACTTTAATACACCACTTTCAATGAAAGATAGAACAACTGGAAAGAAAATCAAGAAAGATGCTCAAGAAATAAACAATACAATCCACTAACTTGACATTATAGACATCTACAGAGCACTTCACCCAATAACAGCACGATATACATTACTTTCCAGTGCACATGGAACATTTTCCATAATAGACCAACCATATGGTAGGCCATAAAGCAAGGTTTAACAAATTTAAAACACTGAAATACTATAAAGCATCTTCTCAGATCCTAATGCTATCAAATTGGAAATCAACAATAGGAAGATCAATGGAAAAAGAGTAAACACATGGATACTGAACAATACCCTCCTTGAGAAAGACTGGGTAAGAGAAGAAATAAGAGGTGAACTTCAAAAATTCCTTGAATCAAATGAGAATGAAAACACAACATACCAAAATTTTTGGGACACAGCAAAAGCAGTGATCAGAGGCCAATTTATAGCAATAAATACACACATCAAAAATGAAGAAAAAGCCAAAATCAACATTTTAAACCAACATCTCCAACAACTAGAAACAGAAAAGCAAGAAAAGCCTACAGTCACCAGAAGAAAGGAAATAATCAAGATTCGAGCAGAAATCACAAACAACTGGCAAATTTAACAAAGGAAAAGAGGGAGAAAATACATGAATAAGAAATGAAATGAGCAACATCACAACAGAACCAACTGAAATAAAAAGGATAATATCAGGATCCTATGAAGAACTGTACTCCAACAAATTTGAAAATCTGGAAGAAATGGACAGATTTCTAGGAACACATCACTTACCTAATCTAACATAGACAGAGGTGGAGAAGTTGAACAGATCCATAACAAAAGAAGAAATTGAACAGGTCAACAAAAAATTACCAACAAAAAAAGTTCTGGCCCAGAAGGTGTCACCAGGGATTTCTACCAAACAGAGAAGAAGTGACACCATTCCTATTAAAACTATTACAAAACACAGAAAAACATGGAATCCTCCATAACTCATTTTATGAAGCAAGCATAACCTTGATGCCAAAACCAGTCAAAGACATCACTTAAAAGGAAAACTATAGACCAATATCCCTCATGAATACAGATGCAAAAATCTTCAACAAAATCCTATCCAACAGACTCCAACAACATATCAAGAAAATCATTCATTATGACCAAGTGGGGTTCATATCAGGTATGCAAGGATGGTT
>NW_006921705.1:687928-691875 GCF_000298275.1 Orycteropus afer afer | reverse complement strand
CCAAATTGGTAAGGAAGAAGTCAAACTATCCCTATTTGCTGATGGTATGATCCTATACCTAGAAAACCCAAGAGACTCAGTCAAAAATCTACTGGAACTACTTGAGAGATTTAGCATTGTGGCAGGATACAAGATCAACATCCAAAAATCAGTTGGATTCCTCTACACCAGCAAAGAGATTGCTGAAAAAGAAATAAGGAAATCAATACCATTTAAAATAGCTACCAACAAAATAAAATAGTTGGGAATCAACCTTACCAGGGACACAAAAGACGTGTACAAAAAAAACTATATAAAAAAAAACTACTTCAAGAAAACATAAAAGAGCTACATAAATGGAAGAACATACCACTCCTGGATAGGAAGATTGAACATTGTGAAAATGTCATTTCTACCCAAAGCAATCTATACTTGCAATGCAATCCCAATCCAGAACCCATCAAAATTTTTTAAGGATATGGAAAAGCCAATCATTAACTTTATATAGAAAGGAAAGAAACCTCGGATAAGCAAAGCACTATTGAAGAAGAACAAAGTAGGAGATCTCACACTGCTGGATCTCAAAACCTACTATAGAGCCACAGTAGTCAAAACCACCTGGTTTTGACAGACACATAGAGCAATGGAATAGAATTGAGAACCCAGAAATAGATCCATCGAACTATGGCCAGCTGATCTTTGACAAAGGGCCCTAAATCCATTAAATGGGGAACAGAATGTTTAATAAATAGTGTTGGCAAAACTAGATACTCATTTGCAGAAAAAAGAAACAAGATCTGTACCTCACACCACACACAAAAATTAACTCCAGATGGATCCAAGACTTAAATGTGAAACCTAAAATTATAAATGTCCTCAAAGAAAAACTAGGGGCAAATTTAGGGGCCCTAATATATGGCATGGAGCTCTGGTAGCATAGTGGATAAGATACTTACCTGCTAACCAGAGGGCTGGCGGTTCATACCCACCAGCCACTCCTCGGAAGGAAGGTTGGGCAATCCTACTTCCATAGTAATACTGCCTCGGAAACCCAAGGAGGGGTCGCTATGAGTCAGGTTTGACTCGATGGCACATAACAACAATATATGGCATAAATAGACCGTCAAGCATAACCCAAAATGCACAAACAGCAGAAGAGAATAGGACCTTCTCAAAATTAATTTTTTATGTGCTTCCAAAGTTCTCCAAAAGAGACAAAGAGAACCTACAGATTGGGAAAAAAAAAAAAAAAATTTGGTAATGACATATCTGACAAGGGACTTATCTCTAGAATTTATAGAAAACTCCAACACCTCAATAACAAAATGGGCAGAAGACAAGAATAGACACTTCACCGAGGACAATATTCAAGTGGCCAAAAAACATACGAAGAAATGTTCACGATCATTAGCTATTGGAGAGATGCAAATCAAAACAACAATGAGATACCATCTTGCTCTAGCACTAATAACAAAGTTCAACAAGACAGAAAATAACAAATGCTGGTGAGGTTGTGGAGAGATTGTGACTCTCATACACTGCTGGAAGGACTGTCAAATGGTACAACCATTGTGGAAAGCAATATGGCAATTTCTTAAAAAGTTAGAATTAGAAATACCATTTGAACCAGCCATTTCATTACTAGGTATATATCCTAAAGAAGTGAAAGCCATGACAAGACAAGACATGTGCACACCCATGTTCATCGCAGCACTATTTACAATAGCCAAAAGATGGAAAAAACCTAGGAGTCCATCAACTGAGGAATGGATAACCAAACTATGGTACATGCACACAATGGAATATTAAGCATCCCTCAAGAATAACGTAGAATCTGCAAAACACTGTATAATGTGGATGAACTTGCAGGACATTATGCAGAGTGAAATAAGTCAATCACAGAAGGGCAAATGTATTTTTTTTTATTGTAAAAGTCAAGGGAAGTTTTATCTATGAAAGGAAATTTTCTTTGTTGGTTACCAGTGGTGGAAGGGGAGGGTAGGGAACACTATTAGATAGATAGAGATAAGTATTGATTTGGGTGAAGAGAAGGGCAATGTACCAAATGTGTGATCAGCATGGTGGCACTGAGGAAGAGGAAGATATAAAGAGGTACATGGGAGGTGTGGAAAACAAAGATGAACCCTTTTGCACCTACAGACCTGCATTGTCAGTAAAGCCAGATTGGGTATATAGGTGGATAAATGGGTGGACAAGCTGAACTATTAAGTATGTCTATGGAGCAGGGAGTGTACCCAAGACCATGTATAGGTTTGGCAGACAATAGTCCTATAAATGTATTGGTATGATCTGTAAGAATTCCCAGGTATACAGTAGAACTGACAAGGGACAAACTTGTAGTCACTTCTTTGTCACAGCCAGCCACATAGAGGGACTGAGTAGTTGAACCAGTAGGCTTGGGACCATAGTCGCAGAGGACATCAAGCTCAATTGGTGTAACATACTACACAAAACATTGTTGCACCACCTACTTTGGCACGTAGCAACTGGGTTCTTAAAACCTTGCAAGAAGCCATCTAGATGCAACAATGGGTCTCTCCTCATCCAGAGAAAAGAAGAATGAAGAAAAATAAAGATTCATGAAAACAATTAGTCCTAGTGACTGGTACATCATGCAATCTGAAGCCTGTATGACGGTGAGATGAGAACTAGACGGTGTCTGGCTACAACTGTCAACCACTTGGAGGGGTATCTTTGTAGGAGATCCTTGATAGAGAGGGAGAACAATGTGGAACAAACTCAAAATCATTTGGGGAAAAAAAGGGGGGGGGGCAGGCTGGTCTGACAGAGCCTGGTAGAACCACTGAGACTATGGCCCCTAGCTGCCCTTCAGGTCTAGAATCGAACCCACACCTGTGGCTTTTAGCCAAACAAAAGACAGGTATATGAATTGAACATTTACCTGAAGTAGATACACTCCTTGGAGAGAACAATCATGGGAGAAAGAAGGGCTGTTTATACACAGGGAGACAGCTCAGGGGATAGCATGGAGAGATGGACACAGGGAAGAGGGAGTGAGTGGGAGGGGAGTTGTTGCATTGTGATAAATTGTAGTCAATGTCATGAGACAAAGTGTATGTGAACTGCTGTATGGAAAGTGAATTTTCTCTGCTTGCTTCAGAAGCAC
The DNA here is from genome assembly GCF_000298275.1 of Orycteropus afer afer. NCBI lineage: Eukaryota > Metazoa > Chordata > Mammalia > Tubulidentata > Orycteropodidae > Orycteropus > Orycteropus afer. The sequence goes on along the minus strand of NW_006921705.1, from coordinate 688,748 downwards.
ATATACTAAAATTGGAACTATACAGAGATTAGCATGGCCCCTGCACAAGTATGACATGCATATTTGTGAAGTGTTCCATATTTTTCAAGATAGACTGGACTGTTCTAAACTAGGGGAGAAAATTATAAACATAGGGTAACCTCAAAGAAAAATGATAAGTCTTCATATCACAATAAAAAAGAGGACAAACACAAATACTCAGCAAATATTAAAACAACAGCAACAAAGGAAATGACAATAGGACTCATAAATATAATGAGCTCAGCAAAGAAAATAATATGGAACAAAGAAACAAGGGACACCATGAAAAAACACATAACAAAATGACAGCAACCAATTCATACTTGTCAATAATTACATTGAATGTTAATAGATTTAATGCACCTCTCAAGAGATGGAGAGTGGCAGATTGGATAAGAAAACAAAATCCATCAATATGCTGCCTACAAGAGACAAACCTTAGAGATAAAGACAAAAGTAGAGTAAAAATCAAAGGTTGGAAAAAGATATATCAAGCAAATGGCAACTGTAAGAGAGCAGGAATGGCAATATTAATTTCTGATCAAATTGACATTAAGACAAAAAACACCATATAAGACAAAGAAGGACATTATATAATGGTTAAAGGATCAATTGAACATGAAGATATAACCATAATAAATATCTATGGACCCAATGAAAGAGCGCCAAAATACATAAATCAGACTTTAAAAGAGTTGAAAAGGCAAATAGATGACTCCACACTCATAGTGGGAGACTTTAATACATCACTTTCTTTGAAAGATAGAACAACTGGAAAGAAACTCAACAAAGATGCAGA
>NW_006921705.1:664411-682528 GCF_000298275.1 Orycteropus afer afer | reverse complement strand
TGAGAGCCATGACAAGAACAGACATATGCACATTCATGTTCATTGCGACACTATTTACAATAGCCAAAGTATGGAAACAACCTAGGTGTCAATCAACTGAGGAATGGATATCCAAACTATGGCATATACACACAATGGAATACTATGCAACCCGAAAGAATAATGTAATATCTGCAAAACACTGCATAATGGGATGAACTTGAAGGACATTATGCTGAGTAAAATAAGTCAATCACAAAAGCACAAATATTGTATCAGTACGTTATTGTAAAAGTTAAGGAAACATTTATCCATAGAAGGACATTTTCTTTGTTGGTTACCAGGGGTGGGAGGGGAGGGGAGGGAATACTGTTAGATAGATAGATATAAGTTTGGATTTGGGTGAAGAGAAGGGCACTGTACCAAATGTGAGTGATCAATATAGCGGCATTGAGGAAGAGAAAGACATAGAGAGGTACGCGGGAAGTACAAACAACAAAGATGAACCCTTTTGCACATATAGTACAGCGTGGTCAATGAAGGCAAACACGGTATATGAGTGCATAGATGGGTGGACAGGCTGAACTATTAGGTATGTCTATGAAGTGGGGACTGTACCCAAGAACAGGTATAGGGTTGGCAGACAATGGTCCTATAACTTTATGTGTATGATCTTAATTCCCAGCTGTATAGTGGAGCTGACAAGAGGCAAGGTTGTAGCCATTTCTTGGTCACAGCCAGCTACCCAGAGGGACTGAGTAGTTGAATCTGTGGGCTCTGGACCATAGTCACAGGGGACATCAAGCTCAATTGGCATAACATACTACACAAAACATTGTTCCACTTCCTACTGTGGCAAGTAGCGACTGGGATCTTAAAAGGTTGCAAGCTGCCATCTAGATGCAATGATGGGTCTCTCCTTGTCCAGAGCCAAGAAGAATGAAGAAAACCAAGAATTCATGGAAACAATTAGTCCTAACAACTGGTACACCATCTGATCTGCAGCCTATATGACTATGAGACCAGAACTAGATGGTGCTCGGCTACTACTGTCAACCACTTGGAAGAGGATCTATGTAGGAAATCCTAGGTAGACAGGGAGAACGATGTGGAACAAAACTCAAAATCACTTGGAAAAAAAAAAAAAGGCGGGTGACCAGGTTTGCTGGCCCAATGGAGCCTGGTGGAACCACTGAGACTATGGCCCCTAGCTGCCCTTCAGGTCTGAAACTGAATGCATCTCTGTGGCTTCCTGCCAAACAATAGACAGGCATGGGAGTTGAACATTTACCTCAAGTAGATACACTCCTTGGAGAGAACAATCATGGGAGAAAGAAAAGCTTCAAGTCATCTCACTTTCAGCAAGCAAAATTATGTCATCTACATTTTTCTGGTTGTTACTGAATCTTCCTCCAATCCTGATGCTGTGTTCTTCTTCATATAATCCAGCTTCTCAGATTATTTGCTCAGCATTCAAATTGAATAAATATGGTGAAAGGATGAACCTTGACACACATGTTTCCTGATGTTCAACCATGCAGTATCCCCTTGTGTGTGTGTGTGTGTTATGTGCCGTCGAGTCGGCCCCGACTCATAGCGACCCCTCCTTGGGTTTCCGAGGCAGTATCACTACGGAAGTAGGATTGCCCAACCTTCCTTCCGAGGAGTGGCTGGTGGGTTTGAACCGCCAGCCGTCTGGTTAGCAGGCAAGTGTCTTAGCCACTATGCTACCAGAGCTCCCGCAGTATCCCCTTATTCTGTTCAAATGAAAGCCTCCTAATAATCTGTGTACAGGTTCCTCATGAGCACAGTTAAGTGTTCTGGAATTCCCATTCTTCTCAATTTTATCCATAACTTTTTATGATCCACACAGTCAAATGCTTTCTCATAGTCATAGTTTTCTGTGTATTCTTTCCATCTTCCTTTGATACTCCCTGCATCAGTCAATATTTTTACCACAGAATCCTTCAATATTGTAACTTGAATTTTTTCTTCATTTTTTTAAACTTGAGAAATGCTGAGTGTATTCTTCCCCTTTGATTTTCCATCTCCAGGTCTTTGCACACTTCATCATAATACTTTACTTGTTCTCACAGGCTACCCTTTAAAATTCTCTGTGTAGATTTTTTACTTCATCATTTCTTTATTTCCTTTAGCTACTCTCCTAGCCAGAGCAAGTTTGGCAGTCTATTGTGATATCTGTTTTGATCTTCTCTTCCTTTCCTGTCTTTCAAATGACTGTCTGCTTTCTTCATGTATGATGTTCCTGATATCACGCCCAAACTCATCAGGTCTTATGTCACTTTTGTTCAATGCACCAAATCTATTGTTCAGGTAGTCTCTAAACTCAGGTGTGATATGTTCAAGGTCAAATTTTAGCTCTCATGGACTTTTTAAAAATTTTCTTCATCATGAACTTAAGTTTGCATGTGAGCAACTGATGGTTTAATCCACAGCTACTCCCTTTTTTTTTTTTTTTTTCTCTGACTGATGGCATTGGGCTTCTCCATTGCCTCTTTCCACAGATATGGTCAATTTAATTACTAAGTATTCCATCTGCTGAGTTCCACGTGGATAGTCCATGTTTATGTTGTTGACAAAATGTATTTCCAATGAATAAGTCATTGGTCATGTAAATTCTATCATGTGATCTCTGGCATCATCTCTATCACCAAGGCCATATTTTCCAACTCTCTATGGTTCTTCTTTGTTTCTAACTTTCTCATCCCAATCACCAATAGCATGTTTGGTCAATTGCGGTCTGCAAAAGTTGGTAACAATCTTCAATTTCTTCATCATAGGTTTTAGTGGTTGGTGCATACATTTTAATAATAGTTGTATTAACTGATTTTCCTTGTATGCATATTGTATTACCCTGTCACTGACAGCATTTTACTTCAGGAAAGATCCTGAAATATCCTTTCTGATGATTACTGCAATGTCATTCCCCTTTAATTTCTCATTGCCAGCATAATAGAGCATATGACTGCCTAATTTAAAATGGCCAAAACCAGTCCATTTCAGCTCACTAGGGCTTAGGATATTAATCTTATTGCATTCCATTTTGTTTTTTACAACTTACAATTTTCCTAGATTTATGTTCCATACATTCCATGTTCTGTGTTCTGACCACTATCAATAAGTTTTTTAGTAATTTTTTTTTCCCCAGAAGTGGACCTGACCATGGTCTTCTTCGAAACTGTCTTAGTCTAGAAGCTTCATTGAAACCTGTCCACCATGTGTGGTCCTACTGGTACTTCATCTAGATACCAGTGACATAGCTTCTAGTGTCACAACAATACACAAGCCACCACAGTATGATAAACTCACAGATCAGTGGCAGTTCTGTGTGATAAGTTGCCATATTTCTTATTTTTTTTATTGTTTTAAAACTGTAACACATTTGCTAATTTTGAGGTCTATAATATAGTGATACTAATTACATCAATCATGCTGTACAACAATCACCCATTCTAATGTTATTTTAAATAAAAAAAATTAAGTGATTTTTCTGTAGTTAGTGAAAACTGCATATCATTGTATTCATAATGAAATACAAATACATAAATAAGATTGTTCAGTAAAAATTATATCATAAGCTTATATTTTCTTTACATTCAATAAGTTTAAACTTTTGACAGTTTATATATCAAAAGATTGTTTGATGGTTCTCCTCAGTAAATTCACTGACATCTGAAATTCAAAAAGTTCTTGATTCAAACCTAATCACCAGTAATAAAGATTTGGTAATTAAGTAATTTTATTGATTGTGGTTATATCTAATTCATTTTTGTCTGGAAATATCAGCCCTACATGCATTAACAACTGTACACAATTTATATCTTTAAAACACACAGTTAAAAGAAAGTTGAAAAAAAAATAAAAAGAGCATTAATAACATTTATTAATTATACAGTCTTTTAAATAACATGTTGTTGTTGTTGTTATGTGCTGTCAAGTCGGCCCTGACTCATAGTGACTGCTCTTTGGGTTTCCTAGGCAGTATCACTGCAGAAGTAGGATTGCCCAACCTTCCTTACTAAGTATTTTTGAAAACTATGAATATTACTGGGAGCTCTGGTGGCATAGTGCCTAAGACATTTTGACTGCTAGCCAGAAGGCTGGCGGTTCAAACCCACCAGCCACTCCTCAGAAGAAGTTTGGGCAATGTACTTCTGTAGAGATACCACCTCTGAAACCCAAGAAGGGGTCACTGTGAGTCAGAAATGACTTGATGGCAGTGAGCTTTTTGGCTTTGATGAGTATTACTAACAATATTAAAATATCTCAAGTTTGGAAAGGTACTTTTCAAAGTATCATTTAGAATTAGTAGGCAACATTCCATGTATAAGTACTATACACAGTAGCTGATTTATTCTTCACAATATTGCAAGACAAAATGAACCAAAAACCCACTGTGATCAAGTCAATTCTGACTCATAGTGATCCCACTGAGTTTCCAAGACTGTAAATCTCTATGGAAGTAGATTACCTCATCTTCCTTGTGCAGAACAGCTGATGGGTTTGAACTGCTGATTTCTTGGTTAGCAGCCAGCTGTCTTACAAGATAATAATTAGTACCATTATTATTATGAAGAATAAAACTGAAGCTCAGGATGGTTAAAGTGTACCTGATATCATATAACTACATGATAGGAGAGCCAGGATTCAAAATTAGGTTTTTCTATTTCTAAGTTCATAATTGTTCCAGTATAGCCTGCTATTGCTCAAACAAGTATGCTTTTAAAATTGCTTTTAAAATATCCACAGATGGCACCTGCTAAACATACAAATGACAATAATATCCCAATATTTTCAAATACTCAAGAATATCCAGCATAAATTAAAGACAAAGCTTTGAAATTTGCATTGTAATGTACCACACCTAGAAAGAAGCTTAAAAATCTATCTAGTCCATCCAACATTCTCTGTTAGAGATGACCTGGAGAAAGAGAGTTAAATGATTTAGAGCACACTATCTAGACAATTTCAAAGTCCATATTTATTTTTCCTTGAGTCACTTTCCACAGTAATTTTATTCTCAATATCAAGAAAATGGTTTTAGTCATAATATTAAAAATGTTTCTACTTTTAATTTAAAGGGTGAACGATGCTGATTTTCAATAATAGAAAAAATAAAAGCTACCATATTTATAACCAACATTATACTTTCTGCCTTCACTGACAACACAGTACATTATGTGCAAAAGGGTTCATCTTTGTTGTCTGTACCTTCCATGAACCTCTCTATGTCTTCCTCTTCCTCAATGCCACCATGTTGATCACTCACATTTGGTACATTGCCCTTCCATTCACCCAAATCAATACTTATCTCTTCTTATCTAGCAGTGTTCCCTTCCCTTCCCTCCCACACCTGGTAACAAACAAAGAAAATCTCCTTCCATATATAAAAATTTCCTTGACTTTTTACAATAGTGAACTAATACAATATTTATCCTTCAGTGATTGACTTATTTCACTCAGCATAATGTCCTCCAAGTTCATCCGCATCATGCGGTGGTTTGCAGATTCTATACTACTCTTTAGAGTTGCATAGTATTTCATTGTGTGTATGTACCATAGTTTGGTTATGCATCCTTCTATTGATAGGCACCTAGGTTGTTTCCATCTTTTTGCTCTTGTAAATAGTGCTGCAATTAAATATGGGTGTGTATATATCTGTTCTTGTCCTGGTTCTCACTTCTTTAAGATATATATCTAGTAATGGAATGGCTGGGTCAAATGGTATTTCTAATTTCAACTTTTTAAGGAATCATCATATTGCTTTCCACAGTGGTTGTATCATTTTACAGTCCCATCATCAGTACAGGAGAGTCCTAATCTATCCATGATGTCACCAGCATTTGTTATTTTCAGTCTTGTTGAACTTTGCTACTAGTATTGGGGCAAGATGGTATCTCAGTGTTGTTTTGATTTTCATCTCTCTAATGGTAGCATAGTGCCTAAGGCACTTGACTGCTAACTAGAAGGCTGGCAATTCAAACCCAACAACCACTCCTCGGAAGGAAGATGGGGCAATCTACTTCTGTAGTGATACTGCCTCAGAAACCCAAGGAGGGGTCGCTATGAGTTGGGTCCGACTCGAAGGCACATAACAACAACAACAATAATGGCTAATGATCATGAGAATTTCTTCATGTGTTTATTGGCTGCCTGCATATCCTCTTTGTGGAAGTTTCTATTCATGTCTTCTGTCCCTTTTTCAATTGGTTTATTTGTCTTTTTGTTGTTGAGATGTTGGAGTTTTTTAAAAATTTTAGAGATAATTCCCTTGTCAGATATATTTTTTTCCCAATGTATAGTTTCTCTTTTGATTTTTTGGGGAAGTCTTTGGAAGCATATAAAACTTTAATTTTTAGAAAGTCCCATTCATCTAGTTTATCTTCTGCTGTTTGTGCATTTTGGGTTATGCTTGATAGTCTATTTATACCATACTTTGGGACCCCTAAATTTGCCCCTATTTTTTCCTTGAGGAACTTTATAGTTTTAAGTTTCACATTTAAGTCTTTGATCCATCTGTAGTTAGTTTTTTGTATGGTGTGAGATATAGATATTGTTTTATTTTTCTACAAAAGGATACACAGTTTTCCAGCATGGTTTGTTAAATAGACAATCTCCTCCCCATTTAATGGATTTCAGCCCTTTGTCAAAGGTCAGCTGACCATAGGCCAATGGATCTATTTCTGGGTTCTCAATTCTATTCCATTGGTCTATGCATCTGTCGTTGTACCAATGCCAGGCAGTTTTGACAACTGTGATAGTTGGAGTTGTGTGTCAACTTGGCTGGAACACAATTCTGTGTGGTTAAGCAGTTGTGATGTGGGTTATTCCCATGATGGGATCGGATGTACATGTTTTGAGCAGCCAATCCACTGAAAGGGAGTTTCCCTAGGGGTGTGGCCTGCTTCCAATATATTTATGGACATCCTGGGAAAATGAGACACTCTTCTGTGGATCAGGATTCTGTTGTGCTGCCTACAACTGTCTATGAGCGAACAATCCACAATTCGGCCTGGTGATCTTGGATTTGTCATTTGTTGAAGTCAACAGCCAGTATACTGCCTGCCAACCTTGAGCTCATCAGCCTGTGCAGCTGTGTGAGTCAGGAAAAGAGAAAATCCTCCATTTTGATATTTGATCCAAGAACTTGGGACTTGCCAGCTTCTATAATTTTGTGAGCCATTTTCCTAAGATCTCTCTCTCTCTCTCTCTCTCTCTCTCTCTCTCTCTCTAATCTTTTCTGGTTTTGGTTCCAGAGATCCCAGCCTAACACAACTTCTGTGGCTGTATAGTAGGTTTTGGGATCCAGGAGTGTGAGACCTCCTACTTTGTTCTTCTTCTTCAATAGTGCTTTGCTTATCCGAAGTCTCTTCCCTTTCCATATAAAGTTAGTCATTGGCTTTTCCATATCCTTAAAGAATGTTGATGAGATCTGGATTGGAATTGCATTGAATGTATAGATTGCTTTGGATAGAATTGACATTTTCAGAATGTTCAATATTCTTATCCACAAGCATGGTATGTCCTTCCATTTATGTAGATTTCTTATGGTTTCTTGAAGTAGTCTTTTGTAGTTTTCTTTATACAGAGAAATGTAAGTTATACAACATTTCTAGCATTTTAAAATTTGCTTTGCAAGCTATATCTGTATTGTTAGAAATATGGATGAGCATTGATAATGGTTGCAAAAGTTGTCTAAAGCTTGTTGTTGTTATGTGCCATCGAGTCGGATTCGACTCATAGCGACCACTCCTTGGGTTTCCAAGGCAGTATCACTATGGAAGTAGCTTGCCCAACCTTCCTTCCGAGGAGTGGCTGGTGGGTTTGAACCACCAATCTTCTGGTAAGCAGTCAAGTGCCTTAGGCACTATGCTACCAGAGCTATTCCACTTTACATACCAAGAAAACTAAAGCAATCATTCCTATGTATCATACAAATCCCTTTCTTTTTCCTTTAAAATCTTTCTAGACATAGAAATCCCTGAATGAATGAATACATTTAACTAGTTACTTTCTTTGATGTTTCCTATGTTTCTAAAATAAAATGATTCTAAATGTATCTTTAGAATTCATAAGCAATTTAAATATTTTGAAGTCATATGATGGGAACACATTATTGTCCTGCAGTTTGTCATTAGTCAGAGGGAAGAGGGATCTGTGTCTGTTGAAACTCTCCCTTGTAGACAGAAATATTTAACATACGTCAAAAATAGTGAACAGTCTGAGTGTCTAAAAAAGCGTGTAAGGTAATGATTTTTACAGAAATAAACCCCTTCTTCAGATCCTGATAAATTAGCTGCAGAAATATCTGAATAGAGAAGAAAATAGAGAAGAAAAAAACAATCTTTGAAAATCCATTATATATTAAAAAAAAAAGACTGAATACACGTTTATGTCAAAATTATTTTTGAACTCACTAATCATATACTCATAGCTTGATCTTCATCACATAGTAGAGATACAAAGTAAGCAGTTACCCACATATTAACATCTTATTGTTGTATTTTTAATATAAAAGGGATATATATAGATAAATTTAGTATTAGAGAACGTTGGTTCATATGAATTAATGAAAGAGATGCATGGATTAAAAAATTACTTGAATTATGTTCTCACCCCAAATACTTAACTTTTGCAAGTTATTTAATTTCCATGTTTTCATTATTTTTAACCACAACATCCTTCACCTTTCCTTCTCACTGTACTATTCAAAGGATAGGTCTCTAGGTAGCACAAATGGTTTACACTTGACTACCAATTAAATGTTATGACCTCACCCCCTGCAGAATGGCCTGAGGATCTACTTCAGTAAAAATTTCAGTCAAGAAATCCCGATGTAGTGGTTCTGCTCTGTAACACATGGAGTTACCATGTGTCAGAATCAACTTGACAGCAACAGGTTTTTATGTCTTTGGGGTTTTTCTAGTATTCTAAGAATGGAATTTCATAATAAATGTATTATCTCCCTAAAAAGCAAAAAATACCATATTAATACACTTGAGGGTAAGGAAATGCTAGCATGGTCTCCGCTGGCAGACAACTCACTTCCCTAAAGATGGATCGTACTTGAAGTTTATTAACTCGGTCTTTCCTGCTAAGGAAAGTAGCAAGATGAATAATTTTCTAGGGGTTTTGGATAAAACTTTACAGCAAATTTCTTTTAGACTAGAACTTTTAGATCAGATTATTTAGACTAGAATCAGAAGAAAATCCTTAAGTTCTTACAAAACTAGTTTAAAAGTGAATGTCTAATGTACTATATAGTGCAATCAACAAACACTGCACCAAAGTGAATTGTTACTATTCTTAAAATGAAGTCCTTATTATTAAATCTTGGTAGATTACAAACAATACACTTCTTTACCATAATAGTACACATCTAATTATTTCAATCAGGAGCTCTGGTAGCATAGTGCTTAAGGCATTTTACTGCTAACCAGAAGGCTGGCGGTTCAAACCCACCAGCCGCTCCTCGGAAGGAAGGTTGGGCAATTTACTTCCCTAGTGATACCGCCTCGGAAACCCAAGGGAGGGGTCACTAGGAGTCGGGGCGGACTGGATAGCACATAACAACTACAACAATTATTTCAATTAAGGAAGATTTTATCTAATTTTGACACATCTAATTATTTCAATTAAGGAGGATTTTATCTTATTTTGTTGATAGGTATAACAGAAATAGTTTTTTTTACTAGAAATAAATTCTTAGTTCTCAGTCTTGACATTGATGTAGAATATGCCATTTAACCATTATCAGTTTATCAAATCTTACTATACTTAGCAGTACTGATTACCTTGGATTCCAATTTAAAAACAGCCTTCCATATGGGTATTTGAGTTCTTTTCAAAATACATCATTTAAAACAAAGGGGGGGAAATGGAAATAAACAATTACAGTGTGTTGTTGTTCACAAAGTAATTGTTGTTGTTGTTGTTATGTTCCGTGGAGTCAAACTGGACTCATAACGACCCCTCCTTGGGTTTCTGAGGCATTATCACTACAGAAGTAGATTGCCCAACCTTCCTTTCGAGGAGTTGCTGGTGGGTTTGAACCACCAGCCTTCTGGTTAGAAGTCAAGTGCCTTAGACCTAGGCTACCAGAGCTCCCCACAAAGTAATTAGAATATTATAACGATGTCAAAAAAATTATAGAGCCAATTTTTACAAGTATGATGTTTCAAGATTCAAGCTATTCTTAAATATTTTAAGTACTTTAAGATAAAATCACTTATGTCATGTTAGCTCATGTTTGTAGTTCATTTTTACATGAAAAGCAATTTTAAAGCATTTCCAACATTTATTTTACTTCTTTATAATGCACCATTATAGTACAGGAAATGATTAATACAATTACTCTAAGTCTCAATAAACATAATGGCAAAAACATTTTAAATAACATGAGAGATAAGAAAGAAGTATAAAACAACTTTTAATATTCTGTTTCTTGGTAGGGGTAATTTCAGTCGTAGATGCGATGATTATGTTACAGCTATTGTAAAGTGTTGTCCAATCAGCTCTGACTTACAGAAATCCTATGTACAACAGAATGAAACACTGCCCTGTCCTGCATCATCCTGACAATCCTTGCTACGCTGAGCCCTTCATTGCAACCACTGTGTCAGTCCATTTCATTGAGGTCCTTTTTTGCTGACCCTCTATTTCCCAATATCCTTCTCCAGGGAATGGTCCCTTTTGACAACATGACCAAAGTAGGTAAGATGAAGTCTGGCCATTCTTGTTTCTAGGGATCATTCTGCCTGCACTTTTTCCAGGACAGATTTGTTCTTTTTTCTAGCAGTCCATGGCATTTTCAGTATTCTTCACCAACCCCACAATTCAAAGCCATTAACTCTTCTTCCATCTTCCTTATTAATTGTCCGTCTTTCCCACGCATGTGAGGCAATTGAAAATACCATGGCTTGGGTCAGACAGCACCTTAGTTTTTAAAGTGAAATCTTTGCTGCTTAATACTTTAAAGAGGTCTTTTGCAGCAGATGTTCCCAGTACAGTATGACATTTCATTTCTTGACGGCTGCTTCCATAATTGTTGATTGTGGATCCAAATAAAATGACATCCTTGACAACCTGAATCTTTTCTCCATTTATCACAATGTTGTTTATTGATCCCATTATGGGGATTGTTGTTTTCTTCATGTTGAGGTGTAATACATACTAAAGACCATAGTCTTTGATCTTCATCAGTAAGTGCTTCAAATCATCTTCACTTTCAGTGAGCAAGGAATAACATTTGCATATCACAGGTTGTTAATGTGAAATTATTTCTATTAGTACCGTTTATGTAACTGCACTTTTTCCAGGACAGATTTGTTCTTTTTTCTAGCAGTCCATGGCATTTTCAGTATTCTTCACCAACTGCAACACTTGGAAGAAATAAGATGTGGATATTACCTTTATTTTTTGCCTAATGTCTCTTCCTTTTTTCTTTTGTTCTTTAAATTTTCTTTTGGGAAACTACTTCCTTTACACTCTTTGTGGTTGACATAGTGTCACACTCACTGCCAACTGTTGTTGTTATTATTGTTGCTAAATAGGACAAGTTGGATTATTCTCTGAAATTCTATTTCTGCATGCTGAGAGGGATAAGGTCTCTTTTCCTTAGGAATTGGCAATCATAACATTAGGTATTGAGTCATCAGCAACCTTGTTACACATCTGTGTGGACAAAGCCTAACTAAGAATAGAAGTCCCACAAAATGGGGCACAGACAAAGACCAAGAGAAACAGACTCCTAAAGTGTCTGTTTAAGACCCTGGCACAGCCATACCTGAAAAATGTCCATGAGCATCATTTATTTTTAAAACTTATTTGAGCTGTTTTTTTCTCATACAATTATAGGAGCCCTAACAAACAGGGATTGAGCAGAATATGAATAAAGATGCATCTCACAAATAACTGGAATACATTTTATGTCTAAATGACTGTGTTTAAATTTAAAAAGAAGAAAAATAAAACCTCCAAATTATATACTAGATAAGCCATTAAATTTAATTAATACTCTATGAAATTAAAATTTCTTCTCACATAAATATACTAATCACTCAGTTTCGAGTACTACCACATATCCATGTAATCTTTCGCTAAGGTTAGTGTGAGTGCTTTTCTCCTTCCTATCAAGAAGCAGACCAGATCAATGAAAATGACCAACTGATTGTGATTGCAGAGAAGCATGACATTGTTGCAAAAGAAATTCAAATAAAAACCTAATATTGAAACTTCGGCTTGAGTTTTGAATTATCTCTCTTTGATAGAGCAATATACTGTTATAAATCTTCATAAAAATCTAGTAAATATTAGTTTATACTCTTTAAATTTTCTCTTCAGCAAAGTCTTTCCTAGTTATTTTATTTCTCTCTATGATTTTATCTTCCCAAGTTTCTTGACTGTGCCTGTATTTTCTTTTATCCTCACCTCCTATGGGTCTACTTTCTTCTGCCCTTCTCATTTTCTGACTTCCCACTGACTCTCCTTTTCTCTTACCTCCATGACATATGCCCTCAGGCACCTCTTTCTGGTCTCCTTCCCTCTACCCCCACCTATCTTGCTTCTTATCAGGACCCTTTTATAGAAACTGAAATAGTGCTTGATGCAATCAATTAGATTTCAAGTGGGCAATTGAAAAGTGTTACCGTCATTTTCTTTACATTGAAGGATATGACATGTGATATTCAAATCAAATAATTTCTAGAAGCATTCAATTCCACTTAAACACAATCAAGCCAATACCTGAATTTTCCTTTATTCATCTTGCAAAAGGTGAGCATTTTCTAAATTTGTTGTAAACTCAGCAATAAGGCAGAACACAATTTTTAAAATCTAAATGCAGATTTTATAGGGATTAGGTCATCAAAAAATGATATTTTATGAATTAGGAATTTGGGTCTATCATAAAATACACAAATACTATCCAAAATCCCATTTTAGTGCTTTGTTTGATAAGTCTATTTTCTGTCTCTTAGTATAGAAATAATTTGTGTGTGCAGTTAAATTCCTTAATCGAACATAACCACTATATTCATTTAGAAACTACTAATGATTGCTTGGGGACAGAATTTGGACATTATACGTCTCTTGGCAGCATATTTGTTCAATTGCGATGAATAGATAAATTGAAAAATTGTTATTAAAATGCATACACACTTTCGAGCAATAATGCAAACCACCAAGGCATAAATCTTCCCTAATTTATTGATAAAACCTAAATTTTTCTCCAAATTTATGTTTAGATTCTCCTTTTTTGTCTCTCTCCCCATCTCACTTTGGGAGTTTGATTTATTGTGGTTATGAGTGACTCCGTGTACTTGCATCCCAGAATGATCTCCTCACCACTGTCCCAAGCCAAGGCAGGCTTGGGTTTCAGGGTAGGCAAAAAGCCTCCTAAGCATCTGATTTAGAAAGAGCAATTCTTCATCCCATGATTTCATCCCATGTGTCAGGCAAGGAAATGTAGTCAGATTTCACTGAGTTTTAGAAGTGACAAAACAGATACTTGACTCTTGTTTTTTGTTGTTGTTAGGTGCTGTTTGAGTCAGCCTGACTCCTAGCCATACTATGTACAACAGAATGAAATATTGACCAGTCCTGCACCATCCTCACAATCCTTACTATGCTTGAGCCTCTCGTTGCAATCACTGTGTCAATCCATCTCATTGAGGGTCTTCCATTTTTTTTACTGACTATCTACTTTCCCAAGCATGATATCCTTTTTCCAGGCACTGGTCACTTTTGAGAACAAGGCCAAAGTACTTGAGAGGAAGTCTAGATATTCTCCCTTTTAAAGAGCATCCTAGCTGTACTTCCTCCAAGACAAATTTGTTCATTCTTCTGGCAGTGCATGGTATTTTCAGTATTCTTCACCAACACCACAATTCAAAGACACTAATTCTTCTTCAGTCTTCCTTATTCATTATCCAGCATTCACATGCACATGAAGTTATTGAAAATACCATGTCTTGGTCAGTCACACCTTAGTTTTCTTAATGAATAACTTACAGTTACTGAAAATGACTCTTAGGGAGTAACATATTCACTAAATGAAAACAAACATATTAACAAAGAAAAACATGTCTACAAAAAAATTACTTCAGTGCAGATTGTCTATATTTACTTTCAGTGATTTTAATGAGGACATATCTATAAAGAACCGGAAATCTTGATTAAAAGTTGTAAAGTAGTGAGCATTAATACACAGTTTCTCAATGAAGCAATACTTTGTTCTGTTTTCATAGAGTTGTCGTTGTTATATGCCGTCGAGTTGGCCTGACTCATAGCGACCCCTTCTTGGGTTTCCGAGGCGATATCACTATGGAAGTAGATTGCCCAAACTTCCTTCCAAGGAGTGCCTGGTGGGTTTGAACCACCAGCCTTCTGGTTAGCAATCAAGTGCCTTAGGCACTATGCCACCAGAGCTCCCGTTTTCATAGAGTACTCTTTACAAATTACTGAAGTAGGTAACTGACCACATTTCCCTGTTTGTTTATCTTGCTAGCTCTTTAAAGTTCTATTCACCATTGTCTCTTTGAAAAAGAAAGGTTTTACAACAGCTGGGCTGAACATCTGGAAAATGTAACATTACATATATATAATTTTTTTTTTCCTATCAATAACCTCACAGATGTAAAGCACACCTCCTCCCCCACACACCTCTCTGGGCCTCATCTAATGTGTTAATACTTTGGATAATGAGAAGAGCAGAAGTGGCTACTAAATATCTTATTCAAATTAACCGAGATCTAAGTGTAAATGTGGAAGTATTCATGCAACTCATAAACTGCTGCCTGAGCCTGAGTTTTTAATAGCAGTGTTTGATGATGTTGGCACTCATGATCATTTTCTGTCTTTGAAGCTACTGAATTCAATGATCCATCCTCTGTGTTTATTTGTCAGGACTGTGAATATAATAAACAGTTGAAGATGTTCAGAATTATTTGTTGATTTTAGATGGCAGAAAAAAATGCAAAATTAAATATAATTGATAAGTGTAATTCTCATGCATTAATTACTTTTTGGTCAATAGAACTTCTCTTTCCAAGACATAATAGAAATATAGTAGGGGGAATGGGGTCATATCATATTCCAAATTTATGCATTGTAAGATAGTATAATCAGTATGGATCTTTGTGAGCAGAAAGCTAATGACAAACTAGCTCATAAAATACAGTGAAGTTACTGACTCAATTATCTGGTAGTTCAAGTAGCTCAGTAGTTCCAAGGAGGCAAAGCTGAATCCAGGCTAGGCGGCAGCACCAGGCACATGTCTCTATTTCTTTCACTTCCTCCATGATGGCTTACCTTCCTAATAATGGTGGCAAAGATGATCATGATAAGCTCTCATATTCTATGCTCCCTATGGCCCCTGCCCCCCATCACAACAAAAAGAATTCTCTTCTGGTATTTCCAGCAAAAGTCTTAGAAATGATTACAATTTGGTAATGTAGCTTGGGGGATGTTTTTTGGCATATTAACTAGTCATAGTGGTCAGGGAACAGAATGGGCATCAGGCTTAGGTGATACACTCATCTCTAAAGGTCGGGATTCAGGCTTTGAAATTAATGAACAAAGCACAGGAGGAAGTTCAAGGGGAAAATTAGCATTATTTTATAAAAAATGATGAAGGAAGTTTTTGGGACAGTCATAACAATTACAATTGGTGTCAGTAATTTAAATGCAAATATTGCAGATATTGTCTTAATAAAGAAGTAGAATATTCTTCTTAAGTAATTGGAATGTTCTCAGAAGTAGGCCATGGGAAAAGTTAAAGAAATAAAAGGTCAGGTTGCAATAACAAAAAGTAAAAATGTGTATAGTGATATTAGTTTTAACACAAAATCCTTGACCATTTTTAGGGGAACATTTTTCTTACCATTAAAATAAGGATGCAAATAAAGTGTCCAACTAATTTAAGCTTGAAGGATATTTTACCTACTCCTCACTTGCAATATAGTGTGAAAATACATAGAATAATAATAATAATAATATATAAGGAATATTACTGAGTAAATCTTGTCAGGCTCATTGTACACAGAATTTTTAGCTTGTAGAATGTCAATTAGAGTAACACTTCACTTTGAAAAATCATTGGCTAGTAAATTAAATTTAAGAAAAATAATTGATTGAATCTTAGAAAAATATGTTCACTTTCCAAAAGAAACAATGTAAACATTTGGTCTGGACTAGGTGGAATGTGGATATGAGTTGAATACTCTTTTGAAGGAGAAGGTAAATTCTCTCTAGCAATCAAGTAATATCGGGAAAACGAATACATGAAAATACTCTTACAAAATCAAAAGTTGATATTTCTAATTATCCTGGCATAATTGATAAGTCATTCAGTCAAAAACACAAAACCATTGTGAATCTTTAAAATCAAGCAATACACTGTTGTATTGACAGTTTGGCTATATGTTTGTTAGTCCTTTTTTTAAAAAAATAAAAATAAACGTAACCCTTTCAAAAAAATCTACCTTCTTTTTAGTAAATCACCCAAACATTAAAGTGTTCTCCTAGAATAAACATTTATGAAAAGCTGAGGCAGTGTGACAAGCATTAAAAAAAAAAAAAAAGTACAATCATGAAAACAAATGTTTTTATAATGGAACAAGGACATTTTTCAATTGCCTTCACACATTGAGCTGTTTAGACATGTTGCAATCAAATGAAAAGTAATTGCCAAACACAGTTTATATAGAGGACAGTTGCCAAGTAGTTGTCATCTTGAAATAAGCTCTTTTTCACTCTATGTTTTCAAAACATAAGTTTGTGTCACAATTTAAGTTGATTCTAGCAACTTGCAGTTAATCCTGGACTACTTGTCATGATTAGATATTCAACTAAGGTATACACCACAGACCATCTGTGAGAGGATATTATTTCATCTGTCTCCAGGGAATAGGAATACTTATTTTAAGGACAGGCCCATTCTGACACGTTGTGAAAACAAGAGAATGCCAGGTGGTTGGTAAAGAAAAAGAATAATGCTAGGGAAAAAAAAAAAAACTCAGGGCTTTGCCATCAAACCTTTGCAATACTGCAGTGCAGTACAGCAGGTGGCAAACACTGAGGTCTCTGAGTCCTATATGCTTACAAAGCCAGAATATGATTGACCATTTGGAGCTCAGATTCCATGAGACTGTAATAATACTGATGGTAGGAGGTTTCAAAATTCAGTAAGGGGAGAATCTAATACCAATATTACTGTTGTGTGTCATTCAGTCTATTATGACTCATAGTGACCATATATGACAGAGTAGAACTTCCCCATATGGTTTCCTAGACTGTGATCTTTATAGGAGCACATCACCATGGCTTTTCACTCATGATTGTTATTGTTATTAGATGTTGTTAATTTGCTTCTGACTCACCATGACCCTCTATACAACAGAATGAAACACAGCCTGGTCCTGCATTATCCTCACATGACTGCTATGTTTGAACTCACTGTTGCAGTTGCTCTATCAGTCTATCTCTTACTGTCAATTCCTGTAGGCTTGTTTTTTGCCAATACCTTCAGTGCACCTTGGACTTCTTTGAATACTATTGATTTTTGATCATATGCTACTTACTTCTTGAAATTGTTGAAGAACAATCAATTCTTTTTGGTACATTGAATGAATGTGTATTCTTTCCATTTTCTTTTGATGTTTACTGCATTGTTTAATTTTTTGTCCATGTTGTTGTTAGGTACAGTTCAGTCAGCTCAGACTCATAGCAATCCAGTGTACAACAGAAAAGTAAGTGCCTCCATTGCAGCATCCATTTGTTTCAACATCTCATTGGCATCCTGTCAAATCCTGGAACCTTGTTTTTCACCAATTCCTCCAGTGCACCATCAGCTTCAATACCATTAGTGCTTGATCATATGCTACCTTCTGAAATAGATGAACATCATTCAATTCTTTTTGGTACAGCGACTCTGTGTATTACTTCCATCTTCTTTTGATATTTCCTGTATCACTCAATATTTTTCCCATAGAATCTCTCAATATTACAACTTGAGGCTTGACTTTTTTCTTCAGTTTCTTTCAGCTTGAGAAATACCAAGTGTGTTCTTCCCTCTTGGATTTCCAACTCCATGCCTTTGCACATTTCATTATAATAATT
>NW_006921705.1:661503-664311 GCF_000298275.1 Orycteropus afer afer | reverse complement strand
TTTAGCTACTCTCCATTCAAGAGCAAGTATCAGAGTCTCATCTGACATCCATTTTGATCTTTCCTTCCTTTTTAATTACCTTTTGCTTTCTTCATGGATGATATTCTTGATGTCATCCCACAATTCCTCTGGATTTTGGTCATTGGTGTTCATTGTATCAAATCTATTCTTCAGATGGTCTCTAAATTCAGGTAAGCTATAATCAAGGTCCTATTTTGGTTCTCATGGACCTGTTTTAATTGTCTTCAGCTTCAGCCTGAACTTGCATATAAGCAGTTGATGGTCTGTTACACAGTCAGCTTCTGGCCTTGTTTTGGCTGAAGATATTGAACTTCTTCATCTCCTCTTTTCAAAGATGTAGTAAATCTGATTCCTGTGTATTCTACTTGACGAGGTCTATGTGTATAGCTGCAGTTTATGTGGTTATGAAAAGCTATTTGCAACAAATAAGTCATTTGTCTTGCAGAATTATATCATCTCTGGCACAATTTTTATTACCAAGTCCATGTTTTGCAACTTTTGGTGATTCTTCTTTGTTTCCAACATTTGCAGTTGATGTTATGAAAAAAAAATGTGTATGAAGTGCTATATGGAAAATGTATTTGCTCTGTAAACTTCTACCCAAATCACAATAAATAAGTGGGAAAGAAAAGATGTTACCTCCCATTTCTACCACCTTTCCAAAAAAAAAAAAAAAAGATGTAAAAAAGATTAAACAAGCAGGCAGGGAGAGAGAGATGGGGTAAGACAGATGCCATGACACATGGCGCTCTGCTAGGAACAAGAAAGGAGAAGCTGAAAAGAAAAGGACTTTCCTCCAGAGCTGATGCAGGGAGAGAGCCTTCCCCTAGAGTCAGCCAACTTGAACATTTAGACTCCTCAATGGTAAGAAAATAAATTTCAGTTTGCTAAAGCTATCTACCTGTGGTATTTCTGTTATAGCAGCATTAGATAACCAAGATACCTACTTACACTAATTTCAGTGATAACTGAGAGAATATGAAGCTGAAAAGCTGAATATGTTATGTCATCGGAGGGAAGGTTGGGCAATCTACTTCCCTAGTGATACTGTCTCGGAAACCCAAGGAAGGGTCGCTATGAGTTGGGTCTGACTCAACGGCACATAACAACAACAACATGGTATGTCACATAGATGAGATTTCATGATCTGTATGGGTAGATGAATATTGGTTTTAAAGAGTAGATCAATATAAAAACCTGGTATAAGTATGAGGTAAACAAGTAGTACCAAGTCAAAATAGTACCAAATAAAGATCTCATGTGTACAAGGATATGTAAGTGCTTTACCTTTTGAGTGTTTAAGCAAGTGAAGTAAGGGCAATGAACAGCTTGTCGCCAAAAAGGGGGAGGGGGCAGGGAAAGGGCATTGTTGAGGACAAAATAAAAGAACAACTTCTTCCCACAAGAAACTTTGTCAGAGGAAGTCTATTCACATGGGCTGTTTTTTGTTGTTGTTGTTTTTGTTTGTTTTAAGGAATTTCTTTAGAGGCAAGGCTTTTTAATTGGTCATGATAAAAAGATCTTTTCCTACACTTGAAATAAATGATAATAAGCAAATACCCAGGAGCTCTGGTAGCATAGTGCCTAAGGCACTTGACTGCTCACCAGAAGGCTGGTGGTTCAAACCCACCAGCCACTCCTCGGAAGGAAGGTTGGGCAATCCTATTTCCATAGTGATACTGCCTCGGAAACCCAAGGAGGGGTCGCTATGAGTCAGGGCCGACTAGACGGCAAACAACAACAACAACAACAAGCAAATACCCAAATCACAAAATACAATAGACAAAAGGCAACATCATGTAATGTTTGAGTTTGATATTTAAGAGAAATGGCACAGAAGTCAGGGAAAAAAACAAGAAGTCTGTTTTGTTAGCACAACTTTGAGGATCCTCATTGATTTCAACTGTCTTAGATAAAATTTCACACAGACTACTTGTGAGATTTTTTTTTATGTTGCCCTGTTTATATGTATACCTCATAACACAAATCTCTCAAGAAACAAACTCATTGTCATTGAGTTGATTTTGACCCAGAGCCACTTTACAGGACATAATAGAACTGCCACATAAAGTTTTGAGGGCAAAATCTTTACAGGCGCAAACTGCCACATCTTTCTCCCACAAATCAGCTCATAAATTCAAATTGCTGACCTTCCTATTTGCAGATGAATGCTTACCCATTGTGCGAAAATAAAAATAAATAATAACAATGTGTATTTAAATATCTAGTTGTGCTACTTAATTGAGAAGTGAAATAACTTACGTGTGCTATAATTTTCAATGAAAGAAATGTAAAAGATGAAACAGTAAATAAAAACTATAACAAATGAGATGTTGTTGTTGTTGTCATGTGCCGTGGAGTCAGACCTGACTCATAGCGACCCCTCCTTGGGTTTCCGAGGCAGTATCATTACGGAAGTAGATTGTCCCACCTTCCTTCTGAGAAGTGGCTGGTGGGTTAATAGGACTAATTCGAAATGGAATGAATAAAATAAAAAATGGAATATAAGCTCAATGAGAGGATAAATTTTTGTCTCTTTTGTTTACTGCCATGTTCCCAGTACCCAAAACTATGATGGCACAGAGTAAATACTTAACAAAGGTTTACATTTTGAAAGTATAACTTAATAGAGTGAATAAAACAACCTAGATGTCCAACAACTGAGGAATGGATAACCAAACTTTGGTACATTCACACAATGGAATACTATGCAATGCTAAAGAATAATGTAGAATCTGCAAAACACCGCATAACGTGGATGAACTTGGAGGACATTATGCTGAGTGA
>NW_006921705.1:657531-659958 GCF_000298275.1 Orycteropus afer afer | reverse complement strand
CCTACTTCCGTAGTGATACTGCCTCGGAAACCCAAGGAGGGGTTGCTATGAGTCGGGTTTGACTCGACGGCACATAACAACAACATGTTCCTTTTTACAGATTAATCATACTGTGACAAAATTTTGAATAAATACACTATGCCTGAAATTAGTTTGCTTGTGTTTTCTGAAGAATGAAATACAAATTTATATTTTATTAAGAAAAATACTGGATTTATTCAAATTCAAAAGAACAAAGGCAATGAAAACATTTTCAGTTTTAATGTAGAAGCAGGCAAAACATTGTCAAGAAGTGATAAGGGATTTTATGGTCTTTTGCTGTTGTTATAAGAAATTGCTCTGGATAATTCTGTCACTTTTCATCTATCCAAAAACATTGCTCCAAGAACTATACCCTCAGTATCATAAAATATCTTCTATCACATAACATATTTATCATATCTTTCATCCTATGAAAACCTCATAAATCAACATTTCTCCCTCTCTAAAACTTCTTTATAGTTTCTCCCCTCCAAGAGCTCTTTATACTCCTTTACATGAACTCTTTGTACACCTTTCTATATTTTCTATTCTCACTTACACTTGAACCTGTGCTAAGAAATCTCTTATTGGCTTCATGCTCCTGGAAAAGAACTATCAAGGACCAGATAACTAAATTCAGCTGCCAGTTCTTGGTAACAGCCTTACTTGAACTGTCATCAGCATTTATCACATGATTACTGTTATTGGGTGGGGGTTTCTTCATTTTACTTCCAAATCTGTACACTCTCCATGTATTTCCTCTAATTTATTTGTTTGCACTTCCTCCTGTTTCTCATCTCTAAACAATGGTGTTTAAAAAAACAGGATCAATTTTTATGCTTATTTTTTTCATTGTCTATATTTTCTCTTTATGATCTCCTCTAGTCCTGTAACTTGAGAGATTCTCAGTTCTGAGCATATATCACACTGCCCCATTTGTCTCTGTATTAGCATGAGAGTGAGAGTTTGGGCAATATTTGTCAGGAGAGCTTCACATTAGCAGGAAGACTGGAAATTCTTTTAGTCCTCCTGAGAAAAATTTCATCACTACACCATCAGTTAAAAAATATCAATAGAAATCAGGTATCCACACATATTATTGGGATTTCAAACACCTTATTTAAACTTCATACTGAAGTTAATCCCACAATCACACAAGGAAATAATCCATAATGCACATCTTAAAGTAATTAGAATGACATCATCTTGCTATTTTTAAAGGAGATTTCACAAAGTACCTAAGCCTATGTGTGATCTGCAGTGGCTCATCAGAAACTATAAATAGTCAGGAGTGCTCCATTCCAGCTCTGGAACAGGTGGAGTTCTGCTTCCATTTGGCATGATAAAATATCTTACACACTCTTAAAGATATTACACATTTTTTAAAAATAGAAATGCAAACCAATCTTTATTGTCTCTTCTTCTTCCTATTTTGGGTATATTTTTTAAAAAAAATCTGTAAATTTAAAACTACATGCACATTATGAATTAACTTGCTTTATTACCTGAAAATGTCAACTTTATGAAATGGGAGCCCCAGTAGACTGTTAATGTATCTGTGATACAAGAATACATTATAAATTCCATTATATCCATTATTCTCTTGACTTACCATGTATATTATCATTATATATATATGGCTATAGTTAAAGGTAAAAAGTTAAAATTTCTGACACGGTATGATAAACCAAACCCAACCCACAGTCATCGAGCTGATTCCAACTCATAGCAACCCTCACTGGGATTCTAAGGGAGTAAACCTTTATGGAAGAAGATTGCCCACTTTTGCTTCCATGGAGTGGCTGGTGGGTTTGAACCACTAACTTTCTGGTTAACAGTCAGCTAGGCACTGTGTTACCAGAGTTTCTTACACAGTATGATAGCCTCTTGCAATTCTTTTCTTTTCTTTTTTTTCTAATTTTGATGAGAACTACAAGAATGATATCCTCATATGTATGTAAGCACTTGAAGAATTAGTGGGGTATTTTAATTAAGTGATCTCAGGGAAATTTTTAAAATAGTAAGACAACAGAACGAAGGTAGGTGAGACAATTCAGATAACTATCAATCACATGAGCACTTAGTGTGCTCTTCAGCCAATTGCCAATAAATACTGACCTCATAATTTAACTGTAGCTGAAATATATGGCATTCAATTATATGAAGACTGATCCATCCATTCATTCATTACTTGAACAAAATTATCACATACTTACAACATATTACCTGCTTTAGAGAAAAGGAGCAAATAAATAACAACTATAACAGTCAAATAATTCTGATTAAACTTATTATTAAATATTGCCAGATTCTACGTCTAGTTTGAAGAAGTTCAAAAATTTTTAACAAGGATTGTGAATACCCATCTATAATAGTGTTCTTATTGTGGGGGAAAAAAAAAAAAAA
>NW_006921705.1:627152-657396 GCF_000298275.1 Orycteropus afer afer | reverse complement strand
CCAGCCACTCCTCAGAAGGAAGGTTGGGCAATCCTACTTCCGTAGTGATACTGCCTAGGAAACCCAAGGAGGGGTCGCTATGAGTCGGGGCTGACTCGATGGCACATAACAACAACAACAACAAATACTATATATATATACTCTCTCTGGAGCTCTGGTAGCATAGTGCCTAAGGCACTTGACTGCTAACCAGAAGGCTGGCAGTTCAAAACCAGCCACTCCTGGGAAGGAAGGTTGGGCAAAAATCTACTTCGGTAGTGATACCGTCTCAGAAACCCAAGGGGATATCGCTATGAGTCGGGCCGACTCGATGGCACATAACAACAACACCACCACCACCACTATATTTGAGGGCTCTTCAAAGACAAGGGCTATCAATAGTGGGTGCTTAACGAATATTTACTGACAAGTAACATGTATCGAGTCCGACCCCAATCATAGGACCCCTCCTTGTGTTTCTAAGGCAGTATCACTACGGAAGTAGATTGCCCCATATTTATTAATTTTAAGGTAATGGAAATATATATGAAAATCTACCCAAAACACATTATTTTTCTCTTTATATGAATGTACCTCTCAGCATGTAAAATGTCTGCTAACTTTTCCAGCCTAAAATCCTCTATTATGACATTGTAGATATTTATAACAGTTACTTAACTAAGACACATGATAAGCTCTTTATACTCTTTACTCTGCAGATCACTTTTTAGGCTTTTTAAAAATATATATAATTATTTGGCTCAAAATTCACTAAAATGCTAAAAAATATATTAGAATATAAAATTAGAACTTAGAATATATAATGAGCTTTATTTTAAATATTCAATAAAACCAAAAAAATAAACTCACTGCCATCAAGTCAGATCTGACTCATAATGACCCTCATTGGGTTTCTGAGGCAGTAAATATTTATGGAAGTAGATTACCCATCTTCCTTCCATGGAGCAGCTGGTAGGTTTGAACTGCCTTAGGCACCAATGTTGTAGTTGTTGTTATATGCCATGGAGTGATATCCTACTTATAGTGACCTTTCAATGGGTTTCCCAGGTGGCATCACTACGAAAGTAGATTGCCCCATCTTCTTTCCAAGGAGTGGCTGATGGGTTCTGGTGCCTTAGGCACTACGTTACCAGAAATCACCTTTAATTCTAATGATTAAAAAAAAAAAATGTAACACTGAATTATCATCTAAAGTTTAAAATATCTTCTGTAAGCCTATACTGATAAAAAGAAATAATTGATTGTATTAATAAATGAGAGAAAAGAGACAAATCTCTTGTGAAGAAGAATACCAAAGTATGTAGATACTCCACCTTAAGCACCAATTCCTACTTTAGTTCAGGATATACATAATGATTTCCTTCCAAACAGTACAGTATAGAAAGATGAAAAAGAGAGAAACTTTACAGTGAAGAAATTGGACTACCACCACTACTTTAGCTAGCTGATCAAGGTCAAAAACTTAATGCCAGTCTAATCATGGGGGAAAAAAGTCAGATAAACTCCAATGGAATAGCATCCTGTATTACATCTGATCTAAACTTCAAATGCTTCAGCATCACCAAGAACAAGAAACTTATGAGAAACTATCACAGACAAGATGAGCTTAAGGAGTCTAGACAACTAACTAAATGCAATGTTTTATGTTAGGTGGGATTCTGGAACAGAAAAAGGACATTAAGTAATGTGTAAGGAACTTTGAGAACTTTGTCTCCCTTAGTTGTCCCAAACGGCTGTGCTCACTTCCTGGTCTTCTTCAGATGCTCCAACACCGCCCGTGGCATCCTGCTCACTTACCTGGCCTTCCCCCAGTGCTCCAAAACACCCGCCTTCCTTAGCGCCCAGCGTGCTTTTGCATATGAGAGCTAAACAATGAATAAAGAAGACTGAAGAAGAGTCAATGTTTTGAGTTGTGGTGTTGGAGAATACTGACAGTACCATGGACTGCTAAAAGAACAAACAAATCTGTCGTGGAGGAAGTGCAGCTGGAATGGTCCTTGGAGGTGAGAATGGCCAAACTTCACCTCACCTACTTTTGTCATGTTGCCAGAAGGGACCACTCTCTGGAGAAGGATATCATGCTTGGTAAAGTGGAGGGTCAACAGAAAAGGGGAATGCCTTCAGTGAGATGGACTGACACAGTGGCTGCAACGATGGGCTCAGGTATAGCAGGGATTGTGAGGCTGGCACAGGACCGGGCAGTGTTTTGCTTTGTTGTACATATGGTTGCTATGAGTCAGAGACGACCGGACTACACCTAACAACCAGGAACTTTGAACAAAGGATGAGCTTTAATTAATAATAATGTAACAATATTTTAATAAATGTATTAAGATATTAATAATAGATTAAACTGTGGGGGGTAGGGAGTATATGAGAACTCTGTAATATCTTTAGTTTTCTGTAAATCTAAAACTTTGGTTGAAAACACAATTAATTAATTAAAAAAAAAAAAGATTCCAAATATGAGTGTAGTTGTATGCAAGTATGTGATGCATAACAACATAAGGACATGGAAAGTATACAAGGTACATAGTCCAAAGGTCTTAAAAGGAAGCCACAGGATGATTATTCTCTTGTCACTTGACCACAGATAGCTTGTGCACACTTAGACAAGTCATCTAACCCCTCCAGTTTGCTATGAAACACGTGAACAGGGCTACATGAATTCTAAGGTGTCCCTTAGCTCTGTTGCTCTTTTAGTTATCTCCAAATAGGCATGGCTTTCAGAGAGATGACAAAATACTTGAAAAACCTACATTTGAAAACACTGAAGGAAACCAAAGTAGATGTAGGAGTTGAGCTCCAAGCTATGTTGTCTGTTGTGTGTTCACATTATGAGGGCCCCAGAGAAAGTATGCAGCTTTATGAAAGAATTAATTAAGAAGCAGGTAAGACTGAAGGACCATTTTGAAAAAGTGATGGGTATGGGAGAAGTGAAGGATACTCTTCATCACAAAGAATTAGAATGTGACTCTTACATTAAATTCTTTTCTGCTGACCCACTATTTTACATGATATCTTTCTCATGGGTGTTGTAGTTCCTAAGGCATTTGACTGCTAACCAGAAGGCTAGCAGTTCAAATCCACCAGTCAGTCCTTGGAAGGAAGATTGGGTGATCTAGTTCCATAGAGATACCTCCTCAGAAACCCAAGGAGGGGTTGTTATAAGTCAAATTGACCCGACGGCAGTGAGGTTTTTTTTTTTTTTTGGCTTACTCTTCTGGAAATCCTTTCCCTTCCTCTGAATTCTTTCTTTTCTTTTGTTCTTTTCCTGGCATACTCTATTTTCAAGATTCAGTTCATATGTCATTTAACTTCATCTAACCTTCCATTTTATTCATGCAATGCTCTCAACATTAAAGACACTGGCTTAGTTCTTTCTCCCTATTCAATAAACAAGACAATGCCATGTTAATATTTGTATATAAATCAACACCTAGCAATTGATGATAATGATGGTGATGGTGGTGGGGATGATTGACATTAGCTTCTTTCTTCTGGGGTGTTTGCTTTTATGTCCTGCACATTATTTAGGTCTTAAATGAAAACTAGTTTTGTTGACTTAAAGTTTATTATTTTTTTAATCCTCTATTCAATAACTAAGGGACTCTGGTGGTGCAGTTCCTAAGGCATTTGACTGCTAACCAGGAGGATGGCAGTTCAAACCCACCAGCAGCTCCATGGAAGAAAGATCGGGCAATTTACTTCCATAAAGATTTACTACCTCAGTAACCCAATGGGGGTTGCTATGAGTCAGAATCAACTTGATGGCAGTGAGTTTGGTTTTATTTTGGTTTATTCAGTAATCATATGTGCCCAATAAATATTATAGTTGAGTATAAAAATTCCATGGGAAAGAGTAGAGAGGGATAAGTTATGCTTAATGGGTTAATGTGCTAGGTTAATATGTAGATCACAACCTCATTTAGTTGTGTTAAATTTGTATTATTTTCTAAAGCTTTGTCCTTTAAAATATCCACATCATTCAGCATCTCTTAATCTACACCATGGAGGAATCAACCAATCCTATAGAGGTTAAATAAACACCTTTCCTGTTTTCTTCAGTACCTTTTTCTCATCAAATGTTTTGTTTTCATTGACATTTTCTTTCCTATGTTGTATAAGATAGACACAAGTTTATTTGATTTGTATCTTAAATTCTATTTTTGATGGTGGTAGCTGAAGAATCAGGCAAGAGAGGTCAGCTGAAAGCAAAAACATGTCCCTAAATCAGAAAAACATTTTTTTCTTCATGTTCCAAGGAAAGTTAGAGATGCAACTGATATTTCCTATATTGATTTCACAGGAATACTACTCCTCAGCTTAATCCAGGGAAATAACCATATTATATTATTACAAAGAAACATATTACATTAGAGTGAAAGTTCCCCTACCACCTCTTTTTATTGCTATGGCCTTCTTCATAATATCTTTTAACTTCTCAAATATAATTGAGTTTTCTAAAACAAACTACAGATAAACCTTATCTGACATTCATGAAAAATATGTGCTTCACATGAACAATATTTTATTTGTTAGAGGAATAATAAACACGTATGTTCAGTGATACAGAGAAAATTATGGTATATTGAATTTAGACTATATTCTTTATAATTTTTATTTTTGCACACTTACACTATTCTACATTTCTAATGTTTATAATAGGGAGCTCTGGTAGCATAGTGGCTAAGGCACTTGACTGCTAAGCAGAAGGCTGGCAGTTCAAACCCACCAGCCACTCCTTGGAGGGAAGATGGGGCAATCTACTTCCATAGTGATACTGCCTCGGAAACCCAAGGAGGGGTCACTATGACTCAGTCCAACTTGATGACACATAACAACAACAACAACGTTTATAATTATGAACACTTTGTCAATTAAATAAAACATTCTGGAAACTAAAAATTATTTAGGTGGTGCCTACAAGTTTAGTTACAATGTAAATATATCTTGAAAGATAACTTTTTTCCTTTTAATGGTGCATTAATAATTTGTATCAATCTAGATTCTGAGAACTAGTAGAAAAACTAGACAAAATATTTTAAGAATATGCTTGAAGATATCATAGAGCTAATAAAATAGTGAAGAATTACCAGAATCCTGGGACAAAGAAGATAACAACACAGGGAGATGAGCTGAGTTGAAGGATGCGTCAACCTTTAGGACATTTCCAGATTCCTAAAGGATGGATTACTGATAAACTGAAAGAATAAGGTGAACCTTTTGCCATTTTTGTGGATCTAGGGGAAAAAAGAAAAAATTGCAATCCCTTGTTCCTTTACCTATAGTTCATAGACTTCCAGGAATTGAAAATCATCTTATTTTCGGAGGAGAACCTGAGCTTTTCCACCCACAAAATAGCTTGAACTGTATATGTAAAATACTGCAGAGATTGGATTGTGGTGATTTTGAATTGTTAGTGTCTTCAATTCCTGGCAGAAGCAAAAGTAAAGTTTCTCTGGAGGCAGATATCAACTTCTAAAGACTCAAATTATTTTTACAATAGTTTCACAATTAATGCATGTCATATACATGTACACACACAAATTAGGCACATGAGGAGAAAAGGGCGACATTAAGAGATACCAGCAGAAATAGCAGAAGCATAAGTACAGACCAAAAAATATTGCTCCTGGAAAAAAATTCTTCATACTTATATCCCAAGGTAATCTGCATTTCACAGTTCACTTCACAGAAAGCCCAAATAACAATTATAGGTACCACAAGTAGTCTGAAAAAATGGACACAAAGATGGGATTCTGAAGCTTGAGTATTTGCTGCCTGGAAGGTAATAGGAACTCCATCACTTGGGGGGGGGTAGATGACAAAGACTCCTCTGTAACAGATAGCCTGTGATTGCAAAATTTGACTGGTGATAGTGAACTGAAGCAGTAAATATGGGGTCACCATGAGTGGTAATTTACTCCAATGTATCTGGTTTCCAGAGTAGAACTGGGATAAATGTTGGTGGAGAGAAATGACCTAAGAGATAGATGTATAGACATTTGACAAATATGTGAGAACAATACTTAGAAGAACAGTGAAGTAGGATCATTCTTGTTAGGGGCAAGTTGTTCTTTGAGAAAGAGAGTCAGAGTGAGAATGATTAATCATTCACTCAAGACTACATTTGAAAGCCAGAGGGCCTGCTGGTGGCATGTAAAGAAAGGTTCATATCATGCTTCCAGAAAGCAAAGAAAACCAAGGACCAGGACCAGGATTTAATCCTTAAAAGCCAGAATTCCAGGGAAGGTTAATTTCCAACCTAGATAGTTCTGCTAGTGCAATTCTATGAAACTTTGAGGTTTAGGAGGGGAACACTCATTAATCTTGAATATCTAGATCATTTGGCCCCTCTGAGCCTGAAGAAATGACATGCCTATCATTTCTTTCAATCAGATGATTGGAAGGCACATCAGATTTCTGTTACATACAGATCAGAGCTCTATGTGTAGTTAGCTCTTGTGTAGGAGCCGGGGGGAATGAAAAACATGTGTTTTTAAACACTGGAATCATAATCAAAGCTACAGGATTCTGCACCTTGAAAACAGCCTTACATAAAAATAATAATTGATTCCTATCACTAGTCACTCCAGGGCACACATTCATTGAATAGGACGACAAGCATATTTGCAAGCAGAATATATAATGAAATTTTTATCCTGTTATTTTTTTATCATTTTTTTTTTTTAACAATCATGTATATTCCAATTTTTGTAAGTTAAAAGATACTTACAGGAATATTTTTGCAGTATATGATGATGGATGATATGATAATTTTTTTGTTTTTGTTCACTGCTTTTGAGGCAACCACAAACTCGTGAGGACCCCTTGCACAAAGGAATGAAATAACACTTGGTGACCATCACTATCCCCATAATGGGCTCCGGATTGGACTATTGCAATAGTCATTGACTGATTTTAGGAAGTAAATCGCCAGGCCTTGTAGGTGCCGGTGATTTTGGAGAACCTGCATCTTTTGCAAAATCTCCTTATCAGTCTGTGTATCCCCAAGACAGAACATAGAAACGCAATCACCTACATTTCCTCACTTAAATTATCTAGACTTATCTGCAGCAAGGATGCAACTTCAGATCTGCAGATGTGGCATAACTACACGGGGTATCCATTCAAAATAGTGTAGGGAAAATCGGTTCTGTCCTGCATCTGCTCTGAGGATGGTGACAACAGAAACACCCGCATTTGGGAAGCAGTGATGATAAACTTTCTTCCATTCAGTGTCCACGTGCTAGAAGGCAAGTTTTTGGTGTCTGTACCCATTCTGCATAAACTAGACCAAAAAACCAAACTCATTGCCATCAAGTTGATTGTTACTTAGAGTGACTCTATAGAATAGAGGAGAACTTAACCATAGGGTTTCTACGGCTATAATCTTCACAGAAGCTAAATGCCACATTTTTCTCCTGTGAATTAACTGGTGGGTTCAAACTGCAGACTTTGGGTTAGCAGATGAGCACACAATTGCTGAACCGACTGGGCTTCTTCTGCATAAATTAGCTAATGTGTTGGCAACTCAAAAACTAATAGGTACAATCCTTCTTTTAAACCAGCAATGTGTTTCTTGAATTCCTGTTTTCTAGAATTCATCCTCAGATGAAGTAGGTAAGTCTGTGTTATTCAACACAATAGTCACTAACTCTATGTATCCATTTAAATCTAAATTAATTACAATTAAGTGAAATTAAAAACTTAACTCTTCATGCAAACTAGCCATGATTTAAGAGCATAATACCCACATGTTGATATTGGATAGCATGCATATTGAACAACAGTTGTAGAAAGTGCTACTGCACTTTCGTTGCAGAAAGTGCTATTGGACAGCACTTGAAACTTGACTAGGACGTATATGACTATATTTAGATTAGAGAGTCCTTTCTTAATAGGGTGATTGATTCTGTTAATAGTTTTAAGTTATAACCTTGATGCCATGTAATATTATATTCATCTTTCACTCCATTATCGTATTTGATTTTGTTAGAAAGATTATAAGTGATTAAATTAGATACAGGGTTCTTTTCATTTTGGAGTAACAAAAATCAAATCTCATTAGCACTCATAACCAAACATTGAAATCTTCCTCCCAGCTACCTTCTCATGAATGATATGAAACTCTATTAACAAAATCTAAAGGCTGTCAGTAACAGACTGAATCTTTTCAAAAACT
Source organism: Orycteropus afer afer (assembly GCF_000298275.1). Classification (NCBI taxonomy): domain Eukaryota; kingdom Metazoa; phylum Chordata; class Mammalia; order Tubulidentata; family Orycteropodidae; genus Orycteropus; species Orycteropus afer. Next base: position 649,208 of record NW_006921705.1, on the reverse strand, counting down.
ACATTCCTCTTATGTCAGAGTGCTCATTTTAGTTCATCGATGCCTGAAATGCCATCTGTTTGTTCCTGCCTAGCATCCATTTCCCCTCTTTTTGGTAAATGCACACCAATTTAAAAATCACCCCAATACATGCAATCTTGGTATATGCAGTGAAGGTGACTCACACCGTCTGCCCTAGCCTACTGCTTGACTTTGGAAACAAGTTTCCAAATCGGATTGTGCCACAGGAATTTGGAATAAGGACCAAAATTAACTGAATTTAATTAATCACAACAGCAGTTACCTGAATACTATTTAGTTCCTCCTTCTCTAAACTCCAAGAAGTGTTTTGATTCTTGTCCATCCTGTAATGTGATTGTTCAGCATTTCTACTAATTGTTTTCTCTTAAAATATTTTTTTTAATTGTTCTTTTTTTTAAGGTAGTAAGTTACTTTATAATAAAGTCTATAGAGCTGTGGAGAAAATACTGCAGTGTCCGTAACACAATCTGCTTGCATACATTTTCAAAGTAAACTAGGTCTCAGATATTCTGAATTGTTGCTCCCATCCTTTGCCCTTTATCATGGTAACTTGGATAAACGATTAATGTACTTGCCTGGGAATAATTTAACCACCGTGGTCCTGCCTACATCTATCAGAATATTACCTTAATCTCCTCCACAATTGTTAGCTCCATTTAAAATTAAATGTCCATTGGCTCATGCTATGAGAGACATTGGCAAAGAGAAGGGAAGAAGATAAAGTATTATTTTAGTTGTTTCAACTTTTACAAACTTGTTCGAGATTTTATAGAAACCGCATTATCAAAGTGATCAATTTGCAGAACACATAACTTTGTTTAACTCTTCTTATTTTGTTTCAGGATATGATCCGATATCTTCATGTTAAATGTTTGAGAATGTAAGTTAATTTCCAAAGCTATGTTTTAGGTTTATTATCACAGGATAGATCACTCCAAAGCCTAATGGTTAAAGCAGTGATGAAATTTTAAGGCTTATGTTGAAAGTACCTGTTACCAAAAATAATTGGAATTGGTGGATTAACAATAACTTCAAAAACTCAAAAAGGTTTAAAGACCAACAAAATTGCTAAGGTGGAAAAAAAAGGAATATTTATTTTTGGTAAATGCAAATTAGGCATAAATACATATATCTGTTATTTGACTTTTAAACTCAGTAGACAGAATACAAGTTGAAGTTTGACCTAAGTTCACACATCCCTCTTAAACCCTACAAAATTCACCTTCTATTTATTCATATGTGTAGATTAGTCAGTATCACTGTTTCAGTATAAATTAATAAACTAAAAGTATCTGTGCACATAAATTCGTGCCAAGTCATGTCTAAAAAGTTTTTATATCATACATTAGAAAATCGAGCAGGACTGATTCTATATATTAAGTATGTCACTGAATTAGCTCAAGTATTACAGTATAAACACATGCTATAAATGTCAGAAATCAAATAAAAAACAACACAAAAAGTCATTTATGAATCTACTCAGATAATGTTTCTCTGTTTTATAAGAATATGAGAAAGAAATGATATATTAAGAACACATAATCTGTTATTTTCACAGTTGGGCAATCTACGTCTATAGTGATACCACCTCGGAAACCCAAGGAGGGGTCGTTATGAGTCGGGGCTGACTCGACGGCACATAACAACTAACAACAGAATATTACTTAAATTTAAATAGATATTCTTAATCTACAAGTTATTCAGCTATACATCAAACAAGTGTATTTTGGAAAAGACATTAAAAATGTACTCTCAACCACACTTTATTCTTTACAACGCCCATGTTCAAGTGTATTTTTACACTTTAAGTTTAAGGTTTTACTTCCTGAAGTAAATGTTATTGTACAGCTATATTCATATTACATAATAAAATTGTAACTTAGAAATATTGCCTTAAAATATTACCTTAGAAAGAAAAGCTGGAACTAAAAGGACAATGGATTATACACGAAATATAAATACACCACATGCTAAACTCTCCTAATCGAAATTTTTTCCTGATAAATTAGAACTGTAGATGTGAACGGTCCTACAATATGTATACAGGAAACATCTTAATTTTCTGTCTTTACAAAGTAGTTACAGATAGCATCCATTTCCTTGATACTTAGCTAATGATGCTTCACTCCATTTTCTCATTAGTCACCCACATCTGCAGATTCATTGCCCCAATTTGGGGTGTCATTTTTATAGGGAAGGAGAGATTCACTTAAATCTTTTACCTATGATTGCTTTTGATGCTGCAAAGATAATTGTCACATTGTCACACAGAGACATGTTCCTTCCAGCACTTCTTGATTCTTGTATAAATATATTAGATCATTACTAATAGGTTGATGACTTGCCCTTTTCACCTCTGACGAGAAAGACCATTTTTTACTACTTCATTCTTTAATCATTTTTTCTAGCTGATTTTCTTTTCCTCACTTTCAAAAATACCAGCAAAACATCAGGTAATGCTGCCAAAATATTCCACACACATATGCACACACATGCACAAAAAATCTAGTGTCATATATTAAGAATAAACTGGTTTTCTTATTAAGTCAGCTTTGCAATTTAAGACTCAATTCTTATCTCTCACAATCTATTAACACCTGCTGTTTCACATGTCATAAAAGTTAAGTCTAAGTAAACTGATATCCTCATACTTTTTCAAATGAATTATTTTCATGATTATTAAAGGCATTAAAAACAGTCAGGTTTTACTACAAACTGACATATTCAAATCTAGAGTGAATGGAATTATATCGATCTATTATATAGTGAAACTAAAAACAAAGTAGAAACATGATATCATAAAACTATGTATACATATTTCTCCAAGGATAAATACACACACACAAAAAAAACATGAATGTTAAATAAAACTTATGTTTAGCAAGTGCTAGATCCTTAATTTCACCAATGGTTAGCTATTCCAGACAGGAATATCAACTAAGCCTCAGAGACCATAATTTTCATTTAAATTCCACTAGTAGGCAAAATCTAAATGTCAAAACTTAGCACAATGTTTAATGAATGGATAAATATTAGAGACCACAGCTCTGGAATCTTAGGTAAGTCATTATTAGGGGCTTACACCTTTCAGTACCTGACATTTACTACCTTTTTTGTTTTTAATATTAATTTAATTTGTTATTAAATATCTTGCTGCTTTCAAATCTGTCTTGGAAAAAGTACAGATGGAATGAATAGTCCTTAAAGTGAGAATGGGGAGATGTTGTTTCACATACTTTGGACATGCTATCAGGAAGGACCAGTCCTTAGAGAAGGATATCATGTTTGGTAAAGTAAAGGATCAGTTAAAAAAAAAAAAAAAAAAGAGGAAAGAGGAAGACTCTCAAGGAGATAGATTGACACAGTGGCTGCAACAATGGGCTCAAAGATATCAATAATTGTGAAGATGGCACAGGAGCAGGCAATGTTTCTTTCTGTTGTACACAGGGTTTCTAAGAGTCAGAAACAACTCAATAGCACCTAACAATAATAGATTTCAGGGTAATCTACTCAACATGGAATTATTTTTAAAAAGTACTTTTTTTTCTTTTAGGTTGATTTGAACATGTTGTTGTTGTTGTTGTTGTTATGTGCCGTCGAGTCGGATCTGACTCATAGTGACCCCTCCTTGGATTTCCAAGGCAGTATCACTACGGAAGTAGATTGCCCAGCCTTCCTTCCAAGGAGTGGCTGGTGGGATTGAACCACCATAGCCTTGGGCACTATGCTACCAGAGTTTCCGATTTGAACATAAACACTGCCTTTAAGTAAAACATGCCCTCTAAGATAATTGCACTGGAGGTCCTCAATGTATTGTTAATTGCAATTGAGCTAGACAATTATCTAATTATGTTGGGAGTATACAAATGTTGTTAGTGACTATTAAAAAAATAAAAGACACCATTAACTTGTTGGGAAGCTAAGAAGAAAATTGTCTCAAAAAAACTTGATAGTAAATATCTAAAAGAAAGTCTTGAACTGTAAAGCAATCCTGAAAATAATGATCCAATTTACCATCATTTGATTATTTTTATTTTAGTAAGATTAATGATTTTATATACTAAGAATTTTATGACAAATTTAGTGTATAAGGTTTCAAAACAAGTTAATCAACTCACATTTTAATTAAAGGGTATGATTGGTCAAATTGATTGATGGGTTTGACAATTTTCAACTTGCATTATCTGGGATCTAGAAACATAGTCCATTTTCATACTGTTGTAGAAGATTGCAATTTTATTATCAAAAACTACTTAATATTGTTAAGTAAAAGAGGATAATCTGAAAAAGCTGCATGCTGTATGAGTCCAACTATATGATGTTCAGGAAAAGGTAAAGCTATGCTCTTGTTGTTAGGTGCCATCAAGATGTCCCCAAATCACAGCGACTCTGTGTACAATAAAACTAAACAATACTTGGTTGTGCATCATCTTCACAATCCTTGCTATACTTGAGCCCATCATTATAGCCACTGCATCAATCCACCTCATTGAGGGTCTTCCCCATTTTCACTGAATGATATCTTTTACTAAGAATGATATCTTTCTCCAGGGAATGGTCCCTTCTGACAACATAATCAAAGTAGGTGAGATGAAGTCTGGCCATTTGCTTTTGAGGAGAATTCCAGTTGTGCTTGTCCAGATTGGTTTGTTGTTCTGAAACTCCATGGTATTTTCAGTATTCTTCACCAACACCACAATTCAAAAGCATCAGCTCTTCTTCGGTCTTCCTTATTCATTTTCCAGCTTTTACATGTACATGAGGTGATCAAAAATATCATGGCTTAGGTTAAGTACGTCTTAGTCCTCAAAGTGATATCTTTGTTCTTCAACACTTTTTAAAGAGGTCTTTTGCAGAAGATTTGTTTAGTGTAATACAATGTCTGATTTCTTGACTAATATTTCTAAGACTGTTGATTGTGGACTCAAGTAAAATAAAATCTTTGACAACTTCAATCTTTTCTTCATGTATCATGATGCTGCTTATTGATCCAGTTATGAGGATTTTCATCATCTTTATGTTGATCTGTCATCCACATTGCAGCTGTGGTCTTGAATCTTCATCAGTAAGTGCTTCAGGTCATCTTCACTTTTAGCAAGGAAGACTGTGTTGTCTGCATATAGCAGGTTGTTAATGAGTCTTCCTCCAATACTGATGCTGCATTCCTCTTCATATAGTCCAGCTTCTTAGATTATTTGTGCAGCATACAGATTGAATACACAATGCAACACACTGCCATTGAGTCAGATCTGACTCATAGTGACCCCTCCTTGGGTTTCTAAGGTGGTCTCACTATGGAAGTAGATTGCCCATCCTTCCTTCCCAGGAGTGACTGGTGGGTTGAAACTGCCAGCCTTCTGGTTAGCAGTCAAATGTCTTAGGCACTATACCACTAGAGCTCCCTACAGATTGAATAAGTATGGTAACATGATACAACCCTGATGTACTCCTTTCTTGATTTTAAACCATGCAGTATCCCTGTTTTAGATAGGGTTCTCTAGAGAAACAAAACCAGTAAAGTTTATATATAGTGAGAAAGAGAAATTTATCTTAGGAAAATGGCTTACACACATATAGAATCTGGCCAGTCCCAAGTTCTTAGATCAAACATGAAGCTGGAGGCTTTTCCCAACTCACGCAGCTGCAGGGGCTGAGGAGCTCAAGGTTGGCAGGCAGTGTACTGGCTGTTGACTCCAAGGCATGATGAATCCAAGATCTTCAGGCCGAATGGTGGATTGTTCACTAATGGACAGTTGTAGGCTAAATCCCAATCCACAGAACAGTATCTCTTTTCCCAGGATGTCCATAAATATACTGGAATCAGGCCACACCCCTAGGGAGATTCCCTTTCAATGGATTGGCTGCTCAAAACATATACATCTGATCCCATCATTGGAATAACCTACATCACAATTGCTTAAACCACACAGAACTGTGGTCCAGCCAAATTGACACACAGCTCCAAATATCACAGTCCCCTTGTTCTTTTCAAAAGATAATCTCCTGGTCTATGTATAGGTTCCTCACGAGCACAATTAAGTATTCTGGACCTCCTATTCTTCATACTGTTATTCATCATTTGTTGAATGCTTTTGTATAGTCAATAAAAGATAAGTAAACATCTTTCTGGTATTCTCTGCTTTCAGCCAAGATCCATCTGACATCAGCAATGATATCCCTCATTCCACATCCTCTCTGAATGTAGCTTGCATTTCTGGCAGTTTCCTGTCAATGTACTACTACAATCTTTTGCTAGGCAAAGCTATAGAGACACTAAAAAGATTAGTGATTTCTAAGGGTTTGGAGTTAGGAGAGGTAGATAAGTAAAGCACAAGACCTGTGAACAGCAGTGCAAATCTTCTTTATGATACCATAACAGTGAACATATGACATTATAAATTTGTCAAAACCCCAGCACTATACAACACAAATAATGAAGTTTAATGTAAACTATGAACATTAGTAATAATGCATAAATATAAGTTCATCAATTTTAGCAAATGTAAGGTATTAATAATAGAAGAAACTATGTGCAAGGGGAGAGGAGGTATTTGGGACCTAGGAATGCTGTGTGTAATTTTTCTCTACACCTAAAATGCTCTAAAGACTATGATGTATTATCAATTTTGAAAAATTAAAATAGAGGTGGTAAAATCATGAAAAATATTCAGCAGCATTCATACATGAAAATATGAAGCTAGTTTTAAGTAAACACTAAGGTAATAGTTTTCTACCAACAAACACTTATGGCACTATGAAAGTCAGGAAAAGAGCATGATCTAGTAGAAATTATACGTGATAAAGTACCTCAAGAAAAGTTTCAGTTTTCAGTTAATGTGAAAGGAGGTGTAAAAATAAAGATTTAAAATATTTCTACAGGAGGAATTTTCCCCTGGAAAAAAAAAAAGTTTGTTATTGCTGGCTGAATGCTTTCATATGTTTCATGTACACAGAACAAGGAGTGTGGTTGAAGAGAAAAATAGCCTCAGTTTAACAAGAGATGGAGATCAGAAAAAGTGTGGGAGATACATTTTGAAGCCAAAATATGTTCTATTGCAGAAAGAACAATGGAGTAGAGAAAAGTCATATATTTTAAAACAAAATGCTCCATTTTAGATTACTCTATGCTTAATCCTTTTCTCAAACTTCATTAAAATATCAAGTTTTTCTTGATGTGTTGGATTTGTTTTGGTAGATACCATGGAAAATGATTTCAGTTGGTTTAGCTAGTAACAGACTTTAAGATGACCACTTGCATGCAATAATTTCAGATTCAACACCTACGCCTACTAGTTGTTCCATCTCAATACAATTGCTGTAGACCATTATATAACACCCTTCTCCACCCCCACTACCACCAGACCATCGGATAGTGGCTGCTCCACAGTGTGTGGGTATGATCTTGAGTATAGATGCTCCTTTTAGCAGAAGACAGTTTCTGCATAGGGACTGAGTTGAGTGCCATCACCAGTAAATACTTCTTACAGCTTATGGGAATGGAAGAAGAGTCTTTGTGGTAACCATTACAAAGAAAGAAGTGAGCAGAATCACAGAAGGTGTTAGAACAAGAGATAAGGCTATATCTAGTAGAGGCTCACTTCATCGAGGTTAGAGGAAGTAGGCAAGAAGCTCTCTTCACAACAGACATTTCCCAAGGAATAATGGAAGGAGATATATAAAAAGCCTTGAATTACTTCAATTTCAGCATACATTCAATTTAAGTACGCTTATTCTTTAAACTCACTGCCATCAAGTTGATTCGAACACATACTGACACTTTAGGACACAGTAGAATCACCTCATAGGGTTACCAAGGCTATAAATCTTTATGGAAGCAGACTGCCTCGTTTGAGTCAGAGCAGCTGGTGGATGTGAACCATTGACATTTTGGTTAGCAGCCAATTGCTTTAACCACTTTGCAACCAGAGTGCCTTATTCTTCTTTAAGTAGTTTCAAAGTTCTCTTTTTATTCCTTCATTGTTCATTTTCACATGATGGCTCCTTCAGAGTTCCTAATTTTAAACAATGTCTGTAACTCTCTTTTGTACTTATTTGAAGAATAATTTAAAAGAAAAAAATAAGAAAATTAAATCTTTTTTTCCCCCTAAATAACATATGGGTAATTTATAAGAAAGCTGGAAGTGAGGGCCTTTTAAGACTTTTCCAAAATATGTCAGTTAGTACCATGGGGTTTTAGATCTTTTCTTTTGCAATCAGTCCTACTGGAAATAAGGATCAGTTCAGGGGATCAGTAGAGTTGAGCCAGCAAAAGAAATAACAACTCTGAAGAGAGTTATTAATTATGTGCATACTCCATGCAGAAAGGATCAGAAGATACTAACCAAGGCATTATGAAACAAGGAAGCAGTCACTAAAAGCATCTAAATTGCCCAACTGAAGATACAAGCTCCCTTCACCAGATTTTGCAGAGATCTTCTGACACTAAGCAAAGCAAATGGAAATGTTGCTACTATATGCATCAGGTATTTGCACTGATTGAGTGGAAAGAGTATACCATGTGAATCAAATCTCAGTGTGATTTATAGATGACTTCTTTGCTTTCACCAGCACAAATTTCAAGTGTCAAGAGACAGTCATTACCTGCAAATTCCCTATTTCAAATACATTAGTCAACTATTTTGAAGATATGAAGGTTTCATTAAATGTCACTCACAAAACCAATTATAATTCCACAGAGGCTGAGCAGCTATTGTTTCCCTGAATAAATATCATTAAACATTGTTCTTTGGCCATACAGAAGCCCTGTGGATTAGAAAACCTCAGAGAAAGTGTGTTCTTACATTCTTTTGTAAAAGTTATAATGCCAGCTTTCATTTCATTTATGCTTTTGTTTCTGCTTGTCATTTTTACCCTAATTTTAGAATAATAGTAAATCATCATTAATTTATATCAAATTCTCTTTAAGTTAGGATATGTTATATATATATATATATATATATATGTGTGTGTGTGTGTGTGTGTGTGTGTGTGTATTAAACTTGGGAAGTTTTATTAAATATAATTCTAAAAGAAGTTCTCTTGAATGTTTATTTATTCTTGATTGGTCATACTGAATCTTTTATTATTGAAATACATTTAAAAGCCCTTGATAATAGCACTCCAAATATACTGTCACAATTGTGTATTTATAAAGAGGTTCAAAAATACTAACATTTGATTCATATTTACTTACTTAAAGTTGAGACATCAGAGTGAAAAGCTGTGGCTGCAGAGTTTTAGGTCAAAGGTAACTGGTAGGTAGCCTTACATTTCATCCAATCAAGCAGTTTTAAAGAATTTGGATACTGCTAACAACAACAAGGAAGGTTGGGCAATCTACTTCCGTAGTGATACCGCCACGGAAACCCAAGGATGGGTCGCTATGAGTTGGTCCGACTCGATGGCACATAACAACAAGAACAACAGAGTTTGGAGGGATTTCTCATCTCACTGATACCTCTAATTTGGAAGATCTTTTCTTCCATTTGCTTTAGCTACTCTATGTTAAAGAGCAAGCTTCAGAGTTTCCTCTGACATCCATTTTGGTCTTTTCTTTCTTTCCTGTCTTTCTAATGACCTTTTGCTTTCTTCATATGTGATGTCCTTGATGTCATCCCACCACTCATCTGGTGTTCAGTCAATAATAGTCAATGCATCAAATCTAGTCTTCAGATGGTCTCTAAATTCAGGAGGGATATACTCAAGACTTTGGCTTTCATGGGCTTGTTTTAATTTTCTTCAGCTTCAATTTGAACTCACATTTGAGCAGTTGATGATCTCTTCCATAGTTGGCCCTGGCCTTGTTCTGGCTAATGATATGGAGCTTTTCCATAATTTCTTTCCACAGATATAGGTGACTTGATTCCCATGTATTCCATCTGGCAAGGTCCATATGTATAATCACTGTTTATGTTGTAGAAAAAAAAGATATTTGCAATGAATAAGTGATTGATCTTCCAAAATCCTATCATATAATCTCCAGAGTCATTTCTATAACCAGGGCCATATTTTCCAACTACTTATCTTTCTTCTTCTTTCTAATTTTTCACATTGCAATGATCAGAACCATCAGTGCATCTTGATTGTATGTTTGCAATTTCAGACTACAGAAGTTAGTAAAAATCTTCAATTTCTTCCTCTTTGGCATTGGTAGTTGGTGCTTTTCAATAGTAGTCATGTTGACTGGTCTTCTGGGGTGTATGGGTATTATCTTATCTCTGACAATGTTATACCTCAGGATAGGTCATAAAATGTGCTTTTTGGCAATGAACGTAACATCATTCCTCTTCAATGTGTCATTCCTGGCATACAACATCACATGATTGTCAGATTCATATAGCCAATACCAGTCCATGTCAGCTCTTGGATGCCTAAGATATCCATCTTGAAGCATTCTAGTGCCTCAAGTATTACATAGGGAAAATATGTTGCAATGGACCTCCTTAAAGTTTTTAAAAGCAAAGATGTCAACTTGAGTACAAAGGTATACCTGATACCAACTGTAGTATTTTCAATTGCCTTGTATGCATGTGAGAGCTGGATAATGACTAAGGAAGACTGAAGAAGAATTTATATATTTTAACTATGGTGTTACTAAAGAATCTTGAATATGCCACAGACTGCCAGAAGAATGAATAAATCTGTCTTGGAAGAAGTATAGCCAGATTGCTTCTTGGAAGTGAGGGGAGTGAGACTTCATCTCATGTACATTGGACATGTTATCAGGAGGGATCAGTCCTTGGAGAACAACATCATGCATACTAAAGTAGAGGGTCAGCAGAAAAGAGGAAGAGCTCAACAAAATGAATTGACACAGTGGCTGCAACAATGAACTCAAGCATAGCAACAATTGTGAGGATGGCAAAGGACTGGGAAGTATATTGCCCTGCTGCACAAAAGGTCACTATGAGTAGGAACTGACATCTAACACCTAAACACAACAGTTTAGGAGATAAAACAAATGAACAAAACTTACTGCCATTGAGTCAACCCCAACTCATAGTGATCCTATGGGACACAATAGACCTGCCTTATATGGTTTCCAAGGCTGCATTTTTTTATGGAAGCAAACTGTCACACATTTCATCCCATAGTGGCTGGTGGTTTGGATCACCAACCTTTGGGTTGGCATATGAGTTCTTTAATCACTGTGTCACTAAGGCTCCTTTAGAAGATGCAGAAAACTCTAATACCTTTTTAAGAAACAGGAATATGAGAACCATATAAGGCTAAGTGTCCCTTCCTAAAGTTAGATTCTAAGAAAAGACAATTGCATTCATTAGCCAACATTCACTATAATGAAACAAGGAGCCTGACCTGGTAGCAGAACTATGCATCAAGGATAAAATTATATAACTCATCAGCTCAACTCTTCCAGGCTTGGTAGCAACCAGGGCCAGGGTTCAGTTATTAGCACATGTAGCTGTAGTTAACATTGTTTTTGCTATGAAAGCATTTTTTTTCCTTTTTTTTGGTTACAGACAGAGTCCTGAATCACCCCCCCAAACCCAAACTGAACCCATTGCTATTGAACTGATTCTAACTCATCACAACCCTTTAGGATTGTTCAATAAGGTTTCTGAAGCTATAATTCTTCATGGAAATAGACTGCCACATCTTTCTCTCCAGAGTGGCTGTTGGGTTTGAACCACTAACATTTTGTTTAGAAGCTGAGTGGTTAACCACTTTGCCACCAGGACTCTTGACTCTCCCCCACAATGTGATATCAATTATTTTCCTAGGAGTGGAGACTTAAAAGAACAGAAATTTATTCCCACACAATTTTTTAAGTTAGAAATCTAATTTTAGATTGGTGGCAGCACCATGCTCTCTCTGAAGGCTCTAAAGAATGATCTTCTCACCTCTTCCTATCTTCTGGTGGTTCCTGAAAACCCTTAGTTTGGGCAGCATAACTCTAACATCCGTCTCCATCATCCCATGGCCATCTTCCCTCTTTATCTGTGTCTTTGTTCTCCTCTTACAGGAGTAGGTCACACTCTACACAGTTTAACCAATTGCAACCAATTACATTTACAAAAACAGTATTTCCAAATAAAGTTGCATTCACAGGTCTCAGGTGGTACAACTTGAACATGCTTTTGGGGACACATAGATAAACCCATGGATGGATGCTGTGATTGGTGTCAGTTAAGAGACCACCCTCACCTACCTAAAACTTGGAAAAAGCAGAAAATTAGCAGTAATTGAATTTTGAGCACAGTAATACTAGGATGAGATGAATGAATTGACTTCATTCACTTAAGTGGTAGTGACTGTCAACTTTATCAATTTGTTTTTGATACTTAAACTCTTGAGCCTTTACTACAGGATTTTCACATATGATTCCCATTCTAAAGCTCTCACAAAAATTCTATGGGCTCATATCATACAGATAAATATCTTTTATCATTAAATTGGTCAGTATTGGTTTCTGTTAGTGAATCCAAAAAAAAAAATCCTAATTAATTGAGCACACCAAGTGTATGAGAAAGATTTGCATTCATTCTCATATACAACAGTGAAAGAGTATTAAATTGTTTAGCCCTTCACTCTGCATTGCCCAATTTCAATAATAGCTCAGTATGTGTTCCCAAAATCAGTTCTCAAATATTTGACAACTAAGCAAGATGAGTAAAATCTAAAGTTGTCACAAACTTATTCTAGAGAAAGACATGATCACTTTTAAGAAAGGTCAGCAAGAACGCCCTTACTGCAAAGAAAACTTACATGGGATAAGAAGAAGTGAAAGTTAAGTAGGGTGTTATATTTTTTGTGTTGCAGGAAGTATCATTCAGAGCTCTAAGTCTGCAGTGACGTAAATGCAGAAATCTTTGAGATACAGTGATAGCTCACCATTAATAGCCTGTGGGTCAGATCTTTCTTTATCACGTCCAACAAAGCTGCCTTTTAAACAGATGTCATCAGTGGTTACAATATAATCTGTGTGGGATCTAAGCCATATAGGAAATGTCAAATATATTTTATATGACACGCATATCACCCACAAAAATTAACACACTTATAGAGATAGCTGACAACTACAGGGACAACTTATCATATTTCTTTGAATATACTGTGCCGTTTTCATATTTTAATGTCTTTGAAATAATGATGTGTTGTTTATTAACATACATTTACATAAAATGAAAGTTTATTTTTCCCAAATGTAATTATTAAATTGAATTTATGTCTTATAATTAATATATACTTAATGAGATAAAATCAAGTAATTCTTAAAAAGCTGTCATATTAATGCATTTTTTCAATAAAAACACTACAGAATATTGATCCTGTGATAAAATGTATTTTAGAATAAATATTAATTATCTATTTTTTTTTCAAAGAAACTTTATCATTTGTCTATATTTGATCTATTTGGTGTCAGTTTTCTAAATCTTTATATTTCCCATTGCATTTAAGTATATAGCTCACTAAACGTTTTTACCATCTGCTTCCTCTGAATACATCCTTTTTTCTGGAAGTAATAAAATCCTTTGCAAGAATATAATCCATATGAAGAAACATTTCAAACACAAAGTTCCCTCTTTCAATTACCTCAAAACCTGGTACTGTGTGTTTACATTTCAGAAGAAGAAACCTTTCAAAGACATACTATGCAGCTTCAAGTAATTTAGATTTGCCAAAGTGCTGGAAAAGCACACTGACAAATAATTCTAATAGACTTGTAAGTCTGAAGGATAACAGGGTTTTAGAAAATGAATGTAATCTTTAATGAGTGAGATTGTGGGACAAATCTGTAAAATAGAATCTCAACCCTTGAAAGTATGTGCACAGGACAGATGATTTAGTCATCTAACATGGAAAAGAATTACTGATACTTATTCAAATAATAGTGATAATGCCATCAGTAAAAAGTTAATTTTTAAGTACGAATATGAATGCAAAGTCTAATGGTGTGATGCTTGAAAAAGTATAGACTTTGCAGCCAGACACACCTGAGCTGTAATCCTGACTCTACAATTTATCATCAGTGTGTTTCACTTTCTTAAACTCGATGAATCTCAGTTTCTACATCTTTAAAACTAAGCTAATAATGCTTACATAAATACTGTAAAATGTTCAAAAATGGAACTCCAAAAGGACACCATAGTTTTCTTTTAATTTAGTGAAGAATATTAATACATAAAAAAAGAAGCAAAATGAAAAAAGTATCACAAAATAAAATCTTTCTATTTCCAATTAGGTACAAAAGCACCCAACATCCTTAGTAGCAAAGAAGGCTGGTGTCGCTAGTAGGTCTTCCCTTTCCTGCAGAATTTCCCCCAGTCTCCCAGAGGCTCAGGAGATCCAAAAGAAAAATAGTCTGACTCCTACACCCAAGCAGAGAAAGTACTATGATCTGATAAGATGTTGCTGTCCTTCTCTGAGTGATACTTTGGTTGTCCAATGATCTAGAAGGTTCTCTAGAGTTCTTTAAGGCACAAAGATTCCATTCTCTCAGTTTCAGCTTCTAATAATGATGTACATTGGACCTCATAGCTATAATTTGTAGTGCTGTTCTTTCAGACATAACTCAATCATCCCTAATGACATAGGTGATCTCATGAGACTTGGAATAAGACTAGTTTTGACTTCTGAAACTCATACCTATGTTTCTCTTTGGCATCAATCATAAAGAAAAATAAAGTTAACAGGATCAATAGAGTGGATGTACTGAATTTACAATATCATCCTTTGTAGCATTGTGTCTAATCAACAAAGTTAACTCAGCATTGCCAACTGTTGAGATAAAGAATTATGCACAGAGAATGCACTTCTTATTTTTAAGACATGGTATGTGCAAGTGTATGTATGCATAGATTTCAGTAGTAACAGAATGACATTTTCTATAGGGTTACTGCAAAATTTTCATATTTGATATACATTAGCTCTATTTTGTTTGGATTAAGACACATTTTCTATGCTGGAAATTCTCTGTAATTTTTTTTATCCGTCATTCATTTTTCTATGTCTACACATGGACAGTGGGTCTAGATATTACCAAACTTCATGACTTGATGGTAGGGAAGAAGTATCTCCCAAGGATCACTGTGGTGCTATTACCAAAAGAAGGGGCACATGGATGAAAGGCAAAAATACATAGATGTATATCTGCATTAAAATGTGTCAACATATAGTAAAGCATAACACGATTTTGCTTTTCTTATATCCCTATACCACAAGCTTGAAAAAAGATACAAGTTTTGCTCTTGAGTAGTTAGAAGTTGAACATAAGTGAATTAAATAATTTTATATGAATTTATTTTTATGATTAATGTTTTTTTGTCTATGATGTCACCCAACTGATTCTCATCTGAACCCTTGAATGTCATCCCACCTGTCACCTCGGTCCCTCTCTACACCATGAGAAAACATTGTCAAAGGCAACAACACTATGCCTGTATATCAGAACAGAACAAACAGGTGAGCTACAAAAATGTGACACAAAAGCAGGTCAGAGGAAAACACAGAAAAGAAAGAAGAAACAAGAAGTAGGAGGATGATAAAGAGAAGGAAAGGGAAGAAGAAGAGGTGGTGGTGTGGTGGCAGCAACAAAGGCAGCATAAAGCCAGTTCCATGATACAAAGAAATATCCTCTCCTATTAGCATAGTGCCTAAGGCACTTGACTGCTAACCAGAAGGCCGGCAGTTCAAACCCACCAGCCACTCCTCGGAAGGAAGATGGGGCAATCTACTTCCATAATGATACTGCCTCGGAAACCCAAGGAGGGGTCGCTTATAGTCGGGTCTGACTCGATGGCACATTAACAACAACAAAATTTATTACCCTTCGAAAATAAATCCCTCCTTTCATAACTTCACTGCTAAGAAAAATAACTGATTAATCTTTTCTGAGCCATAAGAAACAGCCTCAATTTCTTTCTCCTGATTGCTGAACTTGGCTCCACATTTTACAACTAATACTTGAATACAGTATGTTTTGTTTTTCATTTCTCAAGTTTCTCCCCCATTCCTAAGCTTCATATATTATGTTCCTAATAAACTTCCATCTGAGTAAATAAAAAACTTCTGTACACTTGACATTTCCTGAGAGATTGCTTAAGAAACAGTTGACAGGGTTATTTTGTACACACCTGAGCCCCCTTTTTGCCTGAATGAATGTTCCAACGAATGTTCCAGATTCCCAAACATTCACCTTTTAAGGCAGAGTCTCAGAATTCCCCAGTGTATGCAGCTTGGTTACCAAAATAAATATAAATGACTGCTCATCTTCCAAGCCCCTCTGTCTCACATGTTTTGTAAACTCAGGCTGAAGCAAAAAAAAAAAAAAAAAAGAAAGAAAAGAAAACGTGCATTATTCCCTGGAGAAACCTCAAACCCTGGTATGTATCTTAAGAACTATCTCCACATGTCTCTACAGAGTTAGATATCTTAGAAACGAAATGCCATGTTCAAATCTCCATTCTCATTTATATTTGTCCATATCTATCAAGAGTAAAGATACCAGACAACTTTCTCCTATGACAGGGGACAAGGGAAAGGCTGAAGTGAAAACAACGAAAGACAAAATGCTGAAAGAATCCCATATTCACGATATGTAAATCTAGTTCCCATATCTTTCTTTCTTTCTTTTTTTTTTTAAGTCAGGCAAAGGGTCTTAGCAATCATTATTATTCTATACCATGTAAATTACCACCAATGTATAAGAAATAGTCTTTGCCCCTAATCTCCAAGAGTTTAGAAATCAATTTCTCATACCATTCCAGAATCTGTTGGCAGAGTCACAACTGATAAGACACATTTCCCCCTGCCCCCTGCAATTTTCTTTGCTGAATCTGTATCTCATAGTGCTATGAGTGGTCTCTGACACTCCTGATCTACTTTTGCATGCTCTCTAATTCTCTAGTGGATTGTCCAGAGGACTAGAGTTCTGTTTTGCTAATCTACAATCAAGTGGCCATACAGGTTATGTCAGCTCTTATTGTGGATAAGATCCCAAACTGTATTCCCACTCTAATTATTGAAGTCATTCAAATTATTAAAGGAGACATTTCCCAGCCATGTCACCCATCTGGCTCCTAGCCATGAATTACCATTTGAGTTTACTGCTTCTTTGCTCCACTACTGAAAATGCTGTATAGAACCCTGAAATGACTTTATTATTATTATTATATTTATAGGAATATTTTTGAGGTATTCAGAGCTAAATTTTTGTTATTTTTTTTTAAGTAAAGTAAATTCACAAAAAGGCCCCAATTCTTCACTCTTCCCTATATCTTCTCCTTCTACCATGTACTTTGCCATGTCTTTCCATTCTGACTCTGGCTCACCCATATGACTTTAAGAAATGGAAAGTTTGAAAAGCACTTGAGTGTTTGGATGTGATTTATCTTTCTTACCTTGGTCATCAACTTGAGAACATGCCATGATAGTCTAAAGAATAAGAGACATGCAAAACTGAGCTAAGTACCCCCAATATTCTCAATGAAGGCCAATCTAGATCAGCCAACAAACACCCAACATTTATACATGAGTGAGACCAGCCAAGTCAACAGAGATGCAATTTGGCTATCACATATCCATGTGTTTTATTATATGTTAAGAATAACACATATCTCTGTGTATTATGTGAATAGCAGATACATTTATTGCAGCCAATTATCATTTTACAATTTCCACTGACATTTTGATTATTATATTTCATTATCATATGAACATGTCGTTACCATTTTTATGCCATTGAGTTTTAGTGATTATTACACATTATTATAGAAATAAATTATGGATACAACAGGTATTTCTAATATTGGATCACCATCCCAATTCAGCATCCACATTCTTTAGCATGATAATTGACTACAATGTCAATTCAGAATCTTCAAATACTAATTGAAAAAAATAAAAAGAGTCAACTATAGGGTGCAGTTTCATGTCTAGTTACATGTGCTTAAATAAGAAAACAATAGTATAAAGTAAAAAATATATAAAGATAAAAGTAATTGTGAGGCCATTATTGTAAAGTTTATCATTTTATATACCATTCAGAAAGAACAAATAAAATTAGGAGCAAATTTATCGCAAGATTTGTTTGCTTTTTCTCTTCAACATACCATTGTTGTTGTTAAGTGCCGTGGAATTGTTTCTGACTCATAGCGACCCCACGCACAGCAGAACGAAACACTGCC
This sequence comes from Orycteropus afer afer, assembly GCF_000298275.1. Lineage (NCBI taxonomy): Eukaryota > Metazoa > Chordata > Mammalia > Tubulidentata > Orycteropodidae > Orycteropus > Orycteropus afer. The sequence goes on along the minus strand of NW_006921705.1, from coordinate 631,041 downwards.
CAATCCCGCACCAGCCCCACAATCCCTGCTATACTTGAGCCCATCATAGCAGCCACCGTGTCAATCCATCTCATTGAAGGCCTCCCCCTCTTTCGTTGACCCTCCACCCTACCAAGCATGACATCCTTCTCCAGGGAATGATCCCTTCTTACTACATGACCAAAATAGGTGAGACGAAGTCTGGCCATTCTTGCTTCCAAGGAGCATTCTGGCTGTACTTCCTCAGGACAGATCTGTTAGTTCTTTTAGCAGTCCATGGTACTTTCAGCATTCTTCGCCAACACCACAACTCAAAAGCATCAACTCTTCTTTGGTCTTCCTTATTCATTGTCCAGCTCTCACATGCATACCAGGTGATTGGAAATATCATGGCTTGTGTCAGGTACACCTTAGTCCTCAAGGAGATATCCTTGCTCCTCAGCACTTGATACAGTTCCTTTGCAGTTGACTTTCCCAATGCTACATGTTGTATAGTGTCCTGACTGCTGCTTCCGCTGGCATCGATTGTAGAACCAAGCAATGTGAAGTCTTTGACAACCTCAATCTTCTCTCCATTTATCAACATACCATATGATAATGTAAATATAATAATCAAACTGTCAGTGGAAATTGTAAAATGATCAATGGCTACAATAAATGTATCTGCTATTCATATAATACACAGAGATACATGTTATTCCTAATTTTTTTTCTTAGAGAATTTTGACCAAATTTTTTCTGGATTTGAGTGAATTTGCTGGAGTCAAGGATGGTAATAGGGAAAATTAGGTAATATTCTTCTCACTCAAGTATATTGCCCATGTCTTTGAGAGCTAAAAAAGAATGTGACTAATCAATTAGAATTCTTGAGAGGCTCAGAAAGCAAGCCATGTTTATTTTAGACATCACAATAAGGGCTTTTAGTATGGACTTTCTTTTTTTTTTTCTTTTTTAGAAACAACTTTTAAAGATATCTTAAGGAGCTCTGGTGGTGCAGTGTTTAAGGCATTCAGCTGTTAACCAAAAGGTTGGTGGTTCTAATCCACCAGAGGTTGCTATGAGTCAGATTCAACTCAATGGCATTGAGTTTGGTTTGGTGTTTGAAGGACATCCTGACTTAGGTTGTCATATATACTCAATATCTTCAAAGACATAACAACAGAAAATGTCCTGAAATTTTCTAAAGACTTATATAGAGCTTCTTAGACATTTTTCCATGTATGTACATGTTTGATTCACTAAAACCAAAAGTAAATATTTTTAATATTAAGAGAGCTACAGAACATAAATACCAAACTTTTATTACATCAACCATTAATTGAGGTGAACAAATAAATGATACTAGAACATATGTAAAAAGATATATTGTGGTTAAACTTTCTGATTTTTTTTTCTTGAGTTCCTAGAGTTGAAGACTGAAGGACATATTGCAGATTCTATATTTATACAATAAATATACAGAGTGGATGCAATCATGACATAATATATCGCCTTACTTCCCAGGTACAGTAATATGAAAACTTTTATTTCTGAGATTACTGGAAGTGAAAGGCTCATCATCACCATCACTCATCATCCAAAAACCAAAACCAAACTCACTGCCATTGAGTCAGAACTGACTCACAGTGACCCCTCCTTGGCTTTCCAAGGCAGTATCACTGTGGAAGTAGATTGCTCAACCTTCCTTCTGAGGAGTGGCTGGTGAGTTTGACCTACCAGCCTTCTGGCTAGCAGTCACGTAGTAAGATTTAAAATGTTTGAAGAAAAACTGGCAACCAAATAAGAGCTTGATGCTCTCATCAGTATATCAGTGTTATGAGACGTTTTAAGAGGATCACTTCATCTAAACTGTCCACAGTTAAACCTCCTAACGGAGCTTTTGAATGAACATACATGACCTGTAGAATCACCAGGAATAGCCACTGGTGATTGGATCACTATCTGCTGCCGATTAAAATAAGAGCTTCTAGGGGAAAAAAAAAAAAAAAAAAAAGACTTCCATATTACAGGATCTCTTCCAAAGACCAGGTGAAACCATAGACAAAATATTGTCAACAATATTTTCAGAGAAGTTCAGGCACTTTAGATTCCAAACATCTATATTAATGCTGTTTATAGAAATCAAAGATATGAAGTACAGATAATTCCCAAGACCAACTGTCTTAAAAAAAAAAATGGTGCACTTACCTATGACATCCACTGCACTTCTCTTTGCTGATTTCTATCCAAGGTTCAGTATATAAAATTGTTATGTGACATGACTGAATTTGTTTTCTCTGTGTTTTTGCTTGTCTAGCCAGAATGAATAACATAAAAATTGATGCCACTAAACTATCTATCTTTGAAGATCTCATCTTCAAATACAATGAAAATTTGTATGTGAAAGTTAATAGTTGATGTCCCCTACAAAAGCAAATTATAAGATACAAATAATTGTTTCATTAAATTGGATATTAAAAAATAATAAAAAATATGAAAAATGTTTCTAAGAAATGGATGACCAAAACATAGTAAAAACAGATTATAAACCTAGTACAGAGTTCAAAAGGTTTAGGAAAAATACTGCATAAAGATGAAAACAGAAAAAAAAAAAATTCACAAGTACCTGAATGATGAAACATGATGAAATCTATAGCTTATCAATGTATGCTCAATGACTGTTACACAGATAAGTATCTACAATCCATGGTGCAATCATTGGTTTATAAGGCATATAATTTTGAATCTTAGAATTCTAATTTTTTAGAAAATAATGTCTAAGAGTTCATACACTTATTATGTGATAAAAACTCAGGTTCACTGCTGTCAAGTCTTTCCTGACTCATAGCAACTTTTCCTTGGGTATCTGAGGTGGTATCTCCGCAGAAATAATTTGTCCAATCTTCCTTCCAAGGAGCAGCTTGTGGGTTTGAACCACCAGCCTTCTGGCTAGCAGTTCAATGCCTTAGGCACTATGCCACCAGAGATAGTCAACATTATTATCAAAAGAACTGAACAATTGGATTCAATATAAGAGGCTATTAAAAGTTTTACCACTTAAATTCCTTTCAAATATCCTTTGGTGCAAGCTAAGGCACATTGTATCTATGCCATATAGAATTGAGTCTTCTTCAGATATCAAGGGTGGGGCATATGTGTGTGTGTGTGTGTGTGTATAATTGGTTGTGCCTAGCACTGATTTACCTGATTTGGTTCACCTGCCCTTTGAAGGGAGGGGGAAATGTTATTCAGAGGGCAGATGATCCAGTTCAGGTAAATCAGATCTAGGCAGAACCAATAGAGAGATTTTATTGAATTAGCAAGTCATGATGTTCTTACTTTCTCTTGTACTGGGTATTATAATGGTGTGAACTTAAAGCTGATTTTGAGGACAGATTCAATTCATTCAAAGAAAGCTAACAATGGAGAGATGTATCACAAAGTCATCTTGGAGCCCTAAACCCAGTTATGCTTATAACAGATTCATTTACATCATTAAGTGTTCAATTACATGGAATTATATATTAGCTTTTCTTCCCCCTTCCCTTTTGAATAAAATAGATTAAGTAGATACAGGACCCAGAGAAAAGCCAGGATAAACAGAATGAGAAAACATTTCACTGTTTTAGCAAGGCATTGACATCATGAAGTTGACAGTATTGAAAGAAAAAGAGTTGAGTAGGGAACAGAGAAAAAGGGGCTGATACCTATACGACTATGAGACCAGAAGAACTAGATGGTGCCCGGCTACCACCTTCATCCACTTGGAAGGGGATCTATGTAGGAGATCCCAGATAGAGAGGGAGAACAATGTGGAACAAAACTCAAAATCATTTGGAGAAAAAATTTAAAAACAAAGGTGGGGACCAGCCTTGCTGGTCCAATAGAGCCTGGTGGAACCACTGAGACTATGGCCCCTAGCTGCCCTTCA
>NW_006921705.1:609265-626947 GCF_000298275.1 Orycteropus afer afer | reverse complement strand
GACTTGAGACAAAGTATATGTGAACTGCTGTATGGAAAGTGAATTTGCTCTGTAAATCTTCACCCAAATCAAAATTAAAAAAAAAAAAAAAAGAGGGGCTGATAAAGGGAGAACAGGTGACTGGGATATTAGGCAACACGTGATGAAATCTTTAAACAAGTGTAGGTGGCCAATCTTTTAATGAGGTAGAATTTTGATTCTCAAGCTCTTAAGGAGGTAGAATTTACAAGAAAAATGTGGTAAATGATAAAATAAATACAGAAAAGGAAAAGGAAAATTTGAAGATGATGCACAGATTTTGAGCTCGGTAATTTTATGCCAGTTATCATTAGTCTATGAAATAAGAATATAAGGAAGAAGGGAAGGTTAGGAAAGTAAGGCTGGGGAGCAGGTCATAGCCTACATCTGCATTTAATGAATTTGAAGTACCCATGAGATACGCACATGAAAATTTCCAGAGGCAGTTGGGTGGGCCAGTTTGAGTCTTTGGAATGAAACTTGGAGCTATTAAGACACAATTTTAACTGCTATCTTCAAGCAGACATTAGGTAAGAAATGGATGAAATAAATCAGAAGCAATATGGAAAAATGAGACAGAGAAAAGTAAGGTAGGATCGCTAACAGCATCAACATTTAAGACATGCACATAAGTAGAAGTTCCTGAAAATGACCCTGAAATATGTGTTGTGGAATAAAACTTAAAAATAAATAAATAAATAAGGTGAAATCTGTGCCATTACATATAAGAGAGGAGAGTAATTCCAACATCAGAGAGTAGTCAGCAATATCAAAAAAAGGCAGATGGGTAAAGTAAGACAAAATATGAAATCTCCCATTGAATTTAGTAAGTAAGAAGTCATTGGTAACATCGGTTTGAGATATTTCAAAGAACTAGCAGGGGGGGAAGCCAGACTGCAATGAAATAGCCTTAATGCTTCAGTTAATGAGTTACTAAGGTGCTCTGGTAGTGTACTGTCTAAGGCACGTGACTGCTAACCAGAAGGCTGGTGGTTCAAATCCACCAGCCACTCCTCGGAAGGAAGATGGGGCAATCTACTTCCATAGTGATACTCCCTCGGAAACCCAAGGAAGGGGTCGCTATCAGTTGGGTCCGACTCGACTGCGCATGACAACAACAACACAAATTTTGCATTAGAATTTAAAATTTGTAGAATCAAACAACCCAGAAACTTTATCATTTTTGGTATGGTATTCTCAAGGAAACCTACCACATCCCCCATGAGAAGAACTCTTACCTATCAGAAGCCAACATTGAATGTCTCAGAAATTGTGGCTGATTTTTCCTATATGGCAACATAAGCACCTGTAGCAAAGCAAGTGGCTTTGAAAACATTCACAACTTAAAATTGATCTGACAGCCAAGATATTCTATAACAACATTTATAAGATTTTGTTTGATATGACAAACAACAAAAACGCACTAAGAAAATTCTTTGTATGAATGTTCTACCTCATCCAAAAATCTTGTTTCTATTTTGTCTCTTGTTAAATTTCCATCTTGTGACTTGCTGAAAAACTACAGGACAGAGAATTTCCTGATGAGTGTGTAACAGCTTATTCTTTCCTCCTGCTATGTCCTCAACATCCATCCACGCTCAACACTAAATTGTGTTGCAGCACAGATGAGTACGGTAGTAAGCCTGGCCTTTGTATGTGAGTGTGCCTGTCTGTGTGTGCTCTAAGCAAAAGATAGAGGCTTGAGGTGACTTAATAGCTGCAAACATAATTCTTTTACAAGGAATTAACTTATAATTAACAAGTTCAAAACCAAGATTTTCTATAGAAGCAATGATCATAATAACCCTCTTAGAAAAATTACCATATTCCTGATGTCTTTTCATCAAGAAAAGACATTTAGTAAATATTTTAATTTTAAAATTCTATGTTTAAAACAAACCTGACAATCAATTGCTGCTCAAATATCTTTTTAAAACCTATGTTTGTGCAATGTACCAAATGTGAGTGACCAATATGGCAGCATTGAGGATGAGAAAGACAGAGAGAGTTACATGGGCAGTACAAACAAATATGAACCCCTTTGTAAATACAATACTGAGTTGTCAATGAAAGCAAACATGGGTATAGGGACGGATAGATGGGTGAACAAGCTAAACAATTATGTATGTCTAAATGGAGAGTGTATCCAAGATCATATACAGGGTTGGCAGACAATGGGCCTCTCGAAGAGTATGAAGGGATGGACACTGGGAGGAGGTAACTATGGGGAGGAAGTGGGAGGGGAGCTGCTGCATTGTAAATTTTGGTCAATGACATGAGACAAAGTATTTGTGAACTGCTGTATGAAAAGTGAATTTACTCTGTAAATCTTCACCCAAATCCTAATTAAAAAAAAAAAAAGTAAAAAAAAAAAAAAAAACCTATGTTTGTGCAGTTAAAATATTAAGTGTACCAAATGCACTGATTTGTTATTCTCCCAAATCTCTGCCCAGTATAGGAATTTAGAAGAAATGTGAATCCACAAGGACAAAAAGAGTATAAGAGGTGGTAAAGGCAAATGTCAGTTTCAACAAATTTATTTGTGAGTATACAGGTATGCTATATTATGATTGCCCCCCACTGTGTCCATAGGTATTCATGGACATAATAGTTATGAATGGACATGGAGTAAAGCTTATGCCTTAGGGGGAGGTTATTGACCTCTAAGACACCTGAAACATTTTTCGTTTCATCTTAGGGAGGTAAAGGCGGAAGGGTTGTCTCCTACTTCCAATAGTCTAGAATAGCCAATCAGGAGATGATTACCTACCCTGAATAGGGATAATGAATAATGTCTATTGCTAGGAGTGAGCCTTCCTTTTTGTTACTACTTTTTCTGATTTTACCCCTTTCCCATACTCTCTTTCTGTCTGTGCTGTTTGGTGTATAATCATTGTAGCTTGCTAGTATATTAACCCAGGAGAAAGGGTTTTCAGGGTTCTCCCATCATGCAATATATGGCATGCGTGCATGCAATTGTAACAACACTCCCTGAGGCTGGAGACAAACTGGAGAATACTGGTTGATGATGAGGTGTGCTGTTCTACTCATCTTGTCCTGTTTATTCTGTGAATTAAAAATGCCCATTGACCACACCAAATAGTCTTTTGCAGTAAGAATTTATTAATTCAGTATCTTGCACTGTTGAACTTGGAAGGTGGATGGAACATCAGTAACAGATTTATCAAAGTGAGAAAAATACATTGCAAGTTGCAACAGTGGGGTGGGGGGCAGCCAATTGACTCTTGGGACATAAGAGAAGCTTATCAAATGGGAGTTCCGTAAAAGCAGAGGAGGGTAGTAGTGTTGAGTGAGACATCTTTAAAAAAGAGTATTGGCTAAATTACCAGGCTATTTCCCAAAATCATGAGAAATCTTTCTCTAAACCATCCTCCTCCCCAAAGTTTAGAGATTAGAGTATTTCCCATAGACATTTTTTACAGAGCCCTGGACTTTGAGGCATCAAACATAAGACCATCTCTCTGCCTGAGTAGGAGATAGTAAAATCCACCTAATGACAAAACCAATTGTTGTTGTGTCAATTCAACTCATGGTAACCACATGTGTGTTTGAATAGAACTGTGTTCCACAGGGTTTTCAATGGTTGATTTTCCAGAAATAGATCACCAGTTCTTTCTTCTGAGGCACCTCTGGGTGGAATCAAACCAGCAACTGTTTGGTTAGCAGCTGTGTGTACTAATTATTTATACCAAGGACTCCACCAGCTGACAATCCCTGTTAATAAACAGGCAAAGAACTCAGCATGTCACCACTAGTGACAAAGATATCCATCTGTTCATAAAAGTACCATTTCCCTCTTCTGTCTGGGTACAGTGCAAGGTTACACATCTCAACCACTATTGTAATTAGAAATGGCCATGCGACTGAGAGTCCTAGCCAAAGAAATATGAGAGAAAGTTATCTGTACCACACGAATCCTGTCTTGATCTTAGTCCTTCTTGTCATGCTCCTCTGGTCCTTTCGCTAGAAATGCTGACTGGGACGACAAACCTTCACAACAAATTTGGTAGCTGTGTGTTGATGATAACTCACCTCACCTTCAACATCTTTACTACCTATTAGCATTTTTTTAAAAAGTGATATGGTATTTTCTTAAGGGAAAAATGTAATTTATATCCAAATGACAACTGTTTACTAAACTTGTACTATGTTCCAGAAACACTGTTTGCTTTAGCAATTCTGTTATACAATATCTGCAAGTTATCATCATTTGAACAAATTCATTTGCAATTAAATGAAGTGAATGAAGATTATCTGAATTTCTGTTGAATTTTATTCTATTCTTAATTCTGATTTATGAGTACAAAATAAGAATTATGTAAGGTATGTAATTCAGAAGCCAATATTTAGAGGAAAAATTTTCAAATAAAACTTATAAAGAGGCCTGGTACCTTTGCTAATTGTCCTTTTCTATAAATTATTTGCATGCCAATGTAACAATAGCTAATGTTCCAAAAAAGAACATTCTTTTCATGCCCCAGAATCAGATAGAAAGTAAGATGGTTTAACAGACTGTCAGCACCTCTTAGATGAGAGAACCATGCAGAGATATTAAAAAATAAAACTAATCAGAGAGGGGAAATTTGTGCTATACCACTTATCTTGCTGATGTTAAGTGGATGACAAATTTAAAAGCACTACCTATAGTTCCTGGCATACAGTAGACACTCAATATTTATTATTTTCTTCATTCATTTAGCAAACAAATTCAACAACACATCAAAGAAAATACAAAAGCACTCAAAGTAGGAAGCATTCAAATCAAATTCTTGCATACTTTCTTAGGTGGCTTTCTTCCAAATACAGTCACATATGAGGTATAATATATTTAATGAATAGAACTCAGTATTTTAAAATTCAAGAATTGAAAAATAAGGAAAACAAACAACTAAAATATAAATATTAAGTACAGTAATTATGATCTGTCTTATTGTCTTCTGTTGACATAATCTGCCTTTTAACTAGGAATAGTATTAGTGTTTTTATAATGTGTATTTTCATTTATAAACCATGATCATTGCCTTTGATACTCCTTCCTCCCATCCTTGGAATTTTTTTTTCTATGTTTATCTCATATTTACAAAATCTACATCTCACATCTAGATTTCATACCCTTTTCTAACATAATTATACATTTTGTGTTGTCCCTAGTCCATCTTCATTCATCTTAATACAAGATGTAATACATACATCTCATACATCTTTATACATCATAATACACTCTTACCAAGTCCGTACCACCTTTCTCTTCTAGAAAGAGTATTAAATATACACATTCATCAACAGAAAAGTGTAAAAGTTAATGGTCACAGCTCTTATTCCAATTGATCTTAAGAGAAACGGGAAGACTGCAGGGAGATAGCTGCTCTAGCAGGTCTGCAAACCCAAACCAGCTTCTCTGCAAAGGAGGCAGAAGAAAATTTCTATTTTTATTGCAGTGTTTCATATGAAAACAAAACAAAAAAAATCATTTCATCTTTCCCTTATTACATGAAAACTGTTATTCAGAGCAGATACCCAGTCATTCATTAAACATTTATTGAGTGTTAAATAAATTCTGGACACTGAGCTAGTTAATGAAACTACTAAGATACATAATGCTGAGTCCCAAATGAAATATGCTCTCTAATTTAATTCTTAAAACAACACTATGGGGTAGAAAATAATTCCCAAGTTTTACGGTTGATGGAATTGTGGCTTACCGATGTTAAATGATTAATCATATTCCCCAAAGAATAAAAGGATAGGCTGAGATTTAACTAGAGCTCTGACGCCAAAGGCTCTGCTCTCAAGAATTATACCTACCTAATAATAATATCAGGGCTGACTCGACGGCACATAACAACAACAACAATAATAATATCAATCCCCATTTACTGAGACATATTTTAGTCACAGGTTCTGTGTGAGGGTACTTTACATATACAAACTGCATCCTCCTATCAGCCCTTTATAGACAGAAACCAGTGCTTTGGGAGGTTTGACCACTTGCTGAAGACTCCTTTGTTAATAAGCAACTGGAGTGATTTTAAGCTGAGGTTCATCAACTCCACCATTTTCCCTACCCTTCCACCCTTTATAGCAACAGCAATAAACAACAGTATTGCTTAGTTAGTAAAGGACATATGCCTTGAGTATTGCCTTCTCTTAAAAGATTATACGTATGAGACCAATTGACAACAGCAACTCTAAAACATGGATAAGAAGTTTAGAAGAGCAGTGAGTCTAAATTAATGGTGGTGAAAAAATTTGAATAGAAGTAGTGAGATTGCTGACACAATCTGAGGAATTTAACTAATGCCACTGAACTGTCCGTGCAGAAATTGTCAAATGGGTGAATATTGTGCTTTGTATATTTTCCCTGAAAATAAAATACATATTTAGGGGGAGACAAAAATAAATAAATAAATTGTAAGACCCACCAGCTCTCCCCAGGTTCTCTGTCACTCAACTCTCTCATCTCATTTCTCCATCCCTAGATCACAGGCTCCCTCATCTCTCTTTCCTTATGCCCACTATCTACTTCTCTATTTCAGTCTTCCTTTCTATGTTTGTCTCTCAGGCTTTGTCTCTGAGATTTTCTGTCTCTGTCTGTTCATGTATCTTTTGTATCTCTGTCTGTCTCACTGCCTGCCTCTGCCTCTCTCTTTCTCCATCTCTTCTTTTCTCACTGTATATTTCAGTTTTTCTTTTTCTGCTCTCTTTCTCTTTTTGTACTTCTTTCATGGAGTGTTTCTCTTTATCTCTCCTTTGTGGGTCTCTGTTTCTCTTGTTCTTTGTGTCTCTTTGAATGTCTCTTTTAGTGTCTCTCTGAGACTTCTCTATGTCTCTGTCTTAGAGACTTACATTTCTAAAGAAAATACCTCTCATTCAGTTTTTTTTTTCTTTCTATTTTTTGCTTTGGTATATGATGATGATGATGGTGATGATGATGATGATTTGGGTAAAAGTTTACAGAGCAAATTTTCTGTACGGCAGTTCATACACATTTTGTTTCATGACATTGATTACAATCCCCATAATGTAACAGCTCTCTTTTAATGAACTTTTTCTAGATTCCAATGGTGTGCTTTAACGTTGAGAAATCAGTCCCTTACATGATAAAGCTGAAAGGAAAGTCACTGTCCTTGGATAAACAATTTGCATTTCCATAAGGATTCAGTGATGCAGAATTAGAAAAGGCTCATTCTGACACCTCCATGAAAACAACAGAGAGAGCATTCATTAGCTAGGCTCCCATTTGAATGATGCACTTCATTGCACACACCGCTGTCCTCCCAGTTCAGGAAACAGTGCTTAATAATGCCTGAAACCCGCCCTTTCACTAGGCATTAAAATGAATGACTTTTCAAAGTAATAGGACCACGCATCTGCCATGGCCTGAGAATGCTTACACTCTAAAAGCTGTACAGAAAGTTATACCTTCTGTCAATTTCTTATCCATCAAACAGTGCAATAAACAAGCTTTGAATTTTTCCATTTACCAGTCGGAAGAGGAGAACTGCTTTATTTTCTTTAGTTTCTTGAAATAATGATTGCTTTTGCCTTTTATATTTATAGCCTCAATAACCATGAGCTGATATTTAAGGTTGAGAGCAAACTTTAAACAACTTGTGAGATAAAAGGAAATTTGTCCATTACAGTGCTCAGGTAGAAAATTTAACTCTTTAGAGTGGAAACTGTTTTGTTGTTATTGTTTGTTTATAAACACACACAGTCATTTTGAGAAATCATTGATAGAAGATTAGGGTGGTTACACATTAGATTATGTAATAATTTACAGATTTCTTCTTTATGATTTTTATTGATCTTTACAGAAACTCTGATAGACTGAATTTTATAGGCAAACACACAGAGACAAAGAGCTTTAGGGAATGACCCAGGTTTGCAAAGAAAATAACTGCTCTCTTAGGACCAGAATCAGAGGTTTCTATGCTCCTTATATTAATTAATGTTCTTTGTGTGTACATGTGTATATGTTCATCGTATTCATTAGTGTATGACTTTTGCAAGCTGAGACTATGCACATTCATCATCAGAGTCCTTCAAGTCTGGCCTTTTAGCTTGCATGTCCCAGGGGGTGATTACACTTAATTTATACAAACATTCACTAATAGCTCCTCACATCCACCCCCATCCAAATGTGCAAAGAGGTAATGGTCACACTCAGAATTTCTGTGTATATCCACCAACACTGTCACTTTTGAATCTGTATTTGGAAGTTACATATTAATTCAATCTCTGAGGGTTTTGAATATTTGGAATTTATACAAAGACTCTGCCAAGTGAACACAATCTTATCATAAATTACTCATAGTATCTCTGCATTCTCACTCAAACTTCATCATAAGCGCTAACGAATTCCCATAGCTCCTTTCAATAATTCTGCATGTAATCCAGTGATATTTGAGCATGAAACTAATAAATGAGGCCCCCAAAGTCACTTTTAATTGTGGATCCACAGTCCTTCACAGTATAAAGTGAAATGAAAATTCAATTACAAAGAAAGTACGTGTATGCCAACAGTGTTTTAGTTAGAGTAACAAAAATCATTTTGCAAGGTCATTAGTCCAGTAAAACTAACTTTTCTACAGCCTAATGTTAGCTTTTATATAGCCTAATTTTGCATGTGGAAATCTTAGAGACATAGAATGACAAAATGGTTTCAAGACACCAGTGATCCCAAAAGTAAGAGCAAATAAAATAAATGAATCAATACATTAAAAAGGAAATATCAAAATGACTATGAACAAAACCTAAAACCTAGAACCAAAAACCAAACCAAACTCACTACCATTGAGTCTATTCCAATTTATAGCAAACCCCTTGTATTCTTGAGGCTATGAATCTTTACAGAAGTGGATTGCCTCACCTTCCTCCTGTGAAGTCGTTGGTGAGTTTGAACCACTGACCTTCGGGTTAGCCACCAAATGCCTTTACCCACTACACAAACTTTAAGAAAATAAATATGTTCACCCAATTTAGAAGCAATATGTTCACTTAAGATTCATTATTTCTGCCAACTTGTGTTTATTCATAGGTTGAGATCTCGGGTAAAACTTAAAACCATGCATCATTCTTTATTGTGGACTACAATAAAATGTAAATGTAATTGGGTTGAGGCACCTATGTTATCAAAAAGAAGAGATAACAGCTGGGTTATGAGAGGAATTTTGTATTATTTCATACCATGATATCACTAACTTTGTGCAGTTCTAATTGTCTGGAAATATGCATTGAACATTTACAACACGGGGGTGTGTACTTTTCTACTCTCAGAGAAGTTTAGAGGAATATTTAAAGTTGAACTTTAGAGGAATATTTTTTGTTTGCTTGTTTTAATTAGTACTGTTATTGTAAAAGCCCTTATGTTTGTGTAACAAAATAAAGGGATCATTAATTACTCAACATATATTTCCTTGACATACATTTTAAGATCAAAGAAAAATGGTTTCTTTTGAAAAGAATATAATTGTCTTTTGAGTTTAATTTCAAATTTAATCTGTATACCAGTCCTAGAGCACTTTTGCAAATGTCTTCAGCATGCATCTGCCTGGGTGATAGGAAGATAAAATGTACGCTCTGCAAACTGTAAGTGTGGAAAGACTAACAAAGTGTATAATAGAAATTCAACTTCAACTCTCAGTTTTCTTTTTAGGATCATAATTATTTGTAAAAGTACTAATAATTTGTAAACTACTAGTAATTCTTATAAAACAACTTTGACACCTCAAGGACTCACCGAATCTTATCAAATAATATCATCAATGGTAATTCTGTATTTTTTAAAAAATCTCTTAGAGGATGGAAGATTTTATTTCAACTTCTTAATAAAGAGTACTGAAAATTTACCCTATGTAATTTTGCAGACAAGAGGCTAACAGTGAGATAGACATTAAGTTTGGACCTCCTTGGATTCTTTAGTGGTTAATATTTAGGGGTAATTTCTGAGGAAAAACAAATGACGTGGATTCGAATTCCCTATTCAGCACATCATTGCAACAGCTGAGAGGTGAAGCTTTCTCAAGTCAATGGAACTGGGCACCCATTACATTTCACTTTTATTTTATAGGGTACTGAGTTCACAGTCAACAGGATCATGTTGCTGAAATTTGAATACTCACATGTACAGATAAATGCACTGACTCATACTTAGCCACAACTAAAACAAGCTAAAAAACTAATAGAGGAGCCTATTTGAAGTCAAAACCAAGTTGACAAACATACAAGAAGTGCAATACGCACTGTGCAAACTATAGAAAGTACTCTATGATTAAAGTATGTCTCTTTTACAAAACTATGTTTGTCTATGTTAAGAAACACAATAATCCCATCCTCTAATGTATTTGGTTACAGGATTTGACAATACACTCTGTTTGTGAAAGCAAATGAGTACAGACTTGGAGTTAACCTTACACAAGGCTGTCATATTATACTCTGGTTAACAATGGCTCTCTACATACGGCTACAACTCCATCAAATTGATGACCATCTGTGTATACAACAACGCATTTTAGAGTATCAGCAGACTGAGCCTGAAACTTGTTACTTAGTTTCCCACCTCCCATGTAACTACTAAAGTATGTTTTTAAGAAAAGACCACATCACAGAGCAGGAACACTGTTAATACTATTTAGTATTAATTTTATATTGTGAGGACAAAGTTTACCTAGATTTAAATTCTAAATGATTAATGCTCCTAGAGTCTTTCATAAAGGAGAAGAGACTCTAATGCACTAAAACATCTATAGTGAAAACATCAGAATACTCTATGTTATAACAAAACACTAAACATAACACAGCTAATTGTCATGCAGAGCTGCCCACTTTACTTTATCTGCTATATTCTCCAGCAACTCTGCTGCACAAAACCAAGCATCAATATTTGCATACACAGAACTAAAACATAACACTTCAATACTGATGTTCCTTAAATAATAATAATAATAATAATGTTAGGGAGAGGGAAGCAAAGAAAGTAGTTGACAATTGGAAATTTAAAAAAAAAAAAAAAAGACAAACCAAACTCTAAATGTGACATTGCATTTCAACAAAATTGCAGTACCATCCAGTCATCAGGAAGAATGAGAAGATTTGGAGGTGAGTTCATTTTTCCAGCAAATAATTACGAGCACTGTCCTATTCTCTCAACAAGGATTACAGAAAGTGCAATCAGACAGAGATACACTGTACTAAAACAGTCTTTAACTTTCTCTGTAGTTCAGTAGTACCTTAAATTTGAAAGAATTATAAGAGAGGGAGAAAGAAAAGAATGTACTTGCCATTTTAAAGTTTCATCTTTAGCCCATGTAAGATTATGCAGCAAGTTTCTTTGCCAAGGCTGCCTCCTGCATGTCCCTTTCAAAACAACTAGTGCTCATAATCTAGGTCCAAGGTGATTCGTTGACACGTTACTCTTCTTGTTTCTCTGAGGCAGAAATATCCAGACTCATCTCATCAAGAAAATGTTACTAGAAATAAAAGCAAAAAGCAAACAAATAAACACAAACAGCTCAGCATACTAGCCCAGAAGGCGTACCATCCACGTTCTGAGATGTATGCCAACTGCCTTAGTTACCACCAGTGACTAACTCTAGGCTGCTAGCAGGAATCTGTCTGCCCTCTATCTGTCGCTATTAGTTCAGCACGTTGATTCACTGGCACTGAAGCAACAGCAATTAGCTATCCCGCTTCTTGCAGCACATGCAGGAGAGAGCTGAGTGCGCTAAAGCACACAGTGACTGGTGAGCTCTTCACACCAATTAGTAGCAGGTGCTACAGCCCAAACGACAAATTGATACCCCACTAATCGTTGGAGCTGGCTGCTTATTGTTGTGTCCTGTCAGCCTGTCTGGTGATTCTCTGCCCTCTAGTGTGGTTGCATTTGCTGTTTTACCTCACCAGTACTAAGCAGTTTAACAGCTTACATTCACTGCCTATACTATAGACAAGTCAAAATCCTTATTTTATCTCCTTTCATCTGTCTTTCTTTTTCTCTGTCTTTCATTATATCTCATCTTATATCAAGTCCTGTATATCTTTTCAGCAAAAGGAAACTTTATGCAATTTATAGGAATCTCAGGCTTCTCTGTTTTCATAAGCATATTTGACAAAAACACAACTCCTATATGGTTTATGGAAAAATATAATATATGAGGAGTTAAGTCATGTATCTTAAACATTTTAGTAAATGAGATACCCACAACAAAGTTTCAAAGATGGATATGCAAACAGGTGGAAAAAAAAATAGTTTTCCATTATCTAAATCAGGGATATATTTCATAAGGACTCCACCTTGCTTAGAATTTATTCAAGACCATATCAAATTTTGCCCATGTGTTCACCTAAGCATCTGAGGACACAGGATCTGAAAACAGAAGCGAATGCAGAATGTATTGTATTAGTGGCCATGACTGAGCAAACATCCTGAGGATAGTTAAAAATGCCAGGGTAAGCAGTGTCACAGACATAATCCCCTAGAGCATATGTTTTACTCAGGGACCAGGGGGATTATTAATCATGATGACACACTTGTCCTATTTAAGAAAAAAGCCAAACATACCATGCCTCTAACATTGTTGCCATATTTATACCCATACATTCAAAGGGCAACATCTCATTCAATATGAAATTCACTGATTTTGCATGTTCCATTCTAGAGAAGGAGGAACATCCTTGAAGAAAGTGGAAATAATCTGGGGTCAACAAAATGTGTTATAGGTTCCAACTAGTGAAATGTGTAGAGGTAAATCATAGACAAGCCCCTGGAGCATTCAGGCAGAATTTGTTCGATCTTACTTTTCATACAACTCAGATAAACCAAATAATTTGCTTCCTTCAAACACAGACTATCAAGGGCAAAGGTAGGGGTGCAGGGTGCAGATGAGGAATTTTAAGAGACAGACACATTTCGTAGCAATAGGACACAATGTTTTAAAGGTTTTAAAATTGGTGTCTTGATAAGATTGCTGTTATCAATTAACATTTTTTAAAAGTTAGGTATATTTCATTTGAGATCACTTTTTCTCATTTCACTAAAACAGCAAAGATTTGGAACAAATCATACAAAGATAATATTGGTCAAATGAAGCAGTTGGTAATTGTGAACATTGCTCAGTAATAATAGGAATTATTAAGTGTAGTTTTATTATTATTATTATTATTACTGAAAAGTCAGGCTCATTCTCAGTGATGGTGATGTTAAATTAAAACTGTTATGACATATAAAAAAGATAGCTAGAATTTTCAGAGATAATTTCTGTTAAAACTGTGGTGTATAATACTTTATGACTTTCTCTCTCTCTCACACATAGACACATTTCTAATGACAAATTTAATCCTTCAGTACAGATACATTGTAACTACCTTTCCTCTTTTAACAAAATATCATGATCATCCATTTTTGTCAATAAATATATTTACATCATCATTATAAATTAATGATGTTCCACTACATGCATGTATGTGCATAACTGATTCAACAAATATTGAACAAAATACCTATTTTTCACAATTTGGTAATTTCCAATTAAAATATTTTTGTAGAGATATGTTTTATTCTATTCTTACTAAAATTAGTATCAATTTATAGAAATGGGAGGACTACTCTAAGGAAGTTGATCATTGACTATTATCAAATACACTATTACAGATGACAATTGTTGATTTGAATGATATCTTAGTATCTCTAAAAATTTAATTTCCAGGAAAGCAAATTCTTTCTAATTTACTTTTACATGCTGTGCTAGTTTTTCTTCCCCAGAGTCTTGTATATAAAATAAATACTTTTAACTGTACTTTCTATTGAGATAGAAATTCTAATCATTTACTTGCATAATACGTTCTTGAATTAAGTGATTCTAAACATTGCAAAATACTCCTTACCCTCATAAAGAATATGAGATTTCTGTTTTCCTTGCCAATTGTGAAGGAGTGGTAGAGTTCATAGAGGGAAAAGAATGGAGGAGGCAGAAATGCAAACGGTATTTCAGGACAAGCACGGGAGAAGCAGCCAGTCCTATTCTATAGAGAATAAGATTAAATAACAGATAAATGTGGAAAATAATTATTGCGTATTACCAAACTCACTGCTCTCAAGTCAATTCTGACTCTCAGCAACATCATAAGACAACTAGAATCCCATAGGATTTCAAAGGCAATAAATCTTTATGGAAGCAGAATACCAAATCTTTCTCCTATGGAGTGTATGGTAAGTTCAAATCACCAAATTTTGATTAGCAGCTAGGTGCTTTAACCAGCCTCCAAGTCTCCTTCCTTGCATATTAAAAAAAAAAAAAAAAAAAAACAAAAAACTCACTGCTGTCCAGTGGGATACGCCTCACAGTGATCCCTTCTTGGGTTTCCAAGGCAGTATCACTGAAGAAGTAAATTGCCCAGTCTTGCTCCTGAGGAGCAGCTGGTGGGTTTGAACTGTCAACCCTCCAGTTAGCAGTCTAGTACCTTTGGCTTTATCCCACCAGAGCATCTAATATTATTATACAACTGCCATCAAATTGACTCTGACTCGTGGCAACCGTGATATATATAACAGTTATATCACTGAGCTAGTTTAGTTGCTGCTCTGCCCTGCAACTTTGATTTTTAATCTGGATATTAGATCATAATAATACCTTCTCCATGGGCTTATTAAGACATTAGCATGTGGATTCAAAATGGACTCTGGCCAGTAATCACCACGCTATTTCCCTCTAGCATCTTAGTGCTTGAAAAACTAGGTAGAGCAGTTTGAATTAGGGATTCTGGTGCTCTGAATAGCTCATTGAGTCAGAGTGTACCAAACTCAGAGGAATAGAATTAGAGAGGAGAAAGGTTGGGGGTGGGGAGAAGAAGATCTATCCTGCAGAGCACCAACAGGCAGCCGAGAAAGGCCATCAAAGACTTCCCTGGGGGAGAGACTGGCAAGTGAGAACAGCCATCCAAGACCTCCCTGGGTTAAGGCAGAAGACACACACCACACCAGCATACCAGCGACCACACCAGCATACCAGTGATCATCCCAAGGAGCTACTTTCAGCACCTGATTTTATTGATAACTTGTGTTGGCTATGTGCAAACAGGCACATCCAGCGCCATTGAAATCTGAGCAGAGAGACCATTGGTGCTACAGGAGGGTGGGTCCACTCCCCCTACAGCAGGTCACTGAGTAGGCTTGGGTCAGCTTAGTGGCAGTGAGAGGCCTGTGCTTCACTTTATCTGTAATATTGGGACTATCGATTACTAGCAGGCACTCTCCCAACTCCAGCACCGCTGAAACCAAGCAGATCTTTGGCACTGCAGGTGGCGGACCCACACAGGACCTCCTGATGTGGATCAAAGTCTGGGCCGGTTGGAATGATGCTGTGGGAAGGTGGGACCAGAGAGAGAAAACTCGGTGGCAGATCCCAGAGCCAGGAAGTTGTCTTGGGGTGGCTTTTTGGCACTGAGGGGCCTTGGGAGTGGGGTTTTTGCATCTGTCTGAGCCTGGTGGAAAGTGGTGACCCCCAACAACTGGAGTCTTTGCTGAAATTGAGCTGCAGGTCTGTGAATAACAGTACAAAATCATCAATAGCAGCTCACTCAAAGCCCTGGAAACTACCTTAGCAACAGCGAGCTTTCGTTCTTCCACTCTCACCTTCTCCATCAATAACTTCACTCATCCAATAGAAGAAACCACATTGAGCCACCATAAAACCTCGTGGTTCCAACTCTAAACCCCCTTTATGACAAACAGAAACCCATATCCACATTCCACACAGTCCACATTCCACCATCACAAAGAAAACTGCAGAGCAACCCAGCATACTTGAATTAATAACCATAAATAAATAAATAAATAAAATACACCAACTTCACCTTTTCAAAATATTAAACCATAAAACAAAGACAAATCAATACATAACCAACAGTTAAAGACAACCTCCAAATGTCCAGGAAACAACAGGCAATCTCAAATCAAACAACAACAACAACAAAATGCATAAGGTGTTAGAAACAAAACCACGAACAAAGGTCTCATTATACATGGAGGAAGAGGAGGCAATAGAATTATCTGAGAAGGAATTTAGAAGATATGTTTATAAAGCTTTACAAGAGTCTAAGAAAACCCCAAAAAGAAACAAGGAGAACACAGACAGTTCCCTGAAAGAACTCAGGAAAATCATTCAGGAACAAAATAATAAGATTAATGCACAATCAGAACTCATACAAAAACAGCAGATAGAAATCCAGAAGATGAATACCAAAAATACAGAATTACACAACACAGTAGAAGCACAAAAGAGTAGGTTAGAACTGGCTGAAGAATGCATATCCCAACTAGAAGACAAATCTCTGAACACCAGCATGTATGAAGAAAAATTGGAACAAAAATTTAAGAGAAATGAAGAGAACCTAAGAATTATATTGGATGACATTAAAGAAACCACACAAGATTCACTGGAATTCCAGAACCAGAAGAGGTGAAAAAAAAAAAAAAAAAAACACCAAGAAAATTGTGGAAGACCTGCTAACAGAATACTTCCCCCATATCATGAAAGAAGAAAAGATATTTGTCCAAGAAGCTCATAGAACCCCACACAAGATAGATCCCAAGAGAAACGCCAAGGCATATTATAATCAAACTCTCCAAAACCAAAGACAAAGAAAAAATTTTGAGAGCTGTGCGGGACAAAAGAAATATTACTTAAAATAATCAAACAGTTAGGCTGAGCTCCTATTACTCAGCAGAAACCATGCAGACAAGAAGGCAATGGGACGGCATATATAAAATTTTGAAAGAAAGGACTTCCAAACAAGAATCTTATATCCAGCCAAATTATCCATCAAATATGAGGGTGAAATCAAGGCATTTTCAAACAGAAATTAAGGGATTTTGTTAAAACCAGACCAACCCTGCAAGAAATGCTTAAGGACGTTCTTCCAATAGAGAACCCACAACAGAGATCAACAAGATCAGGATACGTGGCTGTTGTTGTTGTTATGTGCTGTCGAGTTGAACCCGATTCATATCGACCCCTCCTTGGGTTTCTGAGGCAGTATCACTACAGAAGTAGATTGCCCCATCTTCCTTCCGAGGAGTAGCTGGTGGGATTATAATCAAAATCAGAAATACAAACTCAAAATAAGACCATAAAACACTGTACTGTAAAAACCAAGGAAGTCAATCAGCACACAACAGCAACTAACCTGTCAGAGGGAATAAAACTTTTAGGTACAAACTTCCAAATGGAGAGGAAAATGGGACAATGTCTTCACAGTATGCACTGTTCTAACAACGTAGAGACAAGAATATACTCTAAGCTAACCACAGAGAAAAGTAACAATCCCCCTAAGCAAATCCAGAAGGGAAGAAAACATATGAATTTAATAAGCACAAAACCAACAATAAAGAAGAAAAGGGAGAAAGCATTAGCCAACAAACCAAACTCAGTGCAGAAAAGTATATGGACCAAGGAAACACCAACAGCATGACAAAAATACACAAAAGAATGACAGCAATCAATTCATACCTATCACTAATTACACTCAATGTGGACTAAATGCATCTACCAAGAGAAAGAGAGTAGCAGACTGGATAAGAAAAGAAGACTCATCAATATGCTGCCTACAAGAGATCCACCTTAGACATAAAGATAAAAACAAATT
>NW_006921705.1:596236-606395 GCF_000298275.1 Orycteropus afer afer | reverse complement strand
TTGAACCACCAGCCTTCTGGTCAGCAGTCAAGTGCTTTAGGCACTATGCTACCAGAGCTCCCAGACAGATAGACCAATGGAACACAATCAAAAGTCCAGATATAGATCCATCCATCTATGGACAACTGATCTTTGACAAAGGTCCAAAACCCATTAAATGGGGAAGAGACAGCCTCTTTAACAAATGTTGTTGTTGTTCTTTAACAAATGGTGCTGGCAAAATTGGATGTCCACCTGTAGAAAAATGAAACAAGATCCATTCCTCACCCCATATACAAAAACAAACTCAAGCTGGATCAAAGACTTATATGTAAAACTCAGAACTATAAAATTCATCAAAGATAAAATAGGTGCAAATCTGGGAGCCCTAATTTACAAGCATAAATAGACTATCAAGCATGACCCAGAATGTGCAGGATATAGAAGAGAAGTTAGATGACTGGGACCTTTTAAAAATTAAATTCTTATGTGCATTGAAAGACTTCATCAAAAGGGTAAAAAAAGAACCTACAGATTGGGATAAAATATTTGCCTATGACACATCTGATAAAGCACTTATCTCCAAAATCTATAGAAGATTTCAACACCTCAACACCAAAAAGACAAATAACTCAATTCACAAACTGACAAAAGACTTCAATAGACACTTCACCAAAGAATATATACAGGCAGCCAACATATACATGAGAAATTGCTCACAATCATTAATCATTAGAGAGATGCAAATCAAAACAACAAAGAGATATCATCTCACACCAGCAATAATAGCAAAGTTCAACAGGTCAGAAAATAACAAATGCTGGTGAGGTTGTGGAGAGATTGGAACTCTTGTGCACTGCTGGTGGGATTATAAAATGGTACAACCATTGTGGCAAACAGTATGGCGTTTCCTTAAAAAACTGAAAATAGAAGTACCATTTGACCCAGCAATTCCATCACTAGGAATATATCCTAAAGAGGTGAGAGTGTACAAACAGACATATGTACACCTATGTTCATCACAGCACAATTCACTATAGCAAAGAGATGGAGGCAGCCTAAATGCCCATCAACGGATGAGTAGTTAACCAAATTATGGTACATGCACACAATGGAATACTATGCTACATTAAAGAACAATGAGGGATACACGAATCATCTCACAACACGGATGAACCTAGAGGACATTATGCTGAGTGAAATAATTCAATCACAGAAAGATAAGTACTGCATGAACCCATTACTGTAAAAAGACAGAGAAGGGTTTGCTTGGGAAAGGAAACTCACTTAGTAGGTTACTGGGGTGGGAGGGAAAAGGAGGGATTAATTGCAGGCTAGTTGGGGCCTAACACTGTCATGGGTAGTGGGAGGGATATACGAGAAGGATCTGTGACCACCAAGATAACATTAGGGAATGGGAGGACAGCGAATTGTGCACATAAGAGATAGACAGCAGATGCAAATACCAACCAATGTGTCCACAAACTGCGTTGCCGTTAACACCAAACACCAGGCTACAGATAAACACATAACCACCTGAGATGATTAGACGAGGATCAGTGAACAGAAGTATACTCTAGACCAAGAATAGATTCAGCTGAGGCTAATCTTGCACAGACACGAGTGATACAAAATACCTGCAGTTGTTACAGAAACAATAGAAGACAGACACAGAGTAACCCCTCACAGACATCCCAACACTATGGGAAAGAGATCTAATAGAGCTACTACGTCAGGACCATAGTACTGGGGTACACCAGACTCAAATGGCACAACAAAATACATAAAACCATTGCTCCACATACTACATTGGTGAATAGCGACTGGGGTCTTAAAAGCTTTTAAGCAGCCATCTAAGATGCAGCTAATGGTCTCCTAGCGTAGGAAGTGAAGAAGAATGCAAAAAAAGGGGGGGGGGGCATTTAGAAGCAATCAGCCCTAGGGCACAATGGCCCTCAAGACCAGAAGAACTGGATGGTGGCCGGCTACCAATGCCAACCACTCAGGAAAGGAGCAAATCTGGAGATCCTAGATAGAATGGGAGGGAAAATGTGGAACAAAATCCAAAAACGCAATAATGACCAGAATCACTGGTCAGATGAAATCTGGTGAGTTTCCCAATACTATGGCCCTGGAATACATTCTGGACCTGGAATAAAGCGCACCCCCAGGGGCTGGCTCTCAGCCCAATAGTTAACAAGATGTACACGCAGACTACTCAACCCAGGATGACTCACCCACATACTCTATGGCAATACATCCTTTAGAGTAATAGACCATGGAGCACCAGAGGACCAGCATTCCAATTGAAGAGAGGCAGGACAAACAGGAGTGCATAAATATGAGGGCCACAGGGGAGGGTTACAGTGTAGGGAGGGGAGGAGACTGGGTTAGGGCTGGACATGGTAAATGGGGAGTGAAACTAAATGTACACATAACGTTGAATGTAAAACAAGCTCTTAAAAAAAAAAAAAGACTTTAGAATGTGCTATTTTTTTGAAAATACAACAGAACAAATGTTGCCATGTCCTGCTTCTTCCTCACAATTGCCAGCATTTTCAACTCCATTCTAACGGCCACTGTGCCAATTTATCTCACTGAGAGTCTCTCTCTCACCCTTGCTGAGCACTGACTTCATCATACATGACGTCTTGCTCTAGCAATTGATTCCTCCTGCTGACATGCCCAAAGCAACTGAGTTGGACAATATTCTGTTGTCTTCCATAAGGTATTCAATGGTTAATTTTTGAAAGTAGATAACCAGGCCTTTACGTTGTTGTTGTTAGTTGCCATCTAGCCAATTCCAATTCATGGCAACCTCTTGTGTGCAGGGTGGACCTGTTCCATAGGGTTTTCAAGGATGCTTGGAAGCAGATGCTGGGTCTTGTCATCTGAGGTACCTCTGCGGGTGTTTGAAGCCTAACCTTTCAGCTAGTGGTCAAGTGCTTAACTGCTTATATCACCCAAGAACTCTCAAAATTTTCTTAGAGAAATGTGAATGAATAAATAAATAAAATGATTCATCTTTAGATAAATATATTTTCACAGCTTTACTCTGAGATTTAGGGTGGATCACAACAATGGAAATATGTAACTAATTCAAAAGATTCATTCCAGCAAAGTAGATTGAGTACTACTGTGCTATGTCAAGAACATGTATCAGGATAGCTAAGGGTTAAGTGAGGAATTGAAGAATTTGGTATTGGATTTGGATTGGCACTCTGGCTCTGATTCTTCTTACTTTATCTGAACAAGTAACATGCTTTAGCTAAGTGTCAAGCTTCATATTTATCATTAATAAATCTTATATTTTAATTAATAAAGTACTGAAGACTTGGTCTATGCAATTATGAAACTCTCATTGCCAATGTATAAATCACAGAGAACATAATAAGCTGTTTATGTAGGTTACTGAAGAACTTGTTATTCTCTAAATATGTTATGGTTCTCATGTTTCTGTGGATATTTCTAGAATTTGGGAGATATGTGAGCATTGCACACAATAGTGCTGGAGTTGGCATGTAAGTGCCTGAATTATAATGGTTATAAGGCTTTGAGTTAGTTACTTAACCTCTCTGAGACACTGATTTTTAATTTGGATATTAGGTCATTTTAATATCTTTCCCAAAGTGCTATTTTTTGCAAGTACTTATAACAGTAAATTAAATATTCCACATATTTGATCGATTTTAGGTGATGAAAGACCAAACCCACTACCATCAAGTGGACACCAACTCATAGAGACCCTATAGGACACAGTAGAAGTGCCCCATAGGGTTTTAAGGCTGGAAACCTTTACAGAAGCATCTTTTGCCCATGAGTACCTGGTGGATTCAAACTGCTAACCTTTGGAGCTGAATTCTTTAACTATTGTACCACCAGAGCTCCTTAATAGTGTTACAGAAAATTCTAACACAGGTCTATTCTGAAAGACATGGAGATGCCATGAGTCAAAATCCACTTGACTGCATTTTTTTATTGTTGTGTTTTTATCATTTTAACAGAAAGTTACAAATGCAGACGAGAGAACCAACATATGTGGATAAGTTCCAGATGAGGCCAGCCATCCTAACTCAATGCTTTAAAGCTGAGTTTGCATTATAGTTGTTGTTGTTATGTGCCATTGAGTCCGACCCGACTCATAGCAACCCCTCCTTTGGTTTCCAAGGCAGTATCACTAGGGAAGAAAATCAGTTGAATTTTAAGCAAGGAAGTCCCATGACTTGTTATGTCACCTTTCTCAAATTTTATTTGCCTAAAAGTTCTGAGGCTCTGGTAGCATAATGCCTAAGGCATTTGACTGCTAACCAGAAGACTGGCGACTTAAAACCACCATTCACTGCTCGGAAGGAAGATTGCTGCAACCTACTTCTGTAGTGATACTGCCTCGGAAGCCCAAGGAGGGGTCGCTATGAGTGGGATCTGACTCCATGGCAGTGAGTTTGATTTAAAAGTTCTGACATGATTTTTAACATGCAGATTTCTTTGAAAGTCTTCTTCTTTGAAGACTGAATCTGAAGATCTAGGATGGGACAACGAATCTGCAAGTGAAGTTAAGTGTTCATTCACTGTACACAGTAGTGTATGTATGAGGAGTGCACTTATGAGAGGAGATTATATGTAAATATGAAGATGAAAAAGTTTACTACATAGCCTTTTAGAGAAAAGATTATCAGAACTTTTATTTCTTTTTTTCCCCATGTTAGTGCTATGTTTTTAAGATTCATTCAATTTGTTAGATATACATCTAACTTGTTTCTTCATGTTGGATCAGGTTTGCATATACTTATTTTCATTAACTACTGCTGTATTTTTTTGATATTGGGTCACCCTTCCCTTTCTGATATAAACCCTAGTTTAATCATATTGTATATTTTATAATCTTAAGTATCTGGTTAGCCTTTATTTTGTTTAAGATTTTTGCATTAGTCTTCATAAATGAAATGCAACAACAATTGAATTTTCTTTAGCATAGTGCCTAAGGCACTTGACTGCTAACCAGAAGGCTGGCAGTTCAAACCCACCGGCCACTCCTCAGAAGGAAGGTTGGGCAATCTACTGCCATAGTGATACCACCTCAGAAACCCAAGGAGAGGTCACTATGAGTCAGGTCTGACTCAATGGCACATAACAGCAACATCTTATTTTGGGGTATTTAGATTGCACTAACTTTATAAAACAATCTTGACAGTTTCTCTTTTGCTTTTGTTTTCTGAAAGGTAGAAATTATTTGTTCCTTAAAAATTTGGTGGAATTAAGTTGGAAAAACAGCTGGGATCTTTTTAAAATTTTTCTTTTAAATATGTGAATGTGTGTGTGTGTGATGTGTGTACATGAACAAGTACTTGACTATCATTTCAATCTTCAATACATCTTGATTTATTTGAATCCTTTTTTTTTAATTTTCCTGTGCCAATCTTTGTATGTCATATTTTTTTCTAGGAATTTATCAATCTTATCAATGAGTTCAATCATTACCAGATTGTTTATTGCAATACACTTAGTTTTTAAATCTCTTAATTTTGTTTACATCTCTCTTTTTACATCAATCAGACTTTCTATGTGATAGCTTCTGAGTTCCCTGATATTTGTAACAGCTTTTGCATTGGTGGTAGCATGCTCTAATTCTCTAATTGTGCAGATCAGTAACTTCTTATTTCTTTGGCTCTGATTTCTTCCTTCTTTATCAATTTTTTGAAAGTTGAGTTATTAAGGTGATTTCATTTTATGTTTTCTGATCCTGCTAAAAGTATTAAAGTCTATATACACCCCTTTAAGTACTCTTTCAGCTGTCCTCCATACATTTTGTAATGTTTGATTAACTCTTTCATTTCTAAATATCTCTTAATTTCTTTAATAATATATTTTTAACCAAGGATTATATAGAAATATTACATTCAAATTCCAAATATTTTATTTTATTATAATATTGTTTAAAAAATCCACAAATTTAACAAAAGCAAAGTTAAATACATTGATTTCAAGCATTATTCTTAGGTATTTAGAATATTATCTCCAAAAGGTTGCATATTCCAAAAGTTCTGGATAAGAGATGTTATAATACTGTTACCCTATTATATATATTCTGCCTCTCAGCCAATGGAAAGAATTAAATTAAATCATTTTGAATTTGTGCATTCAGAAGTCTACAGATAGTGAATAATCACTGAAGAAACAGACTTTGTTTGCATTTCTAGATTTATCTTCAATGATTAGTAAAGAAAGTTGTTACTATAAATTAGAGATTTGTTTTATTCACCGATACTCCACACACAAAAATATAAACACACACAGACACATTTTTTTTAATGGATAAACTTAATTTTGATAAAAATCACACATTGCTATTCTGCTTCTTGATGTTTTGTTAGTAGTTATCTTAAAAAATCATAAACCTAATAGCATTCGTGTTTTGTGGATTCTTTTTTTCATAACAATGAATTTTATACATTTTATAAAGCAATGAAATACAAGCCCATAGTGCCCTAACTTTAAGGATGTAACTGCCAAAAATCAGCTACATCTTCCATGTAGCTGCGAAAATTACCATAAACATTTTATATCCATGCCAATTCATCCTTGCTCTGGCATTTAATGAACAGTAAAAAGGAAATAGTTGGTCAATGTCACAAAAGTTATTTTTCTAATTTATTTCTTTTTAATCTTAATGTTTTAAACTGTAGGTTCATATATGGAATTTTCTTTAATGCAAAGCTACTTCTCTCTCTCTCTTTTTTTTTTTTTTTTATATCAAGAGACTCAAAATGCCACTTACTCCATTTACCTGCTCTGAAGAATTTATATACAGACTAAATAGAACATTTCTTATGGGTTTTAGACTCCAGTCTTCTGGCAGGGAGCATTTTATAGTATCTGATTAAAGTTAAGCAAACCATACATCATACATACTCATACATCATTTTCAAATATATGAGAAAGCAAGACATAAGAGGATTTTGCATGTCCTTCCAGATTGCAGACTGAGTCCTTCAGTCAATAACTGTAAAGTAAAGAGAAGTAGAGGAGGTATTTATTTTTTTAACCAAGATTAAAGATTTAGTGAACAAAAGCTTCAGCAGTATTATCAAAATAGTGTTGCTCATTACAAGCAGTGTCTCATCAAGTTACCCAGGTTCAAACTGTTCCAGGCTTGTTATTGTCAGTGGTCATTTAGAATTGAGATTCAAACCTGTTGGATATAAACATATCATAATATTTCAACCAGGAACCTGGAAGTTTGGGAGTCATCTGTGTTCACACCAGTAAGGCTTTGTCATGATTTCACACTGTACAACTTTATTTTTGATTCTGACATCTTTTTATTATCAGGATTTAAACTATCGCTAACAAAGTTTCTTGTCAATATTATATATGTCTTCTTCTTCTTCTTTTTTTTTTTTTAACCCAGCACTTGCCCATTTTACAGTGTCAACTTGAGGGATAAGGAACAGTATAATCTTCATTTAATGCTTAGCTCAGTGTACTTTTCAAATAAGGCAGAGTATCATTTTAGAAGAGCAATTTGAGGATATAACAGAGTAGTGTGAGGATGATGCTGAAAGGAATAACTAATTTCATGCACATATAGTTGTTTACA
The DNA here is from genome assembly GCF_000298275.1 of Orycteropus afer afer. Lineage (NCBI taxonomy): Eukaryota > Metazoa > Chordata > Mammalia > Tubulidentata > Orycteropodidae > Orycteropus > Orycteropus afer. The sequence continues at coordinate 598,819 of NW_006921705.1, read as the reverse complement.
TATATGTACAACAGGAATCATTAAAAATATCTGGATGAACTATTTACACCACTTTTAAAGATTATATTTGGAAGATTATTGAATTTAGAGTGAAAAGTTTATCTCCATGCACATCTGATGGACTTTGAAATATGAGAAGTACTTGTGAATTTAGATAAGATTAAAACAAACAAACAACAACAACAAAAAACTCACTACCATTAAGTTGACTCTGATTCATAGCAACCCCTTCTTGGTTTTTTGAGGTTGTATCTTTACAGAATTAGATTGCCCAGTCTTCCTTCCAAGGAATGGCTGGAGGGTTTGAACTGCCAGCCTCTGGTTAGCAGTCAGATGACTTAGGAATCACACCACTGGATTAGACAATATTACATCAAATTATTACATTTTATATTATTTAAAATCCTTTTGAGAATAGGAAAATAAAACTAAAATTAGAAAGTGTTGATAATAATTACTTCAAAAACAAAATTCTTAAAATGCAACATTAAATTTTTGGCAGTTTAGTATATGCTATAGCATTCCCCCCAACTCCTCCCCTGGAAAGAAAATTTAACTTTACAAATAGGTTAATCAGTTTAAGTAGAAGAGGCGGGGAGAAGTATTATACTACCTTTCTCAATTCCAATTCTTATATATTGGATATAATTGTATTTTGTTGCTGTTTAATAAATTACCACCAATTTGGCAGCTTACAGCACACATTTAATATCTCATAGTGGGGATCAGGGGTCCAGTTCAGGGTCGTATAAGGCTGCAATCAAGGTCTCAGCCAGAATAAGCTCTCATTTGGAGGCTTAACTAAGAATAATCTGTGTCCACGCTCACTCAGATGTTTGGTAGCAATTATTTAGTTGTGACTAAATGATTGAAGGCCCAGCTTGGCTTCTTACTGACTATTGGCAAGAAATTGCCTTCAGGTCCTAGACATCACGCTTGGTCCTCCAGCATGTGACCTCTTCATAAAGCCATTCACAATATGTCTGTTTGCTTCCTCAAGACCATAAGAAGAATCTCTCTGACATGTAATAGCAGACCAAAACCTTAAATCTATATTATAGCATAAGGAACCTTGGCAGCACAAATGGTTAGGCACTCAGCTGCTAACCAGAAGCTTGACAGTTCAAACCCACCCAACAGCTTTGCAGAAGAAAGATCTGGCAAAATTATTCCTCAAAGATTAAAGCCAAGAAAACTTAATGGGTCAGTTCTCCTTTGTCACATCAGGTTGCTGGTGGCTGTGAGTCGAAATTGGCTCAATGACACTTAATAACAACATTTTGTAGCATAATCATGAAATCAATCTCCTATGATTTTTGCCAATGCATTATAAGCAAGTTCCAGGTGACTCCCGCATTCATACAAGATATAACACCAAGTGGCAGAGATTATGATGATTCATAGAATTCTGCCTATGACACTGGATTAAATATTAATATATTTATTGTGCTTGAAGCCCTGGTGGCATAGCCATTAAGCATTTGACTGATAACTGAAAGGTTGGAGGTCTGAGCTCACCAACTACTACACAGGAGAAAGATGAGGCAGTCTGCTTCCATAAAGATTACATCCTTGGAAACCCCATAGGGCACTTCTAGTCTGTCTTATAGGGTTGCTATAAGTTGGAAAAGACTCAACAGCAATGGGTTTTAGATTTTTACATTTAATATATTCATTTAAATTCCAAATTACACCTGTATAGATAGTTATGTAATAAATAAATTAGTTGAAGATTCTGAGCAATCAAAGCTTGCTTTTAACAAATTTGAAATTCTTACAGGACTTTTTTTATAGGCAAAATTCTGCATTATTGTATTAGAGAACAAAAAGTGACATAATACCCATTGAGCCCAAAGTGTTTTGGCAATTGATCAGTTGACATATTTAAAAACTTGGAAAATATTTCCAAAAATAAACAAAAGAAAATTTAAATTTAAAAAGCTCAGTATATTTTTAATCTACATATATCAAAGGTGCTTTAGGTCATATATGGCATGCTTGTACCCACTATAAATTTTACCTTACATAAAATTTTCTAGGAACTCAGGAAACTTACTTTACTAGTATGTAAAACTAAACTAGAAGCTAGCTTTGTATTGTGTACTTGCCCTTAATAGAAAATCCTACAGAAGATTACCAAAATATCTGCTTAGATATTTTGAGCCTAAAGCTTATTACTGAGCATTTACATATATAATTACATACATAAATGAACATACAAGCACACACAAACCTACTTAATAAGTAATGATCAGAGTATTTTTGTCATACATAGTTTTCATCATCAGTCTTAAAATAGTAGGAAAGGAATCATTCAAAGACTCCCTTTCATCACTCTGCTACATTGAGAATTTACAAAGAAATACCCAGCACAAGATCTCACTAATTTTAATATGACCTCAGTCATTTCTAATTCAAAAACTATAATTTGAATTTTATACAAATATATGTTGTTGTTGTTGTTGTTATGTGCCGTCGAGTCGGCCCTGACTCATAGCGACCCCTCCTTGGGTTTCCGAGGCAATATCACTATGGAAGTAGGATTGCCCAACCTTCCTTCCGAGGAGTGGCTGGTGGGTTTGA
>NW_006921705.1:595054-596136 GCF_000298275.1 Orycteropus afer afer | reverse complement strand
CAACAAAACAAAAAGCTGGTTGTTTGAAAAGATTAATAAAATCAATAAACCATTGGCAGACCTAACAAAAGAAAAGAAAGAGAAGATCCGAATCACAAGAATTGTAAACAAAAATGTTGTCATCACAACAGAACCAACTGAAATAAAAAAGATACTGACAGAATACTATGAAAAACTATACTCCAATAGATTTGAGAACCTAGACGAGATGGACAAGTTTCTAAAATCACAAGACATACCTAAACTGTTCCACTCAGAGACAGAAAACTAGAACAGACCTATAACAAAAGAAGAAATTGAACAGGTCATAAAAAAAAAAAAAAAAAAAAAAAAAAAACTTCCCACAAAGAAAAGCCCTTCCCTGATGGCTTCACTGGAGAATTCTATCAAATATTCAGAGAAGAGTTGACACTTATGCCACTCAAGCTACTACAGAACATAGAAAAAGATGGAGTACTCCCAAATTCATTTTATGAAGCAAGCATAACACTAATTCCAAAACCAGGGAAAGACAACACTAGAAAAGAAAACTACAGACCAATATCCCTCATGAACATAGATGCAAAAATCATTAACAAAATCCTAGCCAACAGAATCCAACAACATATCAAAAAATTAATACACCCAGACCAACTGGGACTCATACCAGGTTTACAAGGGTGGTTCAATATCAGAAAATCAATCAATGTAATGTGCCACATAAACAAAACAAACTAAAAGAACTGTATGATTATATCGATCAGTGCAGAAAAGGCATTTGATAAAATCCAACATCCATTCCTGTTCAGAACTCTCAGCACAATAGGGATAGAAAGGAAATTCCACAACATAATAAAGGGTATATATGCAAAGCCAATGGCCAACATCATTGTTAATGGAGAAAGACTCAAGGCATTCCCCTATGAACAGGAACCAGATAGGGATGCCCTCTATCACCACTTCTATTTAACATTGTATTGGAAGTCCTGGCCAGGGCAATAAGACAAGAAAGAGAAATAAAAGACATAAAAGTTGGTAAAGAGGAACTAAAACTATCTCTATTTGCAGATGATATGATCCTGTACATAGAAAACCAAGGGACT
>NW_006921705.1:590354-591528 GCF_000298275.1 Orycteropus afer afer | reverse complement strand
TGTCTTAGCCACTATGCTACCAGAGCTCCCTACAAAGTATATAGTCCTTCATAAATTCCCATCTCCACAAATATTAGCTGATCACTTCCTATACAACATTGGATGCATTTATATAAATATTATCTTTAGATAAAGTAAGATAAATTCCTAATGTTCAGTATAATTAAGATTTATATTAACTCATTTTTTAAAAATTTATACTCATGTTTCTGATTCAATAATCATTATTTTAGCCCTTTTCAAAGAGTAAAATTTGGGGACAATTATGAAGCAATTTTGTAAATAAATTTATTCTTCTCTCTCTAATTCTCTGTCTTTTCTCCTATGAAAGCAGTTGTAGATAAGTGTGTTGAAGGAAAACTGCCATTTATTCTAAAGCAGAGAACACATTTGCTAAGCTTTTCTAAACAAAATCTACCAACTAAAAGCAGTTGCTGTAGAGCCCAGCCACACTTCTTCAAATGGCAAAGCAGACTGAAATGAGCTAAATGCAGAAGGAATGCAGTCTTTTTATTCACTTGCACTGTATCAAGCAAGTCAATAACACAGGCAGCTTCATCTTTAAGTTCCTATTGCCACCTTTGACATCCATCACAGCACCTGTTTCTTAAAATATTATGTACAGCTGATTTATTTCTTGGCAAATATCCAGTTCTAAAATACATATAAAAAACATTCTACCTTCAAATTCATGTCTGCTGGAGTGAGGTATTTCTAACCACTTTATACCTTAATTTAAATAGCTTCATAATTTCCATAGCAACATATTACCAGGTCATATATTTTGGAATAAGATCAAGTTCTACTCCAGACTCCAAAGTAATATGGTAGGATAATTCTACAGTTAATGGGAACATGTAGAAATATAAAAGAAGGAATATTTCCTAGATACATATGCCTTTAACTCTGTTGTTGTTGCTGTTATGTGCTGTCGAGTTGTACCCGACTCATAGAGACCACTCTTTGGGTTTCCAAGATGGTATCACTATGGAAGTAGACTGCCCAACCTTCTTTCCAAGGAGTGTCTGGTGGGTTTGAACCGCCAGCCTTCTTGTTTGCAGTCAAGTGCCTTAGGCACTATGCTACCAGCGCTTCCCCCTTTATCTGTACTCAGGTTCATTTTCATGTTGATTCAGCTCTAAATAGAATTTAAGTGGATGGGGTAAAAAAAAAA
>NW_006921705.1:581161-590254 GCF_000298275.1 Orycteropus afer afer | reverse complement strand
GGGAAGCAAATTTCCTTTTCCTGATTGAGATGATAAAACCTACTATAAATATGGCCATAGTAACATCGTACACATTTCTCTGGGGAATACTCTTTGCACATCATTAAGGTGTGAATATTATTTCTAAGTTATTTAACTACAGAATCTCTTGCCGTAGCAAGTAAGGCAAGCTGTTAGACTCTAGAATTGGCAGATTGCTGTATTGTTAATGCAGTTTTCAGATTTCATCAACACACCCTGTTAGTAGTATGTTCCTATACTTTGGCTTCACTTAAATTTATGGTGAAAAAAATGGATATATAAAACTCAATCTATTAACATTACTGATTCTCTCTGAAATTCCCATGCACTCCTGAAAGAGTCAATGTATGTTACTTCCAGAGAAGTTTAAAAGGGACTTCTCGGAAAGGAATGAAAATACATATATGCTGCAATACTTGGAATTATACTAAATGCCAACATAGTCAATAAATAATTATAATCTCAGCAAACATTTTAATGTGATTACAGTGAGAATTTAGTCTCCAATATAAAGGTGCTTTAATTACATACCACATTTGCATTGTATTTTAATTCTGTTTTTAAAATCCCTCAAGTCATCTAACTCAGACATGCTCTATCTGAAGAAGCAATACTGCATATTTATCCATTTAATATTGAGTGACAAGAATAACCCAAAAAAAGGTGTAGGGATTAGCTACAAAGTGATAACCAGGGTAAGTATGGGCAAGGCCTGAAAGAAAACATACATTCTTCAAACTGAGTCTGGATCATTGAAAAGAGGAAAAGAAAGAAGGGAGGGTGGTGGACGAGAAAGTGCATATTGTCAGTTTGCTGAAGTCAGAATTCTTTTTCTTTAACTCTTTTTATAGTTGGAAAAGATTTATATAATTTTTCATTGATTCGCTTCTGCTCTTAGAGAATGTTAACTCTAACTATTAGTGATTTTAAGAGTTGGAAATATACTTTGGGGGAAAAGAACTTTCATATTCTTAGCAGGTACTGTTCAGCTTCAATCCTCTCAAACATTTAATATACTCTCTACTAAAAAGCAGTAGTTGGTTTAATGCTTTCTCAGGCAATCTGTGTACTTTTAAATAACTCCACGGTGTTCCCCACAAGGTTTCTTTGACTCAGAAAACTCTAATCATTTTTAAAAAAAAATTAATGATAAATACAATAGATTCCCTTTACTGTCATCCTTCAGGCCTCTGGTTCCAAGGAAGTCTATGTACAATGTTTAGGCATAACAGGCTCAGATTCTAATTGTTCATCCCAGTAGCATTTTTGTTTTTTTGTTTGTTTGTTTTTACCTTTCATAAGAAAAGAGAGACACTTTGCCTATTATCAAAACTCAGGTACATGAGCTAGAATTTTCTTACCCCAGGTATGGACTACTTATCCTTGACCTCTATTATGGAGTGAGTGCCTCCTACTGCATGATGTCTTAGTGACTTGTCTGTTCATATGACAATGGAAATTAGGCATCTTTCCAGATATGTCTTTTTGCAGTCTGTGTACCAACTGATACAATTGTGGAAAAAAAAAAAAAATGAGTAGCATACTCCATTCTTCTTGTTGCTGTACGACATTGAGCTGATGTCAACTTAGAGTGAACCTAAATGACAGAGTAGAACTGCACCATTGTTGTTGTTGTTATATGCAGTTGAATTGGACCCGACTCAGAGTGACCCCTCCTTGGGTTTCCGAGGCAGTATCACTACGGAAGTAGATTGCCCCATCTTCCTTCCAAGGAGTGGCTGGTGGGTTTGAACCACCACCCTTCTGGTTTGCAGTCAAGTGCCTTAACCTCTATGCTACCAGAGCTCCCCATAGGATTCCCTAAACTGTAACCTTTACGGGAACTGAGTGCAAGGGCTTTTCTCCCATAGAGCAGCTGGTAGATTTGAACTGCTGGCATTTTCTTTGGCAACCAAGCACTTAACCATTGCATATCCAGGAATCCTTACTAAATTTGTAGAAGAGGCAAATTTATACATATTCAATCAATTTCCCCTTATGAAAATATAAACACATTTTTGCTACATGCTGTATATATATATTTAATATATTTCATATTTAAAGATAAATAAATATTATATATATATATATGTGTGTATATATAATATAACAAACAAAAAAAAATTGCCGTCGAGTTGGATCCAACTCATAGCAACCCCTATTTTGGTTTCACTATGGAATTAGATTGCCCAACCTTCCTTCTGAGGAGTGGCTGGTGGGTTTTTACTGCCAGCCTTCTGGTTAGCAGTCAAATGCCTTAGGCACTACGCCACCAGAGCTCCTTCAGATATTATAGCACAGAAAATCATGTAATTTTAATAATTTGGTTGGTGTCCCAAATCTTTTGCATGCATCATAACATTTTGTAGATTTAACTTTTAAGGAAGTCAATCAACAAAAGGAAAATCACTAAGGATTAACCTCACAATACCTGACAATAGACAATGAATATGTTTTACTAACCTATATTAACTAGGGGTACCAATGTGATGTGAGCTCTGGTGGCATAGATTTGATTGCCAACTGGAAGGTTGGCGGTTCAAATCTACCAGCCACTCCTCAGAAAGAAGGTTGAGGAATCTACTTCTGTAGTGATAGCACCTTGGAAACTCAAGGAGGGGAGTATGAGTCGGGTCCGACTGGACGGAATCTAACAACAACAACAACAACCAATGTGATAATATGCATGGGATCTCTTTTTTTTTTTCCATTGATAATGGAGGACAGAAGTATAACAGTAAAAATAGAATTTTAGTATAATCCTGAATCACATATATTTTTTCCAAATATAGAAAAATTATTCAGAAAATAAGAATGATTAATGTAAGCTGTGGATGATACTTTATCTTGGTAATTCTAAAAATCTAAGGACAATATAAAAATAGCCTGGCTATTAGTAATGTTTTTATAACTTTGTAGGACAAAAGCAAGAAGGGATAGGTCATAAAGGCCTGTAATAAAAAGTAAGGAAAATGACTTCATTATGTATCTTTAGTTGCAAGTTTAAAGGCTTTGTTTCTAATGGGATTTTTACATAACGCAATAAAATATTTTTCCTGAGGAAAATCTATGTGGGAGAAAAACAAAACAAAAACTAAATTTGGCTTAGTTTCAAGGAAAATTCCAATTCTAAGACCCTTGACTGTCTATTTCAATGTTTGCTAGGTTATTTTTTATGAAGCAATGCATTCAAAAATAACTAAATAATTAACATTTTAAAAATCTCTTGGTACTTGCAGAATTACCTTAGAAAAATAATTGTCATTGATATACATGTAAGTAGAAATAGATTAATGCAATTAACTGTTGTCAAAATGGCATTTTTAAAAGCCACACTCTTTAAAATGGATTTTGTTTCTCTGTTTCTTTCTTTTTTTTTTTTTAAGCACTCTTTGACATATTCTTAATTACCAAGGATGTAACTATAAATCCTTCTCCAAAGATTAAGTGCATCCTTGTAATTCTTAATTCATCAAGGAAATAAAACAGGTAACAAAGTAACAGAATGTTGAAAATGTTATGAGAACATCAGTTATAATAGGTGCCCATACCACATCCCCCAAATCAAAAACTATACAATCAAGCATAGGTTTCTCTCTCAGAAGTTCAATTTGTCCTCAATACGAGTGAACAAACAAAAACAAAAACAAATAAACCAAACGTTAATAAAATGAAAATACCATCATTGGTTTATACCAGCTATCACCACCTCTTTCATTCCTTCCCATACGGAATGTTTAAATGTGAAACGCCTTTCAAGTAAGTTGACCTGACCTCCCACTCACTGTTCAAATACTTTAATATGGACTCTACTTTCTACCAAAATCATTTCACCAAATATCGTAGCTCCCTTAATCTTCTCCACCCTTTCCCATTTATCAACTTCCAGTACTCCTGACGGTCTTGGCTTTTATAGTTTTCTTTTAAATTGCAGAAATCTCACTTTCTGGTTTTCTCTTGTTTCTGTGGTTATTCCTTCTTAGTTACTTTTAGTGGTCACCTTTCTTTAAATTTTGAAAACACTAAGATTCTATCCTAGAAACCCTTCTCAGTTTACCAAACCTTGTCTCCCTACCCAGGCTTTCAATCTTTCCCATGACTGAATTTACCAGTAAAATCAAAGACTGTAAAATTACTACCACTACAGCAGTATTTCATCCCCACATTCCACATGCATATTAGATGGTGTAGGAGCTCTGGTAACATAGTGGCTAAAGCACTTTACTGCTAACCAGAAGGCTGGCGGTTCAAACCCACCAGCCACTCCTCAGAAGGAAGGTTGGGCAATCCTACTTCTGTAGTGATACTGCCTCGGAAACCCAAGTAGGTGTCGTTATGAGTCGGGGCCGACTCGACGGCTCATAACAACAACAACAACATTAGATGGTGTCATTTGGATGAACCAAAAACTCAAAACAAATTTTCTATTCCCTCAATGTATGCAACCATCCTCCTCTAGTAGTCTTGTTCCCTATTGTTTCCTCTACCAACAAAAGACATCCCCATCTACACAGTTCCCTAAGCCAAAAACTCAGGAACCAGTCTTTCATTGGTTCTTAACTCTAACACTATCACTCTACCACTCTTTCACCTCACTCCCAAAGTTCCAGTCTAACAAGCACCAATGTCATTAACCATACCTCCTAAACATCTTAAATTTATTCCCTATTCTCCATTCAGTTTCTAACACCATTATTGCTCTTTGAAACTAGAGAGATAGTCTCTTCATTCTCCGTTTCCATTTTTTTCTCCTTTCAGTTTACTCTGTCATTGAGCCAGCTCCAGAGGCATCATGATCCCGTGTGCAATGAAATTAAATGTTGTCCAGTGCTACATTATCCCCATGGTAAGTTTTAGATTGAACTATTATGAGACACAATTTTTCATTGGCAGATTTGTGGAAGCAGATTGGCACACTTTTCTTGCCAGTTCTCCTCAGTCTGTAAATGCCACTGAAATCTCTTCACATAATAGTAACACACAAGCCCCCCTTGACATACGTGAAATGGCTGTGGGTGAGGTGTATTGGCCAGGATTGAATCAATGGGGTCTTCCCCACTGAGGTGAGAATTCCACCACTAAACTACCAACGCTCCATATCATAATCATGTTGTTGTTGTGATGTACCATCAAGTCGGTTCTAACTGATCCTGTGCCATCCTCACAAGCCTCACCATGCTTGCCCCATCTTCATAGCCACTGTATCAATCCATCTTTTTGAGGGTCTTCCTTTTTTCACTGATCTTCTACTTTACCAAGAATGATGTCCTTCTCCAGGGACTGGTCACTTCTACCAAAATGACCAAAGTACCGGAGACAAAGATTGGCCAATATTGTTTCTAAGGAGCATTCCAGCTGTACTTCCTCCATGATAGATTGGTTTGTTCTTCTAGCATTCCAAAGTCTCTTCAATTTTCTTCACCAACACCACAATTTAAATGCATCAATTTTTATATTGTTTTTCTTATTCATTGTACAATTTTCATATGCATATGAGGCTACTGAAAATACCATGGCTTGGGTCAGATGCACCTTAGTCTTCAAAGTGACATCTTTGCTCTTTAACATTTTAAAGAGGTCTTTTGCAGCAGATTTTTCCTGATTTCTTGACTGCTGCTTCTATGGTCATTGATTGTGGATCCAAATAAAATGAAAACATTGAAAATTTCATTTGCTCCCCATTTATCATGATGCTGCTTATTGATCCAGTATAAGGGTTTTTATTTTATGTTGAGGTGTAAGCCATACTGAAGGCCATACTCTCTGATCTGCATCACTAAGTGTTCATTTTTAGCAAGAAAGGTGTTATCTGCATATCACAGGTTGTTAATGAAGCTTCTTCATATAGCATAATGTCTAAAACTATTTGCTCAACATACAGATTGAATGAGTATGGTGGAAGGACACAACCATGACATATACATTTCCTGATTTTAACCCAACCTTGCAGTAGCCCCTTGTTCTTATCAAATGACTGCCTCTTGGTCTATGTAAAGATTCCTCAAAAGCACAATTAAGTGTTTAGAAATTCCTATTCTTTGCAATCTTATGCATAATTGGTTATGATTCAGGTAAATACATTTGTATAGTCAATAAAACTATAAAATTTGCTTTCAGCCAAGATCCATCTGACATTAGCAATGATGTCCCAAATCCCATGTCCTTTCCTGAATCAGCTTGACTTTTCTGTCAATATACTGCTGCAACCATTTTTGAATTATCTTCAGCAAAACTTTACTTGTGTGTGATATTAATGATAATTGTTTGATAAATTCTTCATTATGCTGGACCACCTTTCTTTGGAATGGACATATATATGGATATTTTCCAGCTGCTTGGTCAGGTAGCTGTCTTCCAAATTTCTTGACATACATGAGTGAGCACCTCCAGTATTGCCTCCATTTGTTGAAACACTTCAGTAGATATTCCATGAATACCTGGAACCTTGTTTTTCACAAAGTCCTTCAGTGCAGCTTGAACTTCTTCCTTCAATACCATTGGTTCTCTATATGCTTCAGAATTCTACTAAAATTCAAATTCAAATGTTCTGGTTGAACATTGACCACTACTTTGGTAGAGTGAATCTGTGTTTTCCTTCCATCTTCTTTTGATGCTTCCTGCATAGTTCAATATTTTGCCCATAGTATCCTTCAATATTGTAACTTTAAGGCTTGAATTTTTCTTCAGTCCTTCCACCTTGAGAAAGGTCAAGCATGTTCTTCCTTTTTGGTTTTCTAACTCCAGGTCTTTGGACATTTCATTATAAAACTTTACTATCTTCTTAAGCCACTCTTTGAAATCTTCCATTCAGCTCTTTTACTTCATCATATCTTTATTTACTTTAGCTATTATCCATTCAAGAGCAAGTTTCAAAGTCTCTTCTGGTATCCATTATTGTTTTTTCCTCATTTCTTGGTCTTTTTAATGACACTTTGCTTTCTTCATGTATGATGTCCTTGATGTCATCCTACAACTTATCTGGTCTTCCATCATTAGTGTTTAATACATAAAATCTATTCTTCAGATAGTCTCTAAATTCAGGAGTGACATACTCAAAGTTGTGTTTTGACTCTTGTGGACTTGTTCAAATTTTCTTCAGTTTTAACTTAGACTTTTATATAAGCAGTTGATGGTCAGGTCCAGAGTTGCCCCCTGACCTAATTTTGACTGATGAGATTGAGCTTCTCCATCATATCTTCCACACAAGTAGTCAATTTTATTCTTGTGTAATTCATCTGGCAAGGTCCATTTGTATAGTTGTCCATCTGTATATGTTGTTGAAAAAGGTATTTGCAATGAATATGTTAGTCTTGCCAAATTCTATCATGCAGTCTCCAGTATCATTTTTATCACCAAGGCCACATTTTCCAACTACTGGTTCTTCTTTGTCTTTGTTTCCAACTTTTTCTTTCCAATCACCAATAATTATCAATACATCTTGATTGCATGTTTGATAAATTTCAGACTGCAAACATTGGTAAACTCTTCAACTTATTCATCTTTGGCTAGTGGTCAGTGCATAAATTTCAGTAATACTTTTAATATTAACTGGTCTTACTTGGAAGCATATGAATATTATCCTATCACTGACAACATTACACTTCAGTATAGATCTTGAAATGTTCTTTTTGACAATGAATGTGACACCACTCCTTTTCAATTTGTCATTTCCAGCATACTAGACTACATGATTTTCCAATTCAAAATGGCCAAAACCAGTGCATTTCAGCTCACTAATGTCTAGGATCTTGATCTTTATCCATTCATTTCATTTTGACAACTTCCATTTTTCCTACATTCATATTTCATACATTCCATGTTCTGATTATTAATGGATGTTTGCAACTGTTTTGTCTCATTGTGGGTCATACTACATCAGCAAATGAAGGTCCCACAAGTTTTACTCCATCTGGGTCATTAACTCCACCTCTACTTTGAGGAGGCAGCTCTTACCCAGTTATATTTTGCTGTCTTCCAACCCAAGGAGCTCTTCTTCCAGCACTATTTCAGACAATGTTCAGTGTTGTTCATAAGGTTTTCAGTGGCCAATTTTTTCAGAAGTGGACCCAGACACATCATTTTTCCTAGTCAGTCTTAGTGTAGAAGAACCACTGAAAACTTTCTACCATGGATGGTCCTGCTGCCATTGAAATACATATGCATATAGGTGTCTGTGTATATAATTAAGTAAATGGACACAATATCTACTATTTAAATTGAGATGTCTCTTTCAAAGTTCATGGCTTTGCAGTATATGCATAAGAATTGATAATGGGTATAACCTAAATCTAATGACTGATTTAAGATTCTACAGGATGATGAGTGAGAAAAACTGCCATAATTATTAAGTTAGAAGCATTTCAAAGCACTTTATTAGTTGTTAAGGACACAAGAATTTCACATTACCAGAAAGCTTACATAGATCACAGTGTCAAAACACTAGGCATGCGATGGACATGAGGTTTGCACAAAGGGAAATGAGGAACCAAGGTATTTTTATAGTGTTTGATTTGTGCAGTGAGAAAAGTAGTGTTTTCAACTCTAAAATTTATTTTGTATTCCTTAGAATAAACAAAAGCCAGAAAAAAAAAATCACTTTTATTAATTACAAAGTAAATAAAATAAAAAACAATATAAGAAATTAATTGTAAATGAATTTGAATACTTCCCCATAGAGAAGTAGACTTCAGCCAGGCCTTCTGTAGGTCCAATTAAAAAAAAAAAAAAAAAAAGAACCTGAATTAGAAATATGCAACTGTATTCAAGAAATTCCTCTTATATGGTTATAGAATGGAATCTTAAGTAATGATACTACCATCTCCACCCATTTTTGCTATCTAAAGCATAAACTCATTAATTCAATGGCTCTGAGTTGCTCTGACCTTACAAGTTCCTCCTTCTACTTGACAGACTGCAGTGATGACCCAAGGGAAACTCATATACTTACTTTTATTTCAACCTTCTATGTATCCTTCAGGAGCTCTGGTAGCATAGTGCCTAAGGCACTTGACTGCTAACCAGAAGGCTGGCGGTTCAAACCCACCAGCCACTCCTCGGAAGGAAGGTTGGGCA
>NW_006921705.1:560730-575954 GCF_000298275.1 Orycteropus afer afer | reverse complement strand
ATTGCCCAACCTTCCTTCCGAGGAGTGGCTGGTGGGTTTGAACTGACAGCCTTCTGGTTAGCAGTCAAGTGCCTTAGGCACTATGCTACCAGAGCTCCTGAGTTAGTCATAGACACCTGGAAAGAAAGGTCTGCCAATCTCCTTACAAAAAATATCAGCCATTGAATGCCCTGTTGAGCACAGTTCTATTCTAACACACATGGGGTCATCATGAATCAGAATGAACTCAACAGCAACTGGTTATTAGGAGTTCACCTTGTTATCAGAAAGTCTCAGCAGCTACAAAGAGAAAGAACATCTTGTCACTTAGCACATCACTTAAATGTTCTTGCCATGAGTCCTTATTTCTGAGAAAATCCTATCAGTAAAACTATAAGTTGAATAGAAATAGGATGCAAAACTTGTAATTTTAATTAGGTTTTGCACTAGAACCACCTTACAATTAATCATATATATATACATATATATTAGGGGTTACTTTGAGGTACACATATATCATTAATTAATGTATTCTTATAAAACATATTCATTATCTGTTTTCATAGATGGCATTGCTAAAGTTACCAGGAAAGTTAAAACACACAAAATGACACTAAACCTATATGGTCATTTCGTTTTAACTAGGTGCGGTGTAGTTAATTACTTTGTGTGGCTTTTCTACCCATAAGTCTTTGTAAACTCCAAGGTGGGAATTGCTATTAGCAACTGAGGAGATCCTGATTTTAAAGTCCCCACCTGGGTTATTTCTGTTGAGCGTGACACAATACAATGTTCTGGGAGGTTCCCACTCTCTCTCACGTGCTTAGAGTTCTGATGCTGTGATTGGCTAGTTTGACCACCCTTCCGGGCTCAAAAGGAGGCCTCCTGGAGGCAGAACTCTCTCTGACTGCTGGTTGAGGAAGATGTGCTGCCAAAAGAGACACGCGCCCCTGAAAGAGACACATGTTGCTGGGAAAGAGACGCAAGAGATACGCATTGCTGAGTGAGACACCAAGGGACCAGCACTGCTGGGAAAGATACTGTTGGCTGAGGGACTGTGAGCTGGGAGAGAGACTGAGCATTTTTTTCCTGAACTTGAATTGTAGCCTGGTGCTTCCCTAATAAACCCTGTAATCTGTGAGTTCTGTGTGGCCACTGCAGTGAATTATTGAACCCAGGAGAGAGGTGGTGGGTGCTTTGGAAGGAACGGTTGGTGAAAGGGCTGGAGGGAGGCAGCATGGCTGGCCTGGCAGGAATAGGCCTTGGGTTACTGCTGGTAATCCTGTCTTCCTCTTGTAGGGTTAGAGGAGGTCGGAACATATGGCCGCCTCGTCGTTTTTGCACTAGGCTTATCAATATTTGGATCCCTGAACCTAAGTGTTAACCAAAAGATCGGTGAGAAGTTTTTTACCTACCCCATGTCAATCATTACAACAGTGACAAGGAAAATTATCTTTGCATTGCGAAAGAAACTTAAATATGAGAGCCATCTAATGCAATGAGCTCTGGTAGCACAGTGCTTAAGACACTTGACTGCTAACCAGAAGGGTGGAGGTTCAAACCCACCAGCCATTCCTCGGAAGGAAGGTTGGGCAATCTACTTCCCTAGTGATACGGCCTCTGAAATCCAAGAAGGGGTTGCAATGAGTCGAGTCCTACTTGAGGGCACATAACAACAACAGCAATGCAATGAAATGTGTGACAAATAGATGTGTTCCTAAATTTTCACTCACATTCTAAAACTCATCATGTAGGCTTTTCTTTTTTTTTTCTAAATACCATAGTCTACATAAAATGATTAACTAATCAGGATGAAGAAAAAACGATTCTTAGAGTATATGGGCATTCTTTTTGCTGCCAACCTTACTGCATATTGATGATCTCACTCAGTTTTCTTACATGAAAGAACGTGACATCTTTCATTCTTTTCTATACCTCTTTCTATTTTAAATTTTTCTTAATAATTGACAGTAATCATGTTGATTAAAAAAGGCCTTAACTTGTCAAAGATTTTAAAAAGCTTTTAAGGCAATAAACAGATTTTACTATTCTACTTTAGTTACTTAATAATCAACATTTTATTTATAATATAGATTTTTAAATAATTTTTAATTTAAAATATTGCTTAAATACCCTACTATTTTACTATTGTTTTTAGTTCCTGTAAGTACCAAAAGGTTATGTGTAGTTTAAGAAACTAAGTTTCCTCAATGTGAGAGGATAAATATGTTATGATGTACAAATATTAGAAAACTTATATTTAAAGTTAAAGCTACATGCCATTCATTCAGTTACATCCAAAATAAGTGAGACATTTTAATTCTGTATATGTAAAATTGGTAAAGAAAACTTTTTGATGCCCCTAAAATAGCTTTAATGATATTTTGTTTAAAATTTTTTCCACTTAGCCAAACTGAATTAATTCCAGAAATGTTTGATAATTAAATATAATATAAACAACATAAAATTTCAATTTGAAGAAATAGAAAGAGGAATCACATGCCTTTTTATGGGCATGCAACCTGTAGTTGATAAAATCTGTATGAGTACTATCAAATTCTATGTTTGTGTGACTATTTACAATAGAGTTTTAGACGAAGCATCTATCTAATGTTGAATTCCTAAATTTTTTCACTTTTGGGGGCACAATTATGTCAACCACTGACCTAATTATCTACATTCCATACATAAAAGCCTTACAAGAACCTCAATGTGGTGTACACAGTGGTAGTGCCCATTTTGTAAGGCTCATTAGAGCTACAATTTTCTGACCCTCCTTTAAAAAATACAAATATAAAATTAAGAACAAAGATAAATATTAATTTTAATGAAAAAGTAAATGATGACACATTACATTTTTAAAAATTTGACAGAAATCATTCGCACCACAACATCCAAACAAATAATTGTTTGTTTGTTTTCCCCTCCACAAATTAAATAATAACAGAAGGCTACATAATGCTTTTTATTTTTCCCTTAGTTATTTTTGGCTGCATAATCATTGATTGCTTCCTCATAAGACAATGATTTTGTAATATTAACATCTCTAGTGAGAATTGAATGAGGTCTGGTAGCATAGTGCCTAAGGCACTTGACTGCTAATCAGAAGCCTGGCAGTTCAAACCCATCAGCCACTCCTCAGAAGGAAGGTTGGACAATCTACTTCCTTAGTGATACTGCCTTGGAAACCCAAGGAGGGGTCGCTGTGAGTCGGGTCTGACTCAATGGCACATAACAACAACAACAGTGAGAAATGAAAGATAATTCAGTTTTCTAGCTCCCATGCTTCATCTTGTTATTGCTGCTGTTATTGATAGCTCAGAAGTTTTCCTAGCTTCAAATTTTAGCTTTTTTGTGAACTTTGATAGAATTTTTTTCAAGTTTCTGTTCTATAGGAACTGGAACATTTTAGGGCATGTAACATTTCTTGTACTAATCTTCAGTGTTATTTGAACTATTGATATATATCCACTGTTTTTCTACAGTCTCTCCTCCCAAGGCATTGGAAGAGTCCATGAGATCAAGGTCACGATTAAGTGAGGCAAGTAAGGACTTGCCTTGAACATACATTTGACAGCCC
Organism: Orycteropus afer afer; assembly: GCF_000298275.1. Lineage (NCBI taxonomy): Eukaryota > Metazoa > Chordata > Mammalia > Tubulidentata > Orycteropodidae > Orycteropus > Orycteropus afer. The sequence continues at coordinate 572,395 of NW_006921705.1, read as the reverse complement.
AAAATACTCACCACTGAAGACATATAATTTTAATGTAATATTAAAATAATAATAATAATAAAAAAAAAACTACACAAACACCTACAGAGACACAAGCACACATTGCACATATTCATTTTGCCTAAGACTCCCATATGGCTTACAGGGCACACATGAGAGTAAGTAACTCTGAATTTCGACTTGAGATGAATCATGTTAAACCTACATATGAAGAAGCAATATTACTATCCTTATTTTATAGCTGAGGAAATAGAATAGTTAAAGAATAGTAATAACTGATAACATAGGTAACATTCTGGCACCGTTCACAGCAATTCATTGCTGTTTCACACTTACCACCCACAAAAATTCTGTGAGATAAGTGCTTTATATATATTTTTTGGGGGGTAGGGAGGAGTTTTAAATTAAATGAGTCATAAAAGAGGCTGGGTAATCATATGAAGGAAGTATCAGACTAGAATCCAATTTTCTCTGATCCTAAAACCAGAACATTAGTAAATGGCAACACTATATTGCTGTCTAATAAGAATCCTTGTCAGTGAGAACTAAGCCACATGATAAAAAATCTTGTATCAAATTGCAGCACTCTTCCTCATATTATGGCATGAGAAACTCATTACAATGTGTAATCTTAATATTAGAAAAAAGCTAACAGAATTACTTTTGTATCAGAAAAAAAAAATATTAAACAAAATTATTCCTGAAAATCTTCATACAACCCAAGAAATGATACTCAATTTAGATTTTCATAAGTGTCTTTGAATAGTCTATGCAATTTTTCTTGCCTGCATCCCGAAGGTTATAACAGAGAAGACAAAATAATTTACTTTCAATGCTTATAAATCTACAACTTGTCTAACATACCATCAAGGCCTGCCATATTTCTACTATCGAAGCATATTAGCACTCTCTATTGTTCCCACATTTCTGAACAAAGTCTTACAAATTGTCTGTCTGAATGTCAGTGGAAGGGTTTATAGGGATGCCATCTTAAAATTCACAAGTTTTTATTTCTTTTTTCCAGCTCTCACTGTCCTATATAATTTACTCTTTTCTAATTGATGACAAACTGTTGCATCTATGAGTTGTCTTACTGTGGTGGCTTACGTGTTGCTATCATGCTAAAAGCTATGCTACCAGTATTTCAGATGCCAGCAAGGTCACACATGGTAGATAGAGTTCAGCAGAGCCTCTACACTAAGTCAGACTAGGACAAACATGCTAACATCTACTCCCAAAAATTAGCCAAATGAATATGGATCACAACAGGATATTGTTTTTTCAGTACCGGAAGATGAGCTCCCCAGGTAGGAAGGCACTCAAAATAAACAGTGAGCACAACAGTGGACCAGAGCACACCAAAGAGCATGCAAATAGCATGGAGCCAGGCAATGTTTCCTTCTATGGTACACGAGACTACGTTCAGTTGTAGCCAACTCGTGGGTAGCTAACAACATACACATATGTGTAGTGAAGCTCATTATTACAAAGATTATTCAATTTTAATTCATACAGTGAGCAAGTAACCCAAAGTAAAACTCATCACTTGACCTAGGTTACTGTCTTTTCTTAATGTACATCAGTATAATAAAAATAAAACAAATGAAAGTAACAGCAATAGCTGTGGAAAACGGTATCAGGCAGCTAAAAGCATATCACGGTCAGATTTGGTATTTATCTCACCTTAAGCAAAGGGCAAGAATAACCTAACTGCACATGAACATCATTGTCATTCTCCAGCCTTCCTTGTGATCTCTGTTCTAAAGGAAAAAGCCCCTATGATATCTATCATATCTGTCAATTGATAGTCTTTATACTAGGAAGAAATAGGAAGAATAAAATATGAGAGCAAGAAAACAGTAAACACAATTCTGCTCTGCTCCTCAAATCTTTTGGACCTTATAGAACATGTTCTGGCAACATGAACATGCTCTATTTATTTCCATGCAGGAAAATAATACATCTTCATTAAACCTAAAATCTCAGAGAAAACACTCAAAGAGGGAATATGTAGGTGGAAACAATATCATCACACTTTGTATTTTTCTCCTCAAAGCAGGAAAATTCTGCTTTGATATGTATGTATTTTTAATAAAATATCATGCTCCCCTCAAACATTTTAAGTATTTTTCCTGTCTGGCAAGATCTTAACCCCGACTATCTTGATAAATCAGCAAGTATCACTTAAGATGTTATTTTATGTTCTGTAATATGGAATTAATCAATGATATTATGGACATGATGTATGTTGAACTGGACATACAAAGCTTCAAAAGCAGCATATTCTACATGATCTATTCACTAAGCATAAAGTCTTTGATATCGGCACTGTCTTTCTAGCCTCCATATAAGGACCATGCAAGTCTTTTTATGGCATCTGTTTAAAATATTTCATTGACTAATCACAGCTCTGAGATAAAAATTCTGATTCTATTGCCAAGTATCCCTCTCCAGTGAAACACTGCTTGATGCCTGAAGACAGTTAGTGCTTCTTTCTGCATACTCCAAGTCATATACATAGATGAATATATATAACCAAAACCAAACACACTGCTGTCAAGTCAGATATGACTCATAGCAAACTCTCCTTGGGTTTACCACGTGATATTACTACAGAAGTGGATTGCCTATATCTTACATTGGAGAGACTTTATGTTTTTATATATGTATCTCTGGAATCTAGCCAAAGGGCTAACTTCCTTTGCTTCTAAGGAGCACTTTGCTGTACTCTTTCTAGGACAGATTTGTACATTCTTCTGAAAGTTCATTGTATATTAAATATCCTTTTCCAACACCATAATTCATATGCATCAATTCTTCTTCAGTCTTCCTTATTCATTGTCCAGCTTTCATAGGCACATGAGGTGATTGTAAATACCATGGCTTTAGTCAAGAAACCTTAGTGCTTAAAGTTATATCTTTGCTCTTTAACTCTTTATAGAGGTCTTTTTGCAGCTGATATGCCCAATGTGAGAGCTCTGGTGGCATAGTGCCTCAGGCATTTGACTGCTAAATAGAAGGCTGGTGGTTCAAACCCACCAGCCACTCCTCAGAAGCAAGGCTAGGCGATCTACTTCCATAGTGATACCATATCAGAAAACCAAGGAGGGGTCACTATGAGTTAAATCAGACTGGACAGCAGTGAGTTTTTTTTTTTTTTTTTGGATGCCCAATGTAAGTGGCTGTAATGATAGGCTCAAGTATTCAAGCATTGTGCGGATGGCCTAGGACAGGACAGTGTTTGGTTCTGCTGTATACAGGGTCACTATGAGTTGTTATTGACTCAACAGCACCTAGCAACAACAATAACAATGCCCAGTGCGATGTATCATTTGATTTCTTGACTGCTGTTTCCTAAGGCATTGATTGTGGATCTACATAAAACATGTAGTGTACCCTTGATATGTTCAAATGACTGCGTATATTTTCCCTATGAGCACAATTAATTGTTCTGAAATTCCCATTCATCACAATGTTATCCATACTTTCTTATGATCCACACACTCAAATGTCTTTGCATAGTCAATAAAACACACATGAACATCTTTATAAAATTATCATCTGCTTTCAACAAAGATTCATCTGATATCAGCAATGATGTCCCTCATTCCATGTCCTCTCTTAATCTACCTTGAACTTTTGGCAGTTCCCTGTCTATGCACCACTACAATCATTTTTCAATTATTTTCAGCAAAATTTTACTTGTGTGTGATATTAATAATATTTCTGAATAATTTTCACATGGTGTTGAATCACTTTTCTTTGCAATGGTCACAAATATGCATCTTTTCTGATCTGTTGGCTAGGTAGCTGTCTTCCAAATATCTAGCATAAATGGGTGAGTGCTTCTAGCACTGCATCCATTTCTTCAAACATCAACATAGGCACTCTGTCAATCCCTGGAACCTTGTTTTTTATCAATCTCTTCAGTGTAGCTTGGACATCTTCTTTCAGTGCTATCAGCTCTTGATCATATGCTGCCTCCTGAAATCTGCAGAGATCAATTCTTTTTGGTACATTGTATATTCCTTCCCTCTTCTTTAGATGCTTCCTGTATTTTTCAACATTTTCCTCAAAGAACTTTCCATATTGCAACTGTAAGCTTGATTTTTTTTTTTCTTCAGTTCTTTCACCTTGAGAAAGGCCAAGCCTGTTTTTCTCTTTTGATTTTCTATGTCCAGATCTTTGCACATTATAATACTTTGTCTTCTCAATCCACCCTTTGAAATCTTATGTTCAGCTCATTTAGGTCATCATTTCATCCTTTTACTTTAGTTACTCTCCATTCAAAAGTAAGTATGAATCTCTTCTAACATCTTTTTTTTTTTTTTTCCCTGTCTTTTTAATGACCTTTTTCTTTCTTCATTTATGATGTGCTAGATGTCTCCCCACAACTCATCTTTGGTCATTGATAATGAATACATCAAATCTATTTTCAGAAGGTCTCTAAATTCAGATGTGATATAGTCAAAGTTATATTTCGCCTCTGGTGGACTCGTTTTAATTTTTTTCAGCTTCAACTTAAACTTGCATATGAACAATTGATGGTCTGTTCCACAGTCAACTCATGGCCCTGTTATGATTGATGATACTGAGTTTCTCCATTGCTTCTTCCCACACATGTATTCAATTTGATCCCTGTATTTTCCATCTGGTGAGTTCCATGTGTGTAGTTGCCATTTACGTTGTTTTAAAAAAGGTATTTGTTATTAATAACTCAATGATCTTGCAAAATTCTATCCTGTGATCTTTGGCATCATTTCTATCATCAAGGCCATGCTTCCTCTTTTTTCCAGCTTTTGCATTCCAATCACCAGGATTCATCAAAGCATCTTGATTATATGTTTGATTGATTTCAGACTGCAGACTTTGTTGTAAACTTTCATTTTCTTTATCATTGGATTTAGTAGTTGATACATAGTAGTATAATAGTAATTGGTCTTCTTTGTAAACATGTATATATTATCCAATAACTGACAGCATTGTACTTCAGGATAGATCTTATGAAATGTTATTTTTGATGATGAATACGACCCTATTCCTCTTCAACTTGTCATTCCGGGCATAGTAGACTATATGATTCTATTTCATTTTTGACATCCTCCAATTTTCCTACATCTACACTTTATACATTCTGTATTCTGATTATTAATGAATGTGTGCAGCTGTTTCTTCTCATTTCGAGTTGTGTCGCATCAGCAAATGAAGATCCTGAAAGCTTTACTCTATCCACATGATTAAGTTCAACTTCAGATTAAGGAGACAGATCTTCCTGAGTCATATTTTGATTGTCTTTCAATCTGAGGGGCTTCTCTTCAGGCAGTATATCAATGCATCATTGTTATTCATAAGGTTTTCAGTGGTCAGTTTTTCCAGAAGTAAGCCACGACATCTTTCTTCCAAGTCTGCCTTCGTCTGGAAGCTGGACTGAAACCTGGCTACTATGGGTCATCCTGCTGGTATTTGAGTGGTAGAACAACAGATGGTAATATCCAGTAATCCTAAAGTAGGCTGCATTTGAACCAGTGGCTAGAAGATGATAAATTAGAAATCTTATTAGCCTCTTGAGTCTTGATCTTAAAACTGTGTTCATTCTGCTAAATTTGCAATATTTTACTTTTCAGACGTTAATTACTTTTTCCTAAAGTCTACAAGATAGACTGCGTGGTGAAAAGCAATTTTCAGTACATAGTCTTTTAAATCAAGTGCATTTCATTCCTTTTTTCTCCATTGGGAACAAAGTCCTGATTCTGAACATGGAAACCTGGCAGGAAACAACTGCATCTTATTAAATTGCCTGCTGGGTTTATTGAAACTTCTAAAATTATTATATTGTTAATCATTATGTTCATTTGCTAGCAAAGACAGTGGATATTTACTGTATCTACCATGTTCCAAGTTTCTGAACACAGTACTTAAGAATGTACAAGAGAACAGATTTTCAAGATGGGTGAATTGGGATGGATATTCAAACATCTTTTGCTGCAGGTGATAAAAGATGTTTTCCTATGAATCAATTATATTTCCTCAAAATAAAATCGTTTCTTTTCAATTACATATATGTGTATTGATTAATTTTATGGCTCAGCTATGGTGTCAAATTGTTCAGTCAAAAGCCAGATCAGACTCTTATATAGTTGTCACATGTGATCAAATCAATTGGCCTTAAATAAAGTAGATTATCCTCTACAATATATGTGGGCCTCATCCAATCAGATGAAGTTCTTAAGAGCAAAAGTTTTCCCTAGAGTGTATTCTTCCTCTAGACTAAAGTAATTGACTTTTTTTCATGAACTCCATCACTCATTATTCTTTCTGTCACTTTACCTATATTATGGAACACAAAATTGTAGTAATCTCCAGCCTATCATCTGACCTACAGAATTTTTGACTTGCCATCCCCCAAAAACTATGTAAGCCAATTCCTTCAACTCTCATATTCTCTATCTATGTGTGTATGTTTGTCTTCTACACACACACACACAGGTTCTATTTCTCTGTTGTTGTTGTTGTTATGTGCTGTCGAGTAGACCTGACACATAGCGACCCCTCCTTGGGTTTCCAAGGCAGTATCACTACAGAAGTAGATTGAGCAACCTTCCTTCCAAGGAGTGGCTGATGGGTTTGAACCGCTAGCCTTCTGATTAGCAGTCAAGTGCCTTAGGAGACTCCTAGAACAATACATTTGCTGAAAACTAATAGCTTATTTGGAAAAGTATCCTTTTTTTGGCTCTTGCATATTAAAAAAAAAATACAAAGACTCATGTGATGAATTACCATTATTACTTATGCCTTGGAATAGATACCAACAAAATTACAAGAAAGCTGAAATTTCAGATATATATCTCAGTACAATGTTCAGTATATTAGAAACAATAAACTGTACTATCTATTCATGAAGTGTAAACAAGATCATAAAGTCTAGTGATAATATTCTACAGTTAAAGAGACAGACAAAGAAAGTAGAGGGAATCTTTCTAGGAATAATAAAAACAAGTAAATTCAGAACTAGAACTTAAGATCTTGACAATCTGTGCAGATGAATTTTTTCATTACTATTCAGCTATGACTTCTACATATTTTTTTGCACTTCACCTATATTCTGACATTCTGCCCTAGACTTAAAGCTTACTGACTTATAATACAAGGTTCTTGCTGAAAACCAACTAATAAATTTGAATTTCAAGGTTGAACCTAACTTTCCCCTCCAATCTACTTGTTAATGTTAAATAAAATATGTCTGTATGTGTATGTGTGTACATATGTAATTACATATATAATTTTCCCCTGTAAATAAGTCTAGCTGGTAATGAAACCTATGCTGCTTATAATGTCTATACTAACCTCTCCATATATTTGGTTAAACATGAATACATACATTTTTTTCTTCAATACTTTCATTCATGCTTTCATATATAATCATTACAACAATATTTTTTAAGTAGTTCCTATATACAAGTTATTGTTTTATGTACTGGGATGCAATAGTAAAAAAAAAAATGTAAGACATATTGAAACTTGCATTCTAATAGCAGAGATAGAAAATAAACAGGCACATAATTTGGGGTGGTGATATATGGTACAAATATAAATATATAAATAAAGCAGGGTAAAGTAACAGAGAGTGATAAGTAAGAAGTGTTATTTTAGAAAGGAAAGTCAGGGAAGCCCTTTCTCAGGAGATTTATGCAAAGTCTTGAATGGAGTGAACTGTTTGGGGAGAGTCCCTGTCTGAGAGAATTTTAAGTGCAAAAGTCCAAATGAGGCTATGAATTTACCATGTATGAAAAACAGCAAGACGAAAGGGCATTTGATATAAAGTGAGCAATGGGTTAGTAATAGAGGAAATTAGTTTTCCAGAGCCACTTTTTGTACAAAGACCTTAAATTTTACATCAAGTATGATAGATAGGCTTTGAAAGATTTTTAGAATTACTCGGGCTGTTTTGTAGGGAGAGGAGATAATTATAATGGATAACACTGGAATAGTACTAGTGGTAATAAAGGGCACAGAGATGTTAGTTAGAAGGCCAATTAGAAACCTAGATCCTCATTCTAAAGCTCTAATTACAGAATGGTGGTCAATAATAACTCCACCAAGAGAAGTAACGCTGGCAAATGAAAAATTTACAGATTATATAATGGATATCTTGCAGTCTTCTAAGTGTTTTATATGCACAGATCTTATGAAATAATCCCTACAAAACAAGGAGCTGGGGAATATTTCTACCTTCATTTTACAGTGAGGAGATTTAAGTACAAAAAAGTTAAACAACATACCCATAGTGGGACATCAAGTAAGTGTGAGCCAGGACTTAAATTTTCAGCCAAAATTAATTTTATTGTGCTCAACAGAAAAGGCATGTATTGAATGCTCACTCTTTGATGCAAAATGGTGACTCTTCAGCCTGGTCACTGGGTTTCCAAATGAGCATCTGTTTTCTAGTTGTCTAAAGAAACATGACAATGTGGATGAACTGAGCGATCCTGTTGTATCCTTAATGTTCTGGTACTACTATTAATAAAGCTACACGCCTTCATTCTCAAAGACCATAGCTTAATCATAAATCATGTGACTAATCTACCTAGAGCTCCCAAACAAAATTGTTTGTGTTTTTGTTTGTTCATTTTTTTGGTTGTACATTGTTACATCTACAGATGAAGTACACCTATCAATATGTCTCCCACAGATGGAGAGAGCTCCTCCATGCATTTGCAAGCATTTTTTGCTCCAATGTTGGTAGTGCCTTATGGATAGAAACTTATAGGTGGAAAGTTTCATTCAGGAAATCTAATTGTGTTATCTCAAATGCTGAGACACTGAAATCAAATTTTCCTATATATTATAATAATTCTTACTACTTTAGAAAACATGTTCAAAGAATACAGGAAGCTCTGTCATATGTATAAACACACATATAAAAACATTCTCTAATATTGAAGGAAAGGCAGCAAGTAAACTGTCTGCTTTTTCTCTATGTTAAGTATCTCACAAAATAATAAGGCAAGAGTCTCATAATTAAGCAGCTGGCAACAAAACCAATACAATTATACATAAATAAGAAACTCTTCTCACAAATAATCTTTATACCTTACCAGAGAATGAATGTCATTATAGAAAACTAATTTATTCTTGGCAGAAGTAGGTTATCACTATCCATATGTACCTGGTGCTCAGCTTACTAAATTCTAATAATCACCTACAGCACTATTTCCATTTGAATTATTGAAAATAGAAATTTTGGATAAAAGCACTGTCCTTCTAACCATTTCTGAGAAAGCAAGGAATTCTTTATATTTAGATGTTTTCATATTTTTAAGATTTTCATTTTTGTGAGATTCATAAGAACATTTAAAAAACAATGTATGATTTGGTAGTTAATAATAATACTTCCAGTATTTGAAATAATTCATGTAGCTCATATATCAAATAGGAAATTCTAACATCTTAAAGACCTCAATAAAGAATAGGACTGGAATATTTGTAAACAGCCACTTTTTTTTTTTTTTCATTTTGCTGGTTTTTAACAGTGATGTCTGAATACTTGTGGAAGTATTTAACATCTTGGTCTGAGTGGATATTTCCCCTACACATAAGTCAAATTTTCAATGCTTGTGTGAAGTACATCCTGCTGTTTTGGAAAAGAGAACTGCTGGTTAGGAAACTTACTGGCATTGTGTTAATACAGCATTATAACCAAAAAGCTACATCACACAAGAGGGTAATGATCTTGAACTCCACATGTCAGTATATATGTTTTCACTTGTGGCCACAAATTACACTCAACACAAAGAAAGTGTGATTAAATTCTCTTTAGTGTGACTAGTATAGGGATCCTGGCATTATAAACTTTTATTAAATGGCCAACTGGGTATAGTATTTCACTCAAAACAAAAACTGCCACTGCCATTGAATCAAATTCCAACTCATAGCAACCCCACAGGACAGAGTGGAACTGCCCAGTAGGGTTTCCAAAGCTATAAATCTTTATGGAAACAGACTGCATCATCTTTCTCTGCTAGAGCAGCCAGTGGGTTTGAATAGCTGACATTCTGTAGTAGCCCAATACCTTAAACACAATGCCAAATAAGAAAAGACATGGTGTACAGATTTCCCTAGGGAGCTTTGAATCTAAGACAGATATAATAATCTATATAGACTCAGGAGAGAAAAAACAAAAAACAGCAAGTACTGCATGGCCTGAAGAGTGGATATCAGGTATATGATTTAGATGTCTTTTCCTAGGGATGTAAATAATTTTAATTTAGGAAATATGAACTTGTTTACAGGGTTTTTAGTACCATTAAAGTACTCTACATTTCTACAGGGTCTTTTATGTTTCAGTTCTCTATCTTCATGTCAAAGTGGGCGCACATAAAGCCTAGCTGCACAGCTGATATTCCTGTTGGCTGTTAACATAAAGAGACTGATTTGGAACAGGCTGAGGAAGCCCAGGAGAAGCTTTGGCAATGATATTACATTACTGCCCAACTGAATCAGTCACAGTAGAATGGTCAGATTTGAATTAACTCTGAGCACAGATAATCAGTGGAATATGTAAATTAAGCAACAGTTCATATTTTTTTGGGGGGTAGCAGATCTATTTTAAATGTCAATTTTATTTAGATTCATATATATGGAAAGTTTGTGGGGATATGTTTTAACTAGAAAAATGAAAACATTAGATGCAGGAAACCATTGCATTTGTTGTACAATTCTGTTCTGAAAGGTTTAGCTAACGTTCCTGATATTTATGTATTTCCATGCCCAGCTACACACTGTCCTGAAGGGCTAATGTGCCACTCAGTCCTAATACTGGCCAGCACATTGGCACTGAAATAAAAATTGTGTTCCCTGGGTACTGACCTCATTTCCCACTAATGTATGACTTTGGTCACCAGGGCAACCAGACAAGAAAATATGAATGGTTCAGTTGGAACTATTACTACCAATAGAATAATGAGGATTTTTCTTTTGCTTGATCATTAGACCCATATGCTAGCAACATTCCCATTGTCAACACATAAAAACAGAGATCAGACAAAGGTTTAATAAATTATGAGATAAATAAAATGTCACTGACATGGTGACACCAAATACTCATTAAACATTAGAGCTGGAAGGGACCTCAAGGACTTTTAGTCCATATGCTGCATTTTCAGGTGTTAAAACTAAAGATCAATAAGGGAGACATTACAAGGATTATATAGTTAATGAATGGCAGCTCAATCTTCATGCCCAAAAAGGCACTAAAATAAACAAATGTATGTATGTGTGCTATGTGCCAAGTACTTCTCATGTGTTATCTCATTTAATTCTCTCAACAATCATTGTAAGTAGTCACATGTTATTGATGGGAAACAGACTCACAGGGAATTTAAATAACTATTTCAAAAGTGTGTCATTACTAAGGTACAGATATCACAGGAGTAATACAAAATTTTGAACAATTAATATATTACACAAAACTTAACCTACATGGATGACAGCTTTTAATTCGTGGACCACTGAAGCGTCTTTCCATATTTGGACTTCTTTTCTTTGATAGTGGGGACTCTAGAGGTCCTGGGCATCCTGAGAAACTGGGTATTTATTAACCAGTATTGAATTTTTGGGGAGCTCTGGTAGCATAGTGGCTAAGACACTTGCCTGCTAACCAGACGGC
>NW_006921705.1:535865-560487 GCF_000298275.1 Orycteropus afer afer | reverse complement strand
GGAAGGTTGGGCAATCCTACTTCTGTAGTGATACTGCCTCGGAAGCCCAAGGAGGGGTCGCTATGAGTCGGGGCCGACTCGACGGCACATAACAACAACAACAACAAATGAAAAGGTTAGAAGTTTGAACCACCAGCAGCCAGAAAGAAAGATGAACTCTGCTTCTATAAATATTACAATCTTAGAAACCCTAAGGTTGTAATACTCTGGCTCTATTATAGGGTCCCTACAAGCCAAACTTGACTTGATGGCAATAGGTTTGTTTGGTTTATGTACATACTAAACTATTTTGAAAACCAGAGGTCCACGTGGTTAAAAAGTTAGGGTCTAGAATGAGAAAAACTTGCTTTCATTTCTTGAATTCCACCTATTGGTCATGTTATTCAGGTTCTCTGGATCTTAGTTTCCTCATTTATAAAAAATGAGAATTTAATAGCTTAACTATGTTAAATACTGTAATAATTATCCAGTGCTTAACACAATTCCTACTATTTACCAAACACTCAATAAAAGACAGTATTATTATTACCAAAAATCATTGAAAATTTGCTACCATCACATTTTTCCTGCCTATTTGTGTAATGATTTTTTTTTTAATTTATTTTTTAGGCTATAATGGTGGTTCTAAAAGTGTTTGCCTTTCTTTCCTAGCATGGGTTGTTAACCTCTCACCAGTTCAGGCTCATGCTGTTACAGCAACCATTGTATTTTCAACTTTGAAATAAAGCTGCTGAGGACATTTATGTAGCACATGGAATGAGAATGAAAGGTCAATTAACTGTATTATTCATGCCCTGTGGTTTCTTATTGAAGAATGCTAAAAGACAACTCGGAGTGAATGACTGTCTGGTGAAGCTCAATGCTACTGCAGTCTAAAGAGCAAAAAATAAATAAGTATATCAATAAATAATAGCTTGGACTGCCACAGAATTAGAATATATATTAGAATATTAGGTTGAACAGAAACAATAGCAAAATTAAGAATTTCAAAGAACATTGTCAGTTGACCTAAGCTGGAGAAGAGAAACAAGAATAGGAACATGAGAACAATTAATTAACTCTGCAGTTAATATTATCATTATTAAAAGTGTCATCATCTCCTAGCTCAGAGATTAGGCATCTTACAACATAAAATTTGCCTCTTTCTCAACTTTCAATTGCTTTTGTCAAATTTATAAACTTTCATTCATACATAATTTTTTTCTTTTTCTGTCTCTGACACTTATTCTCTCTCAAACACACACACACAATATGCAGCCATTCACACACATATTGTTCACATGTGCATATGCACACACAACTCCTTCACATGTACACATATATGAGTACATAGAGAAACTTCTTTTCCTTACACATAATAATCACCTACAGCACTATTTCTACCAAGACATACATTTCCACCAATGTGCACATCCTGACCTACATACAATTCTCCAGCCACATACATATCTTCACCAATATAATATGCACATCCTCCTGTGCAGATATCCTGTGCACCACAATCACATGCTCACATAGACCACACTCAACTATAGAGCAGCAAGAATAATGAATAATTCACAATATTTCAGTACTCATAAGAAATCCATTAATGTACAAATAAATAAACATAAATATGTATCTAAAAACCACATGTATATTTTAAAATCACCTAGCATAGTATTCTGGATAAAGATGTTTACATATAGGCAGATCACAGAATTCCCCTTCCCAATACATAATAAAACAATCACTTATCAAAGAAGAAAATTACAATTTAAAAATTAAAACAAATACCAAATAGTCACAATGTTCTTAAAGAAATAAAACATTTAAATAACAACAACAAGAAAATCCCACACAGAATGGTAAACAAAGATATGGTTACAAATCAGTAATACTCTCCAAATAAACTGAATAATCTACTGGTACAAGGAGCTCTGGTGGCATAGTGCCTAAGGCACTTGACTGCTAACCAGAAGACTGGCAGTTCAAACTCATCAGCGAGTCCTTGGAAGGAAGGCTGGGCAATCTACTTCCGTAGTGATACCACCTTGGAAACCCAAGGAGGGGTCACTATGGGTTGGGTCCGAGTCAACAGCACATAACAACAACAACAACAACAACAACTGGTACAAGAAAATGAAGAGATAATTTGAGCACACTAACATACTAACTATACTTCCAATTCCAAGAAGTAATCCTGGTAAGTTAAAAAATTATTGAAATTCACCACTAATGTTCCCAAGTCTGGAGAGAAGCATATTGAAGGGTTTGTGGATATGGATAGGTAAAAATTAGGGTTTGACTAAAACCCTAATTTTTGTCACTCAATGTGACAGAATTAAAAATTCCATGGCTTCAAATTCAATTGACTGGCCATAAATGGAAGGTATCCTCAGGTGGAGTATAAAAAGTATAAAGAGTGAATGAAACATGTTACAGTACATTTAATAAAATCTCAAAGGAAAAACAGAAACAGCGTCTTGTCACAAAATCAAAAAACTGAGTGCACAGTCTCAGCATTGCCTTCAAATTAGAGAAAAAAAAAAAACACAACAAATACATGTCATATTTGTCAAATAGGATAAATAATCTAAAGTATATCAGAGAAGTTAGAAAATGTCATATGTAAGCAATGAAATGAAAGTCTCATAGTGCCTAAGGCATTTGACTGCTAACCAGAAGGCTGACGCTCGGAAGGGAGGTTGGGCAATCTACTTCTGTAGTGATACTGCTTTGGAAACTCAAGGAAGGGTCACTATGAGTCGGATCCAACTGGAGGGCAGTGAGTTTTAATCTTTAAGCCTAGGAACAAAAGAAGTTATCTCACCAGAATGTTTTCACATTATTTACTCCGGGAATAGTACCAAAAATTCAATAAATGAGCTCAAAAAAGAGGTAATAAAAGGTTGAAACAAAAAGGGAACTATGGAGTTAATAAATGTTTTAAAATTACATTATTTCAGAATTTATTAGTAAAAAAGAATATGAAAATTAAGTTCCTTAAAAATACATGCAATATAGAAAAAAATCAATAAAGTAAATAGTATGAGGATAATAGACTTAGGGAAATTATGATAAAACATAAATATAATTGTCATCACCAAAGTAAAAATTTTTAACAAATTTATCAAAAACCTGTTGAAATTTTTCAGGGATAACTTTGTGGACTAAGTGTAGAACAGAATATAAAGTTTGAACAGGCAAATCATATTCCAGAAGTTGATACAAATATGCAGTGAAGTAACACACCTACATTAAAATATTAAACATGTAGTATAAAAAAAATGTCTTCAGCTATCCAGAAAGAAAAATTAAATTCTTTAGAAAAGGAAAATTTACATCAGCTTGAGAAGTTTTTAAAGCAATTACCAAATCTAGAAGTTAATGAAAGACATCTACAAAGTTTTTAGGAAAAAAGAATATGATCTTCAGATAATAAACCTAGCCAAGACATTGTTTAAGTGGAAGATTAAATAAAACAAAGATAACTTTTTAAAATTCTCAAATTAAAAAAAAAAAAATTAACTGAAAAACTTCTATTTCTCAGACACAAACACTCATTCACACATGCACTTATACAAACACACACTGAACCCATTAACATACTAAGAAAAATAAAGAATTCAAAGAATATTTGGGACAAAAACATAGTTAAGAGGAAAGAAGTGAGAGTTGAATCCAATTAAGTAATAATAAAAACTGTGGGTATTATGATTTAAAAAGTGAATGTAACTTTTGCAAACTCTTACAGGTGATTAAAAAAAAGCAAAACAAAACAACTAATGACATGATCTGTATAATTAAAATGAATAAGGAAGAACAAAGAAAAATTGATGCATTTGGATTATGGTGTTGGCACAGAATATTGAATATACTGTGGACTTCCAGAAGAACAAATAAATCTGCCTTGGAAGAAGTACAGCCAAAATGCTCCTTATAAGTGAGGTTGGTGAGATTTCATACTGCCTAAGGCACTTGACTGCTAACCAGAAGGCAGGCAGTTCAAACCCATCAGCCACTCCTCGGAAGGAAGGTTGGGCGATCTACTTTCATAGTGATATCTCCTTGGAAACCCAAGGAGGGGCCGCTATGAGTTGGGTCTTACTCGATGGCACATAATAACAACAACATACTTTGGGCATGTTACCAGTAGTGACCAGTCCTTGGAGATGAACCTCATGCTTAGTAAAGTTGAGGTCAGAGAACAAAAAGAAGCTACAGGAGATAGATTGACATAGTGGCAGCAACCATGAGTTCACACAAGAATGATTGTGAGGAAGGTGCAGGACCAGTCAGTGTAGCATTGTATTTTGCATAGTGTTGCTGTGAGTTGGAACTGACTTGGCGGGACATGACAACCACAGCCTGCGTATTATCCCTAGCCCACTTTACATAAAAGATCTTCTAGTTTCTTGTCTTTCTTTTTTTTTTTAAAAAAAAAAAAAAAAAAACCTTTTATTGTGGTGAAAACATACACAACAAGACATTTGTCACAACATTTACACCTCAGTAACACTGATGACATTTTTCATGTTATGCCACCATTATTGTCATCTTTTTCCAAAATATTCCATGACCATTAGCATAAACTCAATGTCCCTTGAAAAAAAGCTCCCACTTTCCTCCTCCCATCTACCCCTGGTAACCATTAATAACATTTAGGTTTATATGTGTAGAGATAGATACAGATATAAATAGATAGACAAATAGATAGATATAGAGACACAGAGAGAGATAGAGATAGAGAAATATATGTATTTCCCCAAATCTATTTAGAAAATTTCCCTCTCCTCCACTCCGATCCCTGGTAACCAACAAAGAAAGTTTCCTTCCAGGTAGAAACCTTTCCTTAACTTTTTACAATAGTGAACTAATACAATATTTTTCCTTCTGTGATTGACTTATTTCACTCAGCATGATGTCCTCCAAGTTCATGCAGGTTCTGTGGTGTTTTGCAGATTCTACATTATTCTTTAGGGTTGTATAATATTCCATTGTATGTGGCACAATTTCTTTATCCATTCTTCGGCTGATGGGCACTTGGGTTGTTTCCATCTCTTTGTTATTATAAATAGTGCTACAATTAACATGGATGCACATATATCTATTTGTGTCCTGCCTCTCACTTCTGTAAGATATATACCTAGTCATGGGATTGCTGAATCGAATGGTATTTCTATTTCCAACTTTTCAATTCCCATACTGACTCACACAATGTTTGTATCATTTCACAGTCCCACCAGCAGTGTATGAGAGTTCCAATCTCTCCACATCTTCACCAGTATTTATTATTTTCTGTCTTGCTGAACATTGCTATTAATGTTGGGGTGAGATGGTATCTCATGGTTCTCTTGATTTGCATTTCTCTAATGGCTAATGATCATGAACATTTTTATGTGTTTGTTGGCTGCCTGAATATCTTCTTAGGTGCAGTGTCTGTTCATGCCTTTTGCCCATTTTTTAATTGGATTGCTTGCCTTTTTGTTGCTGAGGTGTTGGAGTTTTCTGTACATTTAGAGGTAAGTCCTTTGTCCCATATGTTATTGCTAAATATTTTTCCCATTCTTTGTGTTCTCTTTTTACTCTTTGGAGAAGTCTTTTGATGAACATAAAACCAAAAACCAAACTCATTGCTGTCAAGTCAATTTTGACTCATAGTGACTACTCCTTGGGTTTCCAAGGCACTATCTCTACAGAAGTAGATTGCCCAATCTTCCTTCTGAGGAGTGGCTGGTGGGTTTGAACTGCCAGCCTTCTGGTTAGTAGTCAAATGCCTCAGGCACTACACCACCAGCGCTCCCTTGATAAATGTAAGAGTTCAATTTTTAGAAGGTCCAAATCATCTAGTTTCTCTTCTGTGTTTTTGCATCTTGGGTTATGCTTAATAGTCTCTTTATTCCATAAATTAAAACCCAAAACATCAAACTCACTGCCATTGAGTCAGATATGACTCATAGCAACTCTTCCTTGGGTTTCTGAGGCAGTATCACTATGGAAATAGATTGCCCAACCTTCCTTCTGAGGAGTGGGTGGTAGATTTGAACCTCCAGCCTTCTGGTTAACAGTCAAATGCCTTGTTGTTGTTGTTGTTTGCCATCGAGTCGGCCCTGACTCATAGCGACCCCTCCTTGGGTTTCCGAGGCAGTATCACTACGGAAGTAGGATTGCCCAACCTTCCTTCCGAAAGTGGCTGGTGGGTTTGAACCACCAGCCTTCTGGTGAGCAGTTAAGTGCCTTAGGCACAAATGCCTTAGGCACCCCTAAATTTTCCTCTAATTTTACTTCGATGAACTTTATAGTTTTAGGTTTCACAAATAAGTCTTTGATCCATCAGGAATTAGTTTTTGTGTTTGATGGGAGGTATGGATCTTGTATCATTTTTCTGCAAATGGATATTGTGATAGTTGGAGCTGTGTGTCAACTTGTCTGGACCACAATTCTGTGTGGTTTTAGAAGTTGTGGGTTATTCCCATGATGGGATCAGATGACTATGTTTTGAGCAGCCAATCCATTGAAAAGGAGTTTCCCTAGGGGTGTGGCCTGCTTCCAATATATTTATGGACATCCTGGGAAAAGAGCCACTCTTCTGAGGATTGGGATCCTGTTGTGCTGCCTACAACTGGCTGTGAGTGAACAATCCACCATTCAGCCTAGAGATCTTGGATTCATCATTCATTGGAGTCAACAGCTGGTACACTGCCTACCAACATTGAGCTCGTCAGCCCCTGCAGCTGCTTGAGTCAGGAAAAGCCTGCAGCTTGATGTTTGATTCAAGAACTTGGAACTTGCCAGCTTCTATAAGTGTGTGAGCTATTTTGCTAAGATAAATTTCTCTTTCTCTATGTGTACATATAAGCTTTATTGTTTTTGCTTCTCTAGAGAACTCAAATATCCAGTTTTGCCAGCACCATTTGCAAAAGAGACTATCTCTTCCCCATTGAATGGATTTTGGGCCTTTGTCAAAATAGCTGACCGTAGGTGGATGGATCTATTTCTTGGTTTTCAATTCTCTTCCACTGGTCTGTGTGTCTGTCACTGCACCATTACCAGGCTGTTTTGACAACTGTGGCTGTATAATAGTTTTTGAGATCTGGGAGTGAGAGACCTCCTGCTTTGCTCTTCTTCAGTAGTGCTTTGCTTATCCAAGGTCTAGTTTTACTGACTCATAGCAACCCCTCCTTGGGTTTCTGAGGTGGTATCTCTATGAAAGTGTATTGACCAATCTTCCTTCTGAGGAGTGAGTTTGAACCACCAGCTTTCTGGTTAGCAGTCAAAAGCCTTAGGTACTAAGCCATCGGAGCACCCTCCTATAAAATTAATGATTTTTTCCCTGTCTTTAAAGAAGGTTGATGGAATATGGACTGGGATTGCATTGCATGTATAGATTGCTTTGGGTAGTATTGACATTTTCACAATGTTCTATCTTCCTATCCATGAACATGGTATGTTCTTCCATTTATGTAGATCTCATAGCTTCTTGAAGTAGTGTTTTATACTTTTCTTTGTATAGGTCTTTTGTATTCCTGGTAAGATTTATTCTTAAGTGTCTTATATTTTTGGTAGCTATTGTAACTGGTATAGATTTCCTTACTTCCTTTTCAGAGAACTCTTTGCTGGTGTAGAGGAATCCAACTGAGCTTTGTATGTTGATGTTGTATCCTCCCACTATGTTAAATCTCTCAATAAGTTCCAGTAGTTCTTTCCTTTTTTTTTTTTTTTTCCTGAGTCTCTTGGGTTTACTATATATAGGATCATATCATCTCCAAATAGGGATAGTTTTACTTCTTCCTTAAAAATTTTGATATCTTTGGTTTTCCTTCCTTGCCTTATTGCCCTGGCTAGGACTTCCAATACAATGTTGAATAGAAGTGGAGATAGAGGGCATCCTTGTCTCATTTCTGTTCACAAGCAGAGTAGTTTGAGTCTCTCTCTATTCAGAATAATGTTGGCTATTGGTTTTACATATATGCCTTTTATTATGTTGAGGAATTTCCCTTCAATTCCTGTTTCCTGAGAGTTTTTATCAGGAATGGGTGTTGGATTTTGTCAAATGCATTTTCTGCATTGATTGATATGATCATGTGAGTCTATCCTTTTTTTACTTATGTGATGGGTTACCTTGATTTTTTATCTAATTTGAACCATTCTTACATATCTGTTGCAAATCCCACTTGGTCCTGATGTATTATGGTTTTGATATTTTGTTTGAGTCCAGTGGCTAGGATTTTGTTGGAGATTTTTGCATCTATAGTCATGAGATATATTAGCCTTTAGTTTTTATTTCTAGTGGTGTTTTTGCCTGGTTTTTGTATCTGAGTTATGCTTGCTTCACAAAATTAATTTTGGAGGATTCCATCCTCTTCTATGTTCTGGAATAATATGACTGGATTGGTGTCAGCTCTTCTCTGAAAGACTTGTAAAATTCTCCAGTAAAACCATGTGGGCTAGGATGCTTTTTTGGTAAATTTTTTATCACCTTTTCAATTTCTTTTTTTATTATGGATCTGTTCATATTATCTACTTCAGTCTGTGTTATTTTAGGTAAATAGTGTGTTCCTAGAAATCTGTTCATTTCATCTATGTTGTTGTGTTGTTGTTATGTGCCGTCGAGTCAAACCCGACTCATAGCGACCCCTCCTTGGGTTTCCAAGGCAGTATCACTACGGAAGTAGGATTGCCCAACCTTCCTTCCGAGGAGTGGCTGGTGGGTTTGAACCGCCAGCCGTCTGGTTAGCAGGCAAGTGTCTTAGCCACTATGCTACCAGAGCTCCTCATTTCATCTAGGTTTTCAAATTTGTTGGAATACAGTTCTTAAAAAAATAAAAAACTCACTGCTGTCAAGTCGGATCCAACTCAGAGCAATCCCTCCTTGGGTTTCCAAGACAGTATCACTATGGAAGTATACTGCCCAATCTTCCTTCTGAAGAGTGGCTGGTGGGTTTGAACCACCAGTGTTCTGGTTAGCAGTCAAATTTCTTAGACACTATGCCACCAGAGCTCCCTGAGTTCTTCATAGTATCCTGATATTATTCTTTTTTATTTCTGTTGGCTCTTTTGTGACATCACCCCTTTCATTTCTTATTTGTGTGATTTGCATTGTTTCCTTTTCTTTTGTTAAGTTTGCCAGTGGTTTGTCAATTTTATTAATCTTTTCAAAGAACCAACTTCTAGTCTTGCTGATATGTTTTTAATTGTCTTTCTATTTTCTGTTTCATTTATTTCTGCTGAAATCTTTGTTATTTCTTTTCTTCTGATGACTGTAGGCATTTTTTTTTTTTTTTTTTTTTTTTTTTTTTGCTGCTCTATTTCTAATTGTTGGAGATGTTTGGTTAAGGTGTGGATTTTGGCTCACTCTTATTTTTTGATGTGCACACCAACTGCTATGGATTACCCTGATAAGTGCTTTTGCTGTGTCCCAAAAATGTTGGTATGTTGTGTTTTCATTCTCATTTGATTCGAGGAATTTTTTAAATTTCTTTTTTTTATTTCTTCTATTACCTAGTCATTTTTAAGCAAGGTGTTATTCAGCTTCCATTTCTTTACCCTTTTTCCATTATTCTTCCTAGTGTTGTTTTCTAATTTTATATCATTGTGACCTGAGAAGATGCTTTGCGGTATTTCAATCTTTCCTGATTTACTGAAGCTTGGTTTGTGGCCTAAAATATGATGTATTCTGGAGAATGTTCCATGTGTGCTGAGAAAGAAGGTATGAATTTCTGTTGTTGGGTGAAGTGGTCTGTAGATGTCTATAAGGTCAAGTTGGTTGATTGTACTGTTTAATTCTTTTGTATCTTTGTTGAGTTTCTTTCCAGTTGTTCTATCTTGTATTGAAAGTGGCATGTTGAAATATCCTACTATGACTGTGGAGTCATCTATTTGTTTTTTTCAATTCTGTTAAAGTCTGATTTATGTATTTGGGGGCTCTTTCATTGGGTGTGGGAGCTCTAGTAGTGTAGTGCCTAATGCATTTGACTGCTAACCAGAAGGCTGGTGGTTCAAACACACCAGTCACTCCTCAGAAGGAAGGTTGGGCAATCTACTTCCATAGTGATACCACCTCAGAAACCCAAGGTGGGGTCGCTATGAGTTGGATCTGACTCAATGGCAGTGGGTTTGTTGTTATTGTTATTGTTTTTTGGTTCATTGGGTGTGTAGATATTTATTATAGTTAAGTACTCTTTTTCAAGTGATCCTTTAATCATTATAAACTGTTCTTCCTTGCCCCTTATAGTCATTTTTGTCTTAAAGTCTATTTTATCAGAAATTAAAATTGCTGCTTGTGCTCTTTTCTGTTGTCATATGCTTGATATATCTTTTTTCCACACTTTGATTTTTAGTTTATTTTTATCTTTGTGTTAAGGTGAGTCTTTTGTTGACAACATATTAATGGGTCATGTTTTCTTATCCTGGTTGCAACTCTCCATCTCTTCAGTGGTACCTTTAATCCCTTTATATTCAGTGCATTTATTGAAAAGTATGAATTTATTGATGTCATTTTGTTACATGTCTTTTTGTGTGTGTGGTGTTGATGATTTCTTTTTTCCACATAAATTTATGTGCTGAGCTTATTTTGTTTATTAATTGTGTTATCATCTCTGTCACTGCTATTGTTTTAGTATTTGCTAAATATTTGTGATTTTCCTTTTTTTAATTTTGATGTGAAGGTTTATTAGTTTTTTTTCTTTGAAGTTTCTCTGAGTTTATTATTTTCTTCCCATGTATAAAACAGTCTATTCTATTTCACGATTTTTTTGAGTCTCTCACCATTTAGAAATTCTGTAACTACACTATTTTTTCCCTCTTTTGGTTAATAGTTATCCTCATTTAGCAATTAATGTCTTTGGTTCCCTGTTTACAGTTTGGTAAGCTTATTTTAGTTTGCATACTTCTATAACTGGGTTGATCTCTGGGTTATGTCATTATATTTGTTACTCATTGGTTGTTGTTTGCTGTTGTTGGTTCTCTGTCCAAAGGACTCCCTTCAAGATCATTTGTAAGGTTGGTATGGTTTTAATAAATTCCCTTAATTTCTGCTTATATGGAAATTTCTTAGTTTCACCCTTATAAATTAGGGACAGTTTTGCTGGGCATATAATTCTTGGTTGGAAATTTGTTTTTTGTTTCATGGTTTTATATGTATCATCTCATTGTCTTCCCACCTGCATGGCTTCTGCCAAGAAATCAGAGCTTAGTCTTATTTGTTGCCCTTTGTAGGTAACTTTTCTTTTATCTTGTGCTGCTTTCATGATTCTTTCTTTGTCTTTGGATTTGGTGAGTTTGATGATCCTATGTCTTGGTGACTTTATTTTGGGGTCTATTCTGTTCGGGGCTCATTGAATTTTTTGAATGGTTATATTCCTTTCATCTTATTAGGGAAATTCTTTTCCAGCGAAACCTCAGCTATTTTCTCCTTGGTTTTATTTCTCTCTTCCTGTTCTGGAATTCCAATTGCACATAAGTTATTCCTTTTCATGGTATCCTAATGAATCTTAGGCTTTCTTCATTTTGTTTTGATCTTTGTCTGATTGATCCTTTAACAAGTAGTATTGAGGTTTTTATCTTTAATATCATTAATTCTATATTCAGAAATCAAATTAAATCAAAGTAGATTTGATTCTACTCCTTTGTAAATTCAATGTGTTATCTATTTCTTAAATCTTTATTATGCCTCTTGATTTCAATTTGTTGTTTTGTATGGTTTCTAGTATTTTGTTTTGTCAATTTTGTTTTCCTAATTGTTCTAGGGGAGCTCTGGTAGTGTAGTGCCTAAGGCACTTGACTGCTAACCAGAAGGCTGGCAGTTCAGTCCCACCAGCCACTCCTCAGAAGGAAGGTTGGGCAATCTACCTCCATAGTAATACTGCCTTGGAAACCCAAGGAGGGGTCGCTATGAGTCGAGTCCTACTCAATGGCACAGAACAACGACAACAACAAATTGTTCTAGTGATTTGTCAGTGTTTTCCTTAATTTTCTCAGTGTTTTCCTTGATCTTTTCAGTGTTTTTCTTGATCTGTTTCTCAATCTATTGAAAGTAGTCAGATATAATTCTTTTGAATTCCTTATCAGGGAGTTCCAATGCTGCTTCTTTCTTAGGAATGTTTCCCGGGTTTGTATCTTTTTCCCTTGTTTGTACTACTTTATCTTGCTTTTTTGTGTAGGCTGTGATAGTCTGTTGTCTCTAAGACATTGTGGCACTATTGTATTTGTGTTCAATTTGTGGTTGTATGTTGGTGTGATTCATCCAAGGTTTTTTGTTTGTTTGTTTTGTTTTTCTTTTGTTTTGATAAATCTGTGTGAGCAGGGTACTGTGATCTTCTATTCACTAGTTGTTACCATGTAAGCACTCACCACCTCCTTCCTGGTGGATGTGATAGGGAATGAGAGTGTATGCATAGATCTCTGGTAGTTGTTCATAAAGAACAGTTGAGGGTTATTGAGCTGGTATTGGCTGCTATCTATCATTGGTGAGTTTGTGTAAAATTAAGGGCTGGCCCTAACTCAGTGGGTAGGGCTGCAGGAGGTAAAAGTGTGGTTGGACTGTGTGGGAATGGTTGCTGTGTCCTACTGAGTTCGACAAAAAAATCTAAAAACCACCAAAGAATACAAAACAAACAAACAAACAAAAAACTAAGAGAACAAAAACTCAAACTGCAGAAACAAACAGGAATAATTGCAAAAAATAAATGCAATAGATGAGAAGGAAAATTTTCAAAATAAATTTAAAAAGAGTAAAAGA
This sequence comes from Orycteropus afer afer, assembly GCF_000298275.1. Taxonomy (NCBI): domain Eukaryota; kingdom Metazoa; phylum Chordata; class Mammalia; order Tubulidentata; family Orycteropodidae; genus Orycteropus; species Orycteropus afer. Next base: position 547,766 of record NW_006921705.1, on the reverse strand, counting down.
AACATAATGAGATAAAGAGAAGAAAAAATACTACAATGTCCGGGGAAGGAAGAATGAGAGAAAAGAAGAAGAGTAAAAGAGTAGTAAAGAAAAAAATGGAAAATTGCAAAGGAAAAAGAAGGAATAAGAAGAACCAAAAGAAAGAGAAAAGAAGGGAATATGGAAAAGGAGTGAGAAAGGGGGGAAAAAAAAAAAAACAGAGATGGGAAAGAGGAGCAAAAAGGGAGGAAGACAAAAAAAAAAAAAAATACAAAAAGAAATCTATGGATGTCGAGACACAGCACCCAGGGTCTGCGAGAACAGACCAAGGTGAAATTCCTACTGATCATGAATGTGGGTGGAGGCAGGGGATGGTTACACCTTTGTTTACCATGTGGGTGTGTGGTATAAGAGCAATTAGGGGAATATTACACCTTTCCCATTTTCAGCCTCCATTTCAGTTGCCTGTGACATCTCTGGCAAGTAGAGCCCACTCTTGTGCCACTGTCTGGGTATGAATGCCATTCACATCCAAAATGGCTGGCCCACTGGAGCCAGTGAACATTCAAAATGGCTGCACCCTCAGGACAGCCATCCTTTCCTTGAAAGCTCAGGGCTCCATGGTAGTCTTTTGTATCAGTTTCAATTGGTTTCTCACTGCTTTGTTGCAGAGGGTCTGTGTAGCTTGTCTGCGTATTCCACCACCTTGCTGGAACTCCAAGATTCTCTAATTTTGATTGCTACATAATAATAAAAACTAAACTTTATGTTAGTATGATATTAGTAATCTCATTTACACAAATGTTTGGGTAACTTACTAAAATAACTTTTAGATAAATTAATGTCTTCTACTCTTGTTACAGAATAAGACTAATCATCTTGATTGGGGCATAGACTAATTCAGGTGTTTAATAGCAAGCAGTTTTCATCCAGGAAAACAGTAATAATGTTTCAAATTGCCAAACAAAGAGGAAGGCCATCAATATTGGGGGAAAGGGTATCAAGCATATAAATGTAATGGAAGCTGATGACTGAAAAAGAGGAACACATACAGCAGCGCTAAAATACAGTCTATTACCAGTTTATACAGTCCTTAAAGATTCAAAAAAAATTAACACAGATTCAAATAGTTCTTGAAATGTGATACTGAGAGTCTATTTCCTTAGTGACATCTAGAAAGCGCTGAGAAAAAAAAAGCTGGCCTAAATAAAGCATTCTTTTATTATTTTTACATTGTTTGGCTTCATGAATTTCAGGGAGTACTGAACAAGTAGATCTGTGCCCTGCCAGTTGAAAAACTGGCAAGGAAAATAATTGTCCTCATGCTTCAAGGGAGATGGATTTGAGCCAAACAAAGGTACATCTTATATTAATATGTAAGCTTAACAATCAGGCAAGTCTAATGCTGCCAGACCTCTGGGTCAGAACATTCACATTTCTTACTGACACACTGAGCTAGAGCTGAATGCCGAGGAATGCATTTATAATTAGAAAACAACTTAATTGTGATTTATAGGTGTCTGACAGCTTGACACTTGATCTTTACTTACTGTCTTACTGGCTTCATGTTCTTTTTATGTCCTGAGATATAGAACTCTAACTGCAGGCTTTCCTTATTGAGTATATAACCTAGTAGTTACTTAGCTTTTCTATGTGTATGTCTTTATTCTATTCAATCTTTATGTTTTAGCTTTTCTGTAACATACAGTGCATTGCATTAAAAACATCCTGAGAATTTTGGAAATCATTTTCTGTCAATAAATGTAAAATTACAAGATAAGTAGTTGAAAAGAATTCACTGATGAATCTGAAACTCAAAATATGTGGATTGGGGTTAAGGGTCTCCAACATGAAAATACACACAAAGCAAAAATGAGCAAAATTATTATTCGTTTGTAAAAACAGGAAAATAGTTTAATTACAGTTTGAAGTATGCTTGTATATAATATAGAACATGGCTGGGTTAAGTACTCATACATATTTCATATATACTCCACTGAGGTAAGAAAGGGACAATTTAAAGGAAATAAAAGCAGGACTACATATTCAACAACTTGTCACAAAGACAAGCTGATACATGAAGAAGGCTGACGATAGCTAAAGAGCCAGTTCTATTTAACATAAATATATAGTAAAACTAGTTTAGAAGAAAAAGGAGTTAGTATTGTGATTTAGGTATCTTAAAAAGCTATAGTAGTACTGTCAGAGATCTTAAGTTTTATGAAATATGTGTGTGTGTGTGTATGTTTGTGTGTCTGAAGAAAAAGAACATACAAAAGATAATAAACTGCTTATTGAAATCACAGTACATACAGAGGTTGAGGAAATTCTGGAATGGAATGAGAATATCTCTTGTGAACTAGAGACCTACAAGTTACACAATATCACTCTCCTTACTCTTGTAACAGATCCAGACATGTGTCTTCTTACTGCCTACACACCTTTGCTTTCCTGAGCTTCGCTTTGGTGGAGGCATCTGTGACTAGAGAAAAATTCCCATATGTGTTTTTGAGGAATACTTATAATGTCAGTGAAAATACATATCCCCAGCCAGCAATCACTGATAGCATTATTAACATCAGCCCTAAAGATGAAAATATTCAATAAAGGCATAAACTTTGGAGAAGTTTTTAATACTTCCCCATTATGGTTTCTGAAGTCTGAAGACTATCATTTAATGCACTCAGTATGCTCCCGAAAGTTGCGTTTAAATGATTTTTTCACTTTATCTTAATTCAAATGTGTCAGGACAATTATTTTGAAGTTTTAGACTCAAAAAGCAGGAATTGGAGGAAGGTTCAAATTACCACTGTGCTCTTACTTTTTCTACTTTTCTACATTACGTTTTAAATTATAAGCATTTTTGAATAAGAAATTATATTTTTTTACTTAAAATCAAATTAAATGTGGGATATTTTGCTTCAAATTTTTAGAAAAGGTAAATATATGTATATAGAGAAATAGAGATATAGAAAATTATATATGTACATAGATAAAGACACATTTTAGTGTGCTTAATATCCTCCATGACAGTCTCTTTTGTTGATTTTGTCATTTTAAATGATATTTACCCTAAGTATCAAGAAAATAGTACAGAAGCATAATAGAATGCCTATCAGAACTGCTACATAATCACTGCGAGGAAACTAAGGACTCAATGACATGTTTGGGCAGTTGATGCACTACACAGATGATCAGCCAAGGCATGTGGGCACTGAGATCCAGATGGAGATTGACTCTCTAGTGCTTGCTTCCTGACTCGAGGACTTCCTGTCTCTTTCAGGGAATAGAAGAGTTTTTTGTTTATTTATTTATTATTATTATTATTTTAAATTTTAGTTCACACAAAAAAATGGTATATTTTTGTAGTAATTTACCAAAAGTGATAACTGCTATATTGCAAGTTGTCAAAATTCTGCCTATAAAGGCTAGTGGACATCCAGGATCTTTGAAAGCATTTTTATTGCCCTAATGTTAAGGGACGTATTTGTGAATAGACAGAGAAAGGTACTTTCCTGCTGAAGTTCACAGTCAGGTGACGGTTGTTAGGTGACAGTCAGTTCTGACCCACTGCAGCCTTATCCACAACAGAACAAAACACTGTCCAGTCCTGCACCCTGCTCACAATTGTTGCCATGCTTCATCTCATTGTTGCAGCCACTGTGCCAATCTATCTAATTGGGAGCCTTCCTCTTTTTCACTGACCTTCTTTTCCAGCATGACATCCTTCTCCAGGACTGTTCCTTCCTGAGAGCATGTCCATAGCATGTGAGATGAAGTCTCATGATACTCACTTCTAAGGAGAACTCTGGCTGTACTTCTATGACAGGCAGTGCATGATGAATGCCACATTCTTCAACACCAAAATTCAAATGCATCATTTCTTCTTTAGCCTTCCTTTTCACTGTCCAGCTTTTGCATGCATATGAGGCTATTGAAAATACCACGGCATGAGTCAGGCACACCTTAGTCCTCAAAGTGATATCTTTGCTTTTTGAACACTTGAGGTTTTTTTGTAGCACATTTGCCCAGTGCAATACATCATTTGATTTTTTGACTTCTGCCTTCATGGGTGATGGTTGTGGATCCAAGTGGAGGTAATAAAATGCAATACAGTTAGTAAAGAGGATATAATGTGAAGCATGAGTGCAATGATACAAAAAATTCAAGGAAGAAGACCACAGGGGATGTGTTACTGTCTTCAACACACTATATTTCAAAAGGGCTGAAAATTAACTTGAAATCCTTCATTTCCTCAATATTCTTTTCTTAACTACTTCCAGTGCCCAAGAACATGGTATACAACTCAGGAACAGCCATTTTCCTGACTGCAGAGATTTTATCTGAAATGTATTTGGAAACTAGTGACTGTAATATTTACACTGAAACTTTCATGTTAAAAAAAAATCACCATATCTGGGTTAATACTCATACTAATTATTTACTTTTACTGCATATTAAATGTTAACATCAAAGAAAATCTAGTATTGGTGGAAAATACTCGTTTCATCATTTTGATGGTTGATGTTTTTGAAGTTTTTATTAATTGCATTGCTAATACCACCACTATCTCACCCTAAGAAACAATGAAATGAAGATTCAATGTAATTAAATGAAGAATATAATGAATCCTATTAATACTTTATTTCTTTACGCTACTATTGAAAAGAATGGGTAATATTCAGCTAGAAAATATTTTCAAAGCCATCTAATTAAAGTGTGTGTGTGTGTGTGTGTGTGTGTGTCCTGTTCAAGTGAAGGATACTCAAAGTTTGCAAAATTGTTGCTGAATGAATGAAGGGAGGAAGAAAACTGATTTTCTGTTCAAACTTGCAGACAGTTGTAAACCTCACTAAAATTAGGACTTGACTCTTCTACATTTTGGAAAGGTTTTTTTATGGGGAGAATATTGATGCAGCAGCAAGGGCAAAAGATTTCAAATAATCCTAGCAATCTGGCACCAGAAATTATCCCAATTTGAACTTTCTCTTCAAAATCTGAGCAATGTTTTTGCCTCTCATATGGCTTCCAACAGAGGTGGTTTTTTTTTTTTTTTTTTTTTTTTTTGGCTTTTTGCTTTCTTAAACACGGGTTGCCAGAAAATGAAGAGTTATGCAGGGATACATTGTCACTGTCAATGAATTAACCTTGGCTTTTTTTTTTTTTTAATTCCATTTGTGTCCAATTAGCAAGCCAAAACACTTCCCTGCCAATACATTAATTGCTTTAGATAATAGGTCTGTGAAGTAATCTCTGTCCAACTTGACTACATCTAATAATAATAATAATAATAATAATAAAGTTATAAAATTAGATTATGGGAGACCAGAATAACTGTGGGTATAACACAGCATTTAGGTAGAATATGATACTCAAGGCATAAACTATTCACTTATCAGCCATATCATTTACCATATTTCACACCAAAGCATATTGTTGGGATGGTGATTTATGTAAGGTTTCCTGCTCAGAATTTATAGCCTCAGTTTCAAAGTTTTAAATACACTTAAAGAGTTTTCTCATTGATCCACTCTTTTTGGGGTTTTACTAACTGTCCTTACTTCTATCTAGTTCTTCTTGCATATATTAAAAATATATAGGCCTTATCTGACTTCCATGATTCATAATCCGGAAAACTAAACCAATTTGCTTGCTATCTGGTAAAATTTTAATCTAAGTAATGCCTGTGTTAAAACAAGGGATCTAAAACTGTATACTCTCTGAAAGTAGTCTTACAAAGAGACTTGCAATAGTGTATTTAAAACAAAAGAAACTCATTCCCACTGAATACACTCAACTCATGGTAGTCCATGTGCTGCAGAGTAGAATTGCTCCCTACGGATTTCTTGGCTGTAATCTTTACAAGAGCATATTGCCGGGTCTTTCTTCCTCAGACTACCAGGTGAGTTTGACCCACAAATCTTTAGGCTAGTAGTTGAGCAAAAACAATGTGCCCCACTCAGAAACCTTTGAAACAATTATGTCAGTATATATTTCTTATGCACACTGTACAGTATTGTATGTATTTTAAGTCTTATAATCCTCTTTCTTTTTTATGTTAATGCTATGCTTATTGAGCTTGATGTCCTCATGACCATAATCTTGAGCCTGTGGGCCCAGGGACTCACTCTGTCAGGGTTTTTGTCGATGGCTAAGAAATTATCATAACTTGGCTCCATCACCTCTATTAGATATTGGACATTCTTACAACACAAACAAATATGTACGCAGAAGTATCATCTGCCAAACTTATATACAGTCATGGATGTATCCACTTTTGCTTAGATATACCTGATCATTTAGCCTATTGTTGTTGTTAAGTGCCATCGATTCAGCTCTGACTCACAGTGACCTCATGTACAACAGAATGAAACACTGCCTGGTCCTGTGCCAGCTTCCCAATCCTTGCCACACCTGAGCCCTTCATTGTAGCCACCATGTCAATCCATCTTGTTGAGGGCCTTCCCTTTTTTCATTGACCCTCCACTTTACCAAGCATGGCATTCCTCTCTAAGGAATGGTCCTTTCTGACAATATGACCAAAATAGGGGTGACAAAGTCTGGCCATTCTCGCTTCCAAGGAGAATTACAGGTGCACTTCTTCTAGGACAGATCTGTTAGTTCGTTTAGTAATCCATGGTGCTCTCCGTATTCTTCACCAGCACCACAACACAAAAGCATCAACTCTTCTCTGGTCTCCTTCTTCATTGTCCAGCTCTCATATACATATGAGGCGATTGAAAACACCGTGGCTTGGGTTAGGCATACTTTAGTCTTCAAGGAGACTTCAGCACTTTAAGGAGGTCTTTGGCAGCATATTTGCGCAGTGCAATATGTCGTCTGATTTCTTGACTGCTGCTTCAACTGGTGTTGATTGTAAAACCAAGTAATATGAAATTTTTGACAAATTCAATCTTTTCTCCATTTATTGTTATGCTGATTATTGCTCCAGTTGTGAGAATTTTTGTTTTCTTTATGTTGAGATGTAATCCATACTGTGTACTTTAGTCTTTAACCTTTATCTGTAAGTGTTTCAAGTCATCCTCACTTTCAGCAAACAAAGTTTTGTCATCTGTGTATCTTACATTGTTAATGAATCTTCCTCCAGTCCTGATGTCATGGTCTTTTTCATATAATCTAGCTTCTCAGATTATTTGTTCATCATACAGATTGAATAAGTATGGTGAAACGATACAACACTTCCTGATTTTAAACCATGCAGTATCCCATTGCTCTATTCAAACAACAGCCTCCTGGTCTATGTACAGGTTCCTCATGAGCACAATTAAGTGTTCTGCATTTCCCATTCTTCTTGACATTATCCATAATTTTTTATGATCCACACAATTGAATGATTTTGCATCATCATAAAACACAAGTAAACATCTTTCTGATATTCTTTGCACTGAGCCAAGATCCACCTGATATCAGCAATGATATCCCCCATTCCATATCCTTTTCTGAATCCAGCATGTATTTCTGGAAGTTCTCTCTCAATATACTGCTGCAACCATTTTTTAATTATCTTCAGCAAGATTTTACTTGCATGTAATTTTAATGATAGTATTCTATAATTTCCACATTCTGTAGGATCACCTTTCTTTGAAATGGGTACAAATATGGATCTTTTCCATTCAGTTTGCCAGTTAGCTGTCTTCCAAATTTCTTGGCATAGATGAATGAGCACCTCCAGTGTGGCATCCATTTGTTAAAACATCTCATTGCGTATTCTGTCAATTCCTGGAGCCTTGTTCTTTGCCAGTTCCTTCAGTGCAGCTTCGACTTCTTCCTTCAGTACCATTGGCTGTTGATCATATGCTACCTCCTGAAGTGGATGACCATCGACCAATTCTTTTTGGTACAGTGACTCTGTGTATTCCTTCCATTTCCTTTAGATGTTTCCTGCATCATTTAATATTTTGCCCATAGAATCTTTTAATATTGCAACTCGAGTTTAATTGTTTCTTCAGTTCTTTCAGCTTGAAAAACACCAAGTGTGTTCTTCCCGTTTTGTTTTCTAACTTCAACTCTGCATATTCCATTATAATTGACTTTGTCTTCTTGAGCTGCTCTTTGAAATCTTCTATTCAGCTCTTTTATCTTGTCATTTCTTTCATTTGCTTTAGCTGCTCTCCATTCAAGGGTAAGTTTCATTTAACTTATGTATCTAGATATCCATCTGTAGATTAATGTTTGCTTTTACTGATAATGCAGTATTGTGTATGTAATAGTGTTTGTCTTTGTCTGCACCTCCTGTGCACCTCTCCATGTATTCCTTCTTCTTAATGTTACTGTGTTGGTCACTTGCTTTTGGTGTATTGCCTTTCCTTTCACCCAAATCAATATTTGTCCCTTACCTATCTAGCAATTTTCTCTCTCTTCCCATACTGTCCCTGGCAACCAACAAAAAAATTTCCCTTCATATGTAAACTTTTCCTTTACTTCTTACAATAGTGGTCTAATAAATATTTGTCCTTCTGTGGCTGACTTATTTCACTCAGCATAATGTCCTCCAAGCTCATCCACATTAGGAGCTGCAACACGGTTTCTACCTTATTATTTAGGGTTATATAGTATTCCTTGTGTTTCGTTATCCATTCCTCCACTGATGGGCGCTTAGGTTGTTTCCATCCCTTTGCTATTGTGAATAGTGCTATGATTAACATGAGTGTGCATATATCTATTCATGTCCTGGCTACCACTTCTTTAGGATACATACCTAGTAATAAGATTGCTGGATCAAATGGTATTTCTATTGCCAACTTTTTAAGGAATCATCATATTGTTTTTCACAGTGGTTGTATCATTTTACAGTATTTTCATTATTTTTAAAGAATTAAATTAAGCTCTTTTATTAACATTTCATCTTCTTTTTCCATTAGGACTAGTTTTCAGAGTTACTGTGGCATTCAAGTTTATACCATCCACCTACAATCTGAGGAACAGATTGCAGTTTATCTGGGACTAAATGGAATACTTGAGGTGTTTGTGGATGTTGGAAACCACAACTTGTATTAGAGAACATACTTATGTCTACTAACATCTTGAAAATGTATTAATTTTTATTTTCCTCCTACAAATTAAACCTTATTTAAAATGAATGGTAGAAAGAGGAAGGGGGACCTTCATATCTGTCTTGTATTTTAAGACTTGCAGAAGTAGCTATTATTTCAAACTTCTTACAGATCAGAAAATTGATGTTAAAAAATTTCAAGACAATTACTTAAGTGGCAGACTGCTAACCAGTGGCAAAGGCAAGATTAAAATACACTAATGTCTGTTCTCCAAATGTATACTCTTTATATAACCCTGACACTGATAATAATCTATTACCACTATAAATGTTGTAAGTATTTCTTATGTGCCTGCATGGTTCTAAACATTGAAAATCCATTTATCTCATTTAATGTTCAGAATTCTGTGAAAAAACTGAGACATAAGAGCTAATTTAGATAGGGAAATTAGAGAAATCTTTGACTGAATCAGCAATTTTTAAGCTGAGTCCTATGGCATCATTAGAATTTAGTCAAGTGAACATTGAAGAAAACAGAGGGAAATATATTCCAGAGAGAAAATGATATGTAAAATTGTTTAACAATCCTTATGACATTAATACAGCCAGAGCATAATTTTTTTATTGCCCTACCTATCCTAATTTGCTGTCATCTGCAAAATTTTTTAAAATCTAGCCAATTTATATTGGGTGATTTTCTTTTTACAAGATTACATGTTTTCCTTTGCTAATTAATATGCATGTTAAGCATTGCTTTTTTTTTTTTTTTTTTTTTTTTAAATAGGATGCTCAGTGAAATGTTTAGTAAAGCTTAGTACATCTCACCTTCTTTGTTTTTAATGAGAAATGGCATTAGCTCAATTTCCGCCCATTTTTTTCTGTGGAAAGTTGTTAAATCCTCACAAAGATCTGTCTGTCTTCTACTTACATTTGAGCCCTGGGATCTGAACAGTTTGAGTTAAGTCTTTGAAAGAAATGACAGCTTAATTATCCTATTTGCTTCCTTTTTATCTTCTCCAACTTCTTTCCAAGTCACTCTGCTGTTATTCTCTATCTCTTTTGTGACTAAATGGGAAGCTTTAATTTAGGCCATTAGAAATAGCCAATACATGTAGTTAAGTTGTCCCTTATATTTGTAGGTTCTTCACCCTTTCTCCAGTTGGCTATTCTCAAAAGACTCGCTGATGTTTCAACTGGGTCTTTAGATTCATTGGCTAACCATTTAATAGTAAATGTTAAAATAATTTTCTAATCATTGCTTTGATTCTGGATGCAGTGGTTTTCATTGAGAGTTATAGAGTCCCCAAATCATATTAGATGGATTAGAAATATAAAATACCAAGTAGGAACCTTGATTCATGTATCTTTGTATGTCTGACATTTATTAAATATATATAATATGGTGGAGTTGATATATTTTTATTTCAGGTAATACCATTGATATCCACAATGATTCTATGGCCACTTTGCAGGGTGTATCATGATATGGTCTGTGTTAGTGTTTGGGTGTCTTCATTGCCAGAGATACAAGATTAAGTCAGATATGCTACTCAAGGATTTGGCAAATCACAATGTAAGAAGGAGCATTTATATTTCTAGAAAATGATATTCAAAAACATCTGGAAAAAGAAGAAATTACTGAAACAATTCTAGGTCAAATAAAATGTTGAAATGGTGATTTCTAGCAAGGAGCAATTAGAATACATTGATTCAGGGGTTGTGTATGGAAAGTTTTAGTATGAAAGGGTAAGATGTTCAAAGCAGCAAAAAGAAAAAAATAAGAAAAGTCAGGAAGCATCACATCCTAAAGTGTGATTAGTACCTTACAAAAATATCAGCCACAAATATGATTTTGCATCAGATGGATAAAAACTTAAGTAGGGTAAAAATAATAGAACTACTGAAAAATAGGCAAACAGGACTTGCCTTTCTTACATTTTGATTGCTAGCTACTATAAATATTGAATTAAGGTGAATACACTCTCTGAGAAATTGACAACAAAAATTTTGCAGGATATTTGGAAAAAAAAATGGGATTATGTAAATTATCTTTAGGGGATATTTAACCATAATCAATATAAACTAACATGTTGCCTTAATATCCTAAATTTGTATTACTTATTACACAACAGAGTTTATATTATACACATTTAATAAAAATTATGGTAATTAAAAGGCCTATTGTAAAGTAACACATTTTTCATTAAACTGGCAAATTGACCATTTTGTGAATTCATCTGTTCTCATACAGAGCTAATTCCCTTTTCAATGCAGCATATAAACAGCTTAAATGGAATATACATATTGCTGTTAATCAGGGTAGTAATATAGAATTTAACCTTTCCAAATTTCTGTTATATTAGCAGATGGAGAAAAACAAGAACTGCAGATAAGCAGTCACAAATAGGAATCATAAGTGTCTGAATTGTTTTTGGTTTCTAGTAGTGAAATCACAGATGTGAATAAAAGAGCAAACACTGATATTAAGTAAATTGTTCCCAATGGTTCTAATCTTACTGAGTAGTTCTCATGAGGGGATTTCTATCAACAGATTGATGTGGTGTTAGCCTTGCCCCACTTTGGACGTTATCTAACCTCTAGAAGCACACAGGCTGGAACACACAAAATAAGAGACAATTGCAATCGGAGATGTATAGTGCTATGAAAGAGAACAAAGAGGAAGTCAAATGAGCTAAACACTGGTGCTGTAGAGAAGGCTTCCTTGGGAAAATGATGCCTGAACTTTCTAATAAAAGGTAACACCTATTAAAAAATACGAATAAAAATTCAAAATAAGTTTATTTTTGTTTTTGTTTTTTGTCTCATGAGTGGCTAAGACACTTGCCTGCTAACCAGACGGCTGGCGGTTCAAACCCACCAGCCACTCCTCAGAAGGAAGGTTGGGCAAT